>NC_085141.1:295828023-296157143 GCF_024139115.2 Armigeres subalbatus
TTTTCAGTGTTCGTTCCGCTCCGAAAATTTATTCAAAATGTGCGCCATGCCGGTGCAGTGCGCTGCTCTTCCTGCAATTACGGGCTTTCCATCAGTCGGTATCATCACAAACACCCAACAACACACAGCAGCCGGGGGAGCCGCGCTATAAAATAATTATTTATTACAACCATTTGTGGTTCGCGAGCATTCTCATGCAGCTTCTGCGCACCGGACTGTCACTCTGATTATCGGGTTGCGGGTGGAGGTGGCGGTGGCGATCGCGCTCGTTCTTCGGTAAAACTTTTCACTTCACGTTTCTTGCGCCGTAATTTTTTCACGCCTCCTCGATCCTGGATTTCCAGCGGGTTGAATAAGATCGTCGCTAAACGGTGGTCTTTGTGGATAAGTAATTGCAAATTAATTCAGTATCGAGCGATCGATAAAAATTTCACTCGGATAATCCTGATCTAGGTGAAGATTATCATGTTAACATGTTCATTGTTTTCATATATATTATCTCAAAACTGGTGCTTATCTGTTAAGAAGTATTAAAATTATACACTAGAACAAATGAATAGGAACCAAATAAATTGGCATTAGGCAATTTTGTAAGATAATACTCGACTGGAGCCTTATGAGAGCAGTGTCACTTTGGCAGCTCCTACAGTGAACCGGTCAATGTGCAAAAACGATCCATGAAAACCCAGATTAATCCACCTGGTTATAATGCCTTTCTCGCTCTTCATGAAATGTATCGCGAAAAGTTAGAGAAGTCAAAACAGCAATTAATGGAGATAGATTCCATTATTTCCATTACATTTGATTGCCTGCCTTTATTTCACAAATATAAATCATCGGCGCTGAAAATTTATCGACAGTACAAGTTTTAATTATAATACATGTACACTTCCAAAGATTTGAGAAACAGTTGGACAAATGTATAATGAGCAACATAGGATAGATATCAAGTCATCACTGTAACTTGTACATATTTATTGGAATTTATTGGAATGATGAAGCTTGTTATAGAGCTTGTAATCTATAGAATATTATCATCATTATAACCATCATCCATTTCAAAAAGCAACAATGTTTAATCAAAAGATACAAGAATAGAAAATTGTTTACTCCTGGGTGAAAATAAACGATGCGATGAACGTGGCGTTGACATTGATTCAGTTCTTCGTTTACGTTGACGTTGATTTGTCAAAATTCAACGCAACGCCGTGGACGTTGAATCTTCGAAAGTTAACGTGAACGGTGTTAATTCTGATTAACGTTAACAACCCGTTACGCAGAAACAAAATTCAATTGAAATTGTCACTGTTAGAATAACACGTCGACGTTTTAAGCATGTCCACAGCACAAAATTCAACAAGAGTTACGAATAAAAATATTGGAAAATCGAAAAATAAAAGCAATTGGAAGGGCTTTGAATTAAAGTTCCGGTACATTTAGTGTAGATGAAGGTAAAAAATCGTAAGTATAGATATAGTAATCATGATGTTAGGTCAAAGCAAATTAGAACTAATTCTGAGTTTTATCTCCAAGATTTTGATACCAAAAGATTTGCGAAATCGACTTTCCCTTTGTGTTGTAAATAATGAGATAATATTTTTCTTCTAATGGAACCTTGATTTGTCTATCGTCGGTAATTAAAATGTATTTATCAATAAACGAAAAATATTGGTTTCAATCGTGAGCGTAAATTTTCATCCAGGATCATTTTCTGATTCCGTTAGGCCAATGTGTTTGAAATCAAATTGTACTTCATTATTCTATTTTCTTAAACAGTAACAGTCAACAGTTCAATATGCTATAGTTGTAACGAATGGGAACGAGGTGCAGAACATAGTTTCGCATGAAACACAGTATAGTTATTTCGAATATCATGTTGAAATATTGATTTGCCATCTGTTTTGTTGACAGAATCATTCCAGCGCAACATTATCCTATCTTTTTCAATGTTGACTAATTGAGAAGATGTCACCTGATCGCAAACTCTGCAATATGATCTAATCAGAAGTCAAAGCATCAAGTTCTCAGAAAATAAGGACCAGAAATTTAGAAAAGTAGACTATATAATCTGGAAGACGGCGAACCAAATACAACGAGTGATAGAAAACTCCAGTCAAAATTCTGACAAAGGCCAAGGGCATTAGGTGGTTCAGATGAAGAAGGTGAGTTTTCAGTAAAAAAAATATTTTTCAATTAATATCATTCATACATTTGCAAGCTTCATTGGAACGCAACTGCTAGTATTCCTCCAGCTCGTCGGAAGTTATAAAGAAAGAGTGGACTTTGGATCAGATTAAAAGGACAAAAATTCGGTATTGAAGAAGAAGAGAGAACATTAGATGGGACAATGCTTTGGGTCGTTCAATAATTACGTAAGTACATATGGGTGGGGGATTGTCTGTCATTTTACTCTTCATATGAACAAAAATAATTTGTATGGGAAGAATTTTACAAGGGGGAGAGGTCCGAAAACAAAACAAAATGCTAACGTATTTATGGAACGATCCCTTAAGAAGAAAGAATTTGTAAACATAATCAGACCGCATCGTGCTTTGTGCTGTGCGGTTCTTTCTCTCTTGCGGATGGAAGTTTTAATACTGAAGCTATTTTAATTTCAACGGTGCTTCTTAGCGCTATTTGTACCCACTGATCCCGTTACGATCTTTAAGGACCTCCTTCGTTTTAGTTGGACCGTTTGCGAAGTAAAATTCCGACAAGCGGTGGTAATCCTCAGGGACACCGTTCTGGGAAAAACCTCTTAGAAGGTCACGTCTCCACGCTCAGCCATGAGCATTATAAAACAAGAGGAAGGGAGTCTCTGAACTCCACTTCCTTCAAAGAAACAAGGTTTCAAGACCGTCCTGCCAAAGCGCGGAAAAATAGAAGGAAGCAGGAGAATTCAGATATTCCTTCTAACTCTAATATCGAAATAATTTTTCCAATCGAACTGAGCAATCAGCTGATTTGATTAATGATGAAGTGAGCAAATGAATATACCTCTAGCCCAGGTGATTCGATTCATGCGAAAAAGCAAAGATTCCGCCAATTGTGGTATCTGTTGCCGAGTTTTCTGGCTTCCGGAATGAGATTTTGAGTAACCTTCAGGGATCAAGGTTTCATTTCAGATTGCTAGGAAGGGTGACTGCGTTTTGCCGGGATCCTTTGACGATCGCAAACGCTTCTTCAGTATTTAACTGAGAAGCCATAAATTCTTCACATACGACGACAAAACTGAGCGATTGTTCAAAGTCGTCTTGAAAGTCTCCCAGTGATGACAAATCACTGGATGAGATTAAATTGAAATTTCTCAATTACTTGGATTTTCACCAGTCCAAGTAATTAAGATGAAAAGAACCCATTCTGTTTCCCAGAGGGCATTTCTCAAGAATTTATTTAGTTCATTTTAACAAAAGTGAACTAAATAATATGAAAAGTTTGGAAAGCTGTATTATGTCTCATGTCCGTGTTACATGGGAACATTTCGCAGGCTCGGGGAAACTTCAAACCCACCCAGTGCCGTAAGTGCCAAAAGTGGGGCGGAACAAACATTGTCACATGGATGCTAAATGCATGATTTGTGGTGGAACCTCTCACGCCAAGGACGCATGTCCTGTGAGAGATGATTCAATAAATTTAAATGTGCAAATGTGGGGCAATCATAAATCCATCTTGGAATGCCTTCACGCAAAAAGTTTGAATTCGCAAAATTGATGACGGGAAATTCAATAGGATCCCAGATTCGACGGATAGAAATTTTCAAACGCTCAAATTTCGAAACCAGTTACCGGTCGAGCAATTATACCCACCACAATTCACAAACAAATTTTGCCGCTCGTCAACGGGTAGCAAGCACTTCAGTAAATTCCAATTTTCGAATGTCCCTACGTATGCAAACATCGCTGCTGGTAGACAAAATTTCTTCTCAAAATGAGGTTTATACCCATGTCTCAAGGAAAATAATGTGTTGCGTTCAGGTAGCTGCCTTCCGATTTTGATTTTTTATCGAACAATTGCATCACATGATTGATGCAATGTTCAAAGCAAATACCATACCAAGTGTTCAGGTTGGTATAAAGACACACAAAAATTGTTATCGGACTCCTTTCAATGGATCCAAATAATTGTGTGAAAGTTCTAAACTGGAAGCCCGTCTCTAAAGGGTAGAAGATGAATTATTCAACTTCCTAACAGTCCATAATGCATAGCCATTATAACTGAAACCTATTTAAAACCAGGACTCTCCATTAAAAGAGATCCAAATTATTTTATCTACAGAAATGATCGTCTTGACAGCGCCTGTGGTGGGGTCATTGTCACAATAGACGATCAAACATAAATTATTTTCTTCGTTTGCAACCAAAGTTTTGAAACCTTGGGAGTTTCTGTTGAATCAAATTTTGGTCAATTTTCCTTCATTGCAGCCTATTTGCCTTTTCAATGCAATGGGCAGCAAAATAATTTGTTGAAAGCTATCTTCAAATTCGACTCGCAACAAATCAAAATTCTTCGTAATTGGTGACTTCAATGAAACACCGTTCATGGAATAATGTCAAAGCAATTCAACGGCAACATTTTATTTGAAGATTGTTCTGCGGGATATTATACTATCTAATATCCCAATGGCCCAACTTGTTTTTCATCCACTCGAAATCCTTCGACAATTGATTTGGTTTACGGATTCAAGTCAGCTGTCCAATTGGTAACTCATGCTGACTTTGACTCTGATCACCTTCCTGTGACATTTGATATCTCACAAGAATATTATAATCCAATCAGCTCTACTTTCAATTATCATAGGGCTGATTGGGATTTATAAAAGTAATCGATAGAAATTAACAAAATTCTTGAAAACCTCAAAAGCCAATTCCAGCGCTAAGAGGAAAAAAATTTTATTAACAAATGGCGAAAAGGCTCAAAACTTGTCAGCAGTTCGAGTGCCCATAATTTTAGTCTAGGTCTCACTAGTCCAATTGAGGATCAGATTAACGGAGTTCGAAGACATTCTCAATCAAGAGAATGTTTTGACTCTTCATTATTTATTTAAAAATGTTTCAATTGGCATACTTTCCAGATAAAAGGAAAAACGCAAAGTTGTTCCAATCAAATTGAATTTTCATTTTCAATGAGAGATGTCGCGATGTTTACATATCTGCCCCTTTCAATATCTATAGAAAAGCGAAGGATGAATGGCATGCTTCAAAAATCTCAAAAATATTTGTCCCGTGAAGCATGAAAGTGTTCAATATCTGCTTTATTTTGTGTTTATTACCACTTCAACCCGGTGAATTGAAGGAATATGATTAATGTATCGACTAGTCACTATTCTTTGCATATATCTATTAAAATAACTTAGAAAGTTAAATTTTAAAATAAACACAACATCCTTTCATGACAGCCTTTCATGAAATTGATCAAAGAACTCACGAGTCTTTCATTTGATCGTCTGAAATAGAAAAGGCGCTTTGGTATTTGTCTTATAACGATCACGACTTATTCAGTATTGATTCCAATTTGAAGGGACAAAATCCAGCATGGCTTCTAGTTTCCAATCAGTTTGCTTCTTCAATAAGCAAATGTTTGAAAAGATTATTTTAAATAGAATGATGGTTCATATTAATGAACTTCTATTTTTGCTGATGAGCAATTTGGTTTTCGCCATGGGCATTCAACCACTCATCAGTTATTAAGAGTTACGAAGTTAATTCGGCTCAACAAATCTGAAGGATATTCGACTGGGTTCTTCTTGATATAGAGAAAGCATTTGACAGTGTTTGGCATGAAGGTTTGATTGTAAAATTGATGAATTTTAATTTTCTGCATATATTAAATATCCAAAATTATTTATCAGATCGTTACTGCAGGTAAACTATCAGAATTCTAACTGATAGATTACCTGTAAGGCTGTGTCCCCAAGGCAGCATACTGGGGCCCATTTTGTATAACATTTTACTTGATTACCTGATTTACCACCAGGGTGTCAAAAATCTTTGTTTGAGATGACACAGGTCTCTTAAAAGGGCGTAGCCTTCGTGTCATTTGTAGTAGATTCAAAAAGTTTGGATATTTTCTCCACTTACTTGCAAAATGGAAAATTTCCCGAATGCTTCCAAAACTCAGCTTATAATTTTCCCACATAAGTGAGAGCTCTTATTTGAAACCTTCTAGCAGACATATTGTCACTATGAATGGGGTTCCAATTAATTGGTCAGCGAAGCTAAATATAGGACTTCTGCTAGATCAAAATTAACTTTAAAATCACATTGAAGGCCTTCAAGCCAAATGTAACAAATATATAAGTGTCTATATCCATTATAAAGAAAATCAAAACTTTTCTTAAGAACAAACTTTTGATTTACAAACAAATTTTAGACCTGCCATGTTGTATTCTGTGCCAATATGGACTAGTTGTGCACAGAAAGAAGAAGGCACTCCAGAGGATTCAAATTTGAAAATGATTCTGAAAGCCTCGTGGTATAGACCAATGAACTTCATAGAATTTCTAATATTGAGAATGCAACAAATGTCCAACAAAATATTCACAGATAAAAATCGTGCAATCCTATTGCAACGATTAGCCTTGTTCTTAGTATAAATAGGTAGTTAGTTTAAGAGAAGACATTGTAATTCCTACATGGTTCAATTCAACCAGAGAAAAATTTAACTGCCAGAGAATTGAAATGTATTAATAATAACTACAAATATAACATAGCAAATAAGGAGATAGTGTTAAGAAACACGGAACACCTAGTCTAAGAGATGAATGCATGTATTAGATAATTAGATAAAAAAATTATTTCTATCATAATAATACCTAAATAGCAGTCAGTGATGATAACCACATTAGAAATTCGAGAGATATTGGTCTTATTTCCAAAAAGTAGCTATTTTAGCTTAAAAACTTTGTTGGGATGTGATAGGAACGCAAATACGGAATTTAATTGGATGTAAGAAATAAGTTTTCCTGCATTTCCAATACTATAAGTTACTGTTAGATCAGTCGTTGAAGATACAGGATTGAAATGGAAACGCTAAGAAATCCATTTCCTGTTCTAGTGATTGCTGTATCATGAGAAGTATAAAAAGATACAAAATAGGCGAATGAAATGGGCTGAGATCAACCCAAGGCATCCTGTGTATGAGGCAGAAACGTTAGTTGTATGTCACACTTTCTGAACACATTGGTTTTCAAATCCAAATAACTGTAAATGAGGCACTATAAATATCCTGCGACATCTAACAAAACTGGTTGATCCATATATCACCCAGAGAATGTAATCCTGAAAAACTAAACAGCCCAAGTAGCAAACTTGTTCATCACCGAACATTTCATCGAACATTCGGAAAGAACAATCTTTCCGTATGTGCCATCAAATAACTCTCTTCAATCTAAAAGCGCAAGAGGTGGAGCCACGAAACATCCTTCGATTGCAGTAAAATTACAATAATGTTGCAAAATACTGTGGAAAAAATAAAAATATAAAACTGGATTCGATTTAAGGATTTTGTGATTGATAGTCCTCCACTCTACCACTGCACCATTCAACACTTCGAAGGGACTCATGTCGACTCACCATAAAAATCATACGATTAGAAGTTTTGTACTCGAGTTTTCTGTTACTTGAGCACCATCACCGGAAAAAGTAAGTTGTCAAAACGTTGAACGATGCTAAATTAAACATGAAGACACACTCAACATATCTAACCTAATTTAAACAAACAAATACATTTTGAAAGACGCATTAGAGTTACATAGAAAAAAATGCAACTTGTTGATTTTGTTTCGTGTGCAACATTAACTGCAGTTTTTTTGGTTGTTTGTTTTCAAATGTCAAACACGTACTGCATTGCAATGTTAATGAAACATTGATCACAACTCGAAGGTTTTTGACATCTTGATGCAATTTTCGCTTTGATGGTTTTCCAATGCCTTTAATGAAACTGTATAGCAACAAGGTGCTTTTGGAAGATGTTGCGTGCTACTTGAGTTTTCAGAATAATGGTTGTCATCCTCGATCAGCAGAAGACGGCCACTCTCTAATATCACAGATCCGGGGATATAATCAAACTGGTGGTCTCACATGTACTATCACTATTCTACGAATGAATTTTAAACTTCACAATATTTCAACATATTGGTTTCCAATCCCCGAACAACTTGAGAAAACGGCATCTAAATCCCAGATCCCAAGATATCGAAGAACTGATATCTCATATGCAGTAGCACTCCTTGCGGATGAATTAAATTATATTTTCAAAATATTGATTTCCAATCCTCGAACAACTTTGTCGAAGACGGCAACTTTGTAAATCCACAGATCCCGAAATATCGAAGAACTGATCTCTTATATACAGTAACGCCGCCTTGCGGATGAACGAATTATTCTGTTCTCAAAATATTGGTTCTCTGTACTCGAACAACGTTATAGAAAACGGTATTTTCATGTACACTAGCGCACAGTGGGAGAATTCGAAATCATTTTTTCTTGACTCATAGGGCTGCATGGATTATAGATGGATCTAGATTTTTTCAGAGTTTTTAGAGTTTTAAAATTCTTATAAGAAACATTGCGCTATTTATTGTGAATATGGACTATTTTCACGGTGTTCCGTTGGTTCCGGATTTTCCGGAGGACCAGAAGATCCATTGTACTTAAAAATGTCCTCTGAGAGAATATATTCCTTTATTATTTCCCGCAAAAATCCGGTTGATATCATTTGAATTGGCTTCATTAACGGATTTTAGGACTGTTGTACTTTTTACAACACGCGAGTTCTCGTGTGAAAGTTGAAGGAGTTCGGAAGGTTAATGATAATAGGAAGGTTAATGATAATAGATTCTATTATTTTCATCATATTCGATTGCATGCATTTATTTCACAAATATAAATCAATTAATGACTTGGCGCTGAAAAATTTATCGAGTTTTTATTTATACATGTAGACTTCAAAGATTTGAGAGCAGCTTGGACAAATTTATAATAGCAACATAGGAAGTTTACTGTTTTTAGTATTTTTCTGAGTATAATATTCTTGAAAACGTGGCAAAATGTAGGCGTATGTCTGCAAATTGATGGTAGATAAAATCGGGGCAGACCAAATTGAGGCGTGATAAAAATCGAATCATCACTGTAACTTGAACATATTAATTTTTGAATGATAAAGCTTGTTATGAAGCTTGTAGTCTGAACAGAATATTAGCATCATTACCATCATCACCTTTTGAAAAAAAGCAAGATTGTTTAAACAAAAGATAGGTACAAGAATAGAAAATTGTTCACCTTGGGTGAAAATAAACGATGCGATCAGCATTGGCGATGACATTGATTCAATGTTCTTCGTTTACGTGAGTTGATTTGTCAAAAATCAACGCAACACCGTCGACGTTGAATCTTGAAAGTTAACGTGAACGTTGTTAATCGTTGATTAACGTTAACAACCCTGTTACGCAGAAACCAAATTCAATCGAATCTGTATTGTTAGAATAACACGTCAACGTTTTAAGCATGTCCACAGCACTAAAATTCAACAAGACATGAATAAAACTATTGGAAAAATCGAAATAAATAGACAATTGGAAGGGCTTTGAATTGAAGCCTTTCGGTACATTTAGTGTACGATAAAGGTAAAAATCAAGCCCAGCATAGATAAAGTTATCATGATGTTGGGTCAGATAATTAGTACTCATTTTATAATTTTGTTTTTAAATTTTGATACCAAATCTTTTGCAAAATCGACTTTCCCTTGTGTTGAATTAATATTAATATTTTTCCTTCTAATGGACCCCTTGATTTGTCTATCGGTCGGTAATTAAAATGTATTTATCAATAAATGAAAAAATTTGGTTTCAATCTGAGCGTAAATTTCATCAGGATCATTTTCTGATTCCGTTAGGCCAATGCGTGTTTGAAATTGTACTTCATTATTCTTTTCTTCTTCTTACTGGCATTACATCCCCACACTGGGACAGAGCCGCCTCGCAGCTTGTTCTCCCATTAAGCACCTTCTATTAATCTGCTAGGTTTCTAAGCCAAGTTACCATTTTTGCATCTGTATATCATGAGGCTAACACGATACTTTTATGCCGGGAAGTCGAGACAATTTCCAAACCGAAAATTGTCTAGACCGGCGCGGAATCGAACCCAGCCACCCTCAACATGGTCTTGTTTGTAGTCGCGTCTTACCGCACGGCTAAGGAGGGCCCCTAGCTAACCTTCACATAATCCCAAACCTCCGTGGCACCTATGAGAGGTCGTAGAGTTCTCTGCATCTTTCTAAGTAGGTGCCCAACAAACCATCCTTCCTTCCTCAGCATTCGCAAGACGTAGCCAGGACAGATCTCGACTATTGAAGAGCGCATTGCTTCTATCTAAGAGGTAGTGATTAGTCCCAAATCATTATCTGTGGTAAAGGATGAAAGTTATGCTACTCTCATACAATAGTCTCGGCTAGTACCACCTACGAATTTATGCGAATTGCTTAATGCTATAATGCTAATGATAAATCATTTTTCGGAAAATGGCGAAACGATGCGATTTTGCTCGAAAACACTCAAGCGCGATGCTCTCCGCAGAATCGAAAGCGAGTTGGTTCACGCATGAGGCATCAATGATTGAGATTCCATAGTCAGTATGGTTCTACAATCTACATACATTGATCATACACCAACCGGCGGTTGTTAGATTTTCTAACAATTCTGATAAGAATCTACCAAAACCTGTATAAGAGCTAAGAGGAATTGTTAGATTCTTATACAAATATTGTATAAGAACCTAACAATTTTGCTTTTCTACAATTTTGTATGAAAATCTAACAATTTCGCATATGCCCAGTTCTTATACAGGTTTTGGTCGATTCTTATACAGAATTGTTTGAAAATCAACAACCGCCGTTGGGTGTAGATAGGTTTGACAGAACTCCTGAAGGTGACCAAGGAGGAACTTTTGTGACATTTCAGATAGGTAACCGCATCTTAGTGGAAGTAGCACCAATAGTGGAGGTAGTGGAGGTTTAATGAGATTTTTCTTAATTATACACTTTACGATGGTTTCAGTTGATGCGTCGTGCTCAAATATCCTGTCAAACATAACTTATCTAGAATTTCGCCCAAAACTTATTGAAAACAATGATTTTCCTTAATAAATTTACCCTTGCACCTATAGTGGTGCAACTGTATCAATAGTGGCGAGTCTCATAAGAAATCAGATAGCACCACTATGTGAACAAAATCATGTTTTACCACATAGAACAGTGTACCCATTAGTGGTGCAAGCGATATTTGATAGGCTACCAAATTGGGATTTAAAAGGTATAAAAGTTGTATCATTATGATAAAAGATCTATATACATAAAAATGAATTTCTGTCTGTCTGAACCTTATAGACTGAAACTACTGAACTGCGGTAATCTGAGAAAGTGACGTAAGCGCCATTTGACAACATGCATGTTGGTAATATTTCAACACGCTCTATGAGTACTTTCGTTAACAGCATTTTGGAAAATGGCGTATACTATTTCAGATTACGGCAGTAAACCGATCGGCGTGAAAATTTGTATGAAGGCGTTTTTGGGACCGGGAAGGTACTTAAGATGGTTAGAGAACCTCCTCCTTTGGAAAGGGGCTCTCATACAAATGACGACATTTCTTCATAACTCGAGAACTAAGCAGAGAATAAATGAATTTTAGATGAAACGAAGTTCGTCGGGTCTAGTTATTGAATAAAGCAATGTATGCAATGATTAACATTGATGATTTAGGAACAATTATGAATATGATTAGTGATAAATGATAAATTTAAAATTCTAGATTAACGATCAGTGATTAATGATAGAATCATATTTTTGAATGATCATGTTTAACGAATAATGCATAGATAACCAATATTCATTAATCAATCATGATTAAATCATGATTAATCACCAATGTACTCAATAACCTAAACATGTTGTAAAGTGAACGTCAAAAGAATACATTTGTTTTAGATAGAAATTGAGTGGAAAACAATGTCGTGAACACAGATGTATCTGCTAGTAACAATCGAGAAGTCCATCACTAACAGTTCATGTAGAAACATGAAAATTAACGTTTTATAATTTAGTTATTAAAAATTTTGTTTTCGAACAAGGAAATTACTTTAACAGAATTTTAAATAATAATCCAAACATTGAAAAATGTGTTCCATTCATTATTGTGTACAATCGATGTGTGGTATTGTAATTAAATTGATTTTCATGATTTACTGACGGTTGTGATTAATATATGGGCTGTTAATAATATGGGAGCATTTACCTTATATCGCCATCTATCTCATACTTCAATTATAGTAGTCCATAGCCGCCTTATTTGGTTTATTTTTGAGATTCATTTTTTAAATATTTGTTACAAAAGCAATACGTAATTGAACGAAGTACACCGATGGGAGTGCAAAGATCGGTGGTTTATTAACACGCAATAAAATTGGAAGGTGTGAACAATACGTTTGATGAAGTGGATTGCGGTGGTGAATATTAAAGTGATTCAAGGTGCATTATTACTTTGTAGCGGGTGGAAAGTGAATAGTCTGTGATCTCAAAAGTGCAAACATGGATGTGTCGGGGAGCATGTCCGGGGCGAACTCGCTCAACATGAGGCCGTTCTTTAGTGGATATCCTTTTCAAGGTAAGTTTAATTAAGGTTCTCAGCTCAGGATTATCTCTTGTTTTTAATAATTTGGATTCACTTGATAACAAACCGATAAGAATCATTTGATGTTTGCAAAGTTTCAAACTCCTACTACTGTATCTTGACTAGCTTTGAATTCATTGTGAAATATTTCAATCCTCAAAAATGAAACTTTTACTACCAATATCTTGTCAGTAGATAGTCGATGCACGATCAACTAAATGGTGATAGGGTCATTCATATATCTACCAATAAGCTTGTCAAGCTTATCAAATTACTTCCCAAATAGACATTATCGACTTCTTTCGAAGCAAGAAAACAAAGTTAAGAAACAGAATTGCAGCCTCGGATGATTAGCAGCCAGGAGAAAAGCTTCATTTTCCAGCTGTTTCACGCTCGTAACGTTTTCCTTTATCTCGGCTGATGACGAAAAATGGTGCCAAGCATTGCCGTCGTCGTCGTCGCCGCCGCCGCCGCCGGATAAAGGTGATCAGCTTTTGATGCAACTGTCTATCCTGTCTATCGGACTCACTTTTTCTAAGCAGCAGCTAAACATCTGGCCTTAGGCGTGAAAAATTCCGATTTTCCGGGGGTTCCATTTCGGTTTCGACGTTCGATCGCTTTGGCTATTAAAAATTTATTCATCGGAATTCAGGTATGGCTAATTTCGGGCATATGGCCCGGTCCGGATCCATGTGCCTGGTCGCTGCCGGTCGTCGCCGAGTTGTTGTTTCGTCTTTCAGGAAACTTCGAGAGTGGGTCGCATCCGACGCTGTATCGATGATGGCGACCAACAACGACGGTCCCCGGTAGTGTTGGTGCTGCAAAGGACCTCTCCCTTTCAGGAAGAATTCTCCTCGCTTATCGGCTGGTCTTTCTTGTGGTATCGCTTCGTGTACCGTTCTCTGATACGGTTAATTAGCTTGCGCCCCGACAGCCAATCTGGCGACTGCGGACTGCACAGGCAAATGTGTTTCACTTTTCCTCCTCAGACGAGACGGCTGGACGAACCAGTCCTAGCAGTCAGCGGTGCTGGGTTGGCTGCAACTGTGTGTGGGATGCCAAAGCTTTGCATTCCGGAATGCTGGAGTTCAGTCCATGCCAGGAACCTACACCTCATATGGTAGCAAAATATGCCTGTATGGATGTGCTGAAGGAACAAAGCAATTCTGCATTCATATTCAAACAGGTATGCCAGGGTGAAATATTCAACCGGGTTGGTCTATCCATGGGTTGCCTTTGTTTCCAGGATGTTGCTGCTGAAAAATTGCTAATTTATTGTGTGCTCAGGAATGACTGCACACGATGCTGCCCCATTCTTTTGTGAAAGATAAACAGGCGTGGAGGTGTTACTACGATAGTTATTTCAAATGGTTCACTTCGTTTGTTCTAGATTATGCTCGTTTTTTCATTTCTAGTTGAGATCTGCTTGCGGCAGGAAAGGAAATATTTCAGAAAAAAAACTTTGAAACCTCAATGAAGAATCAAAAAGGCGATGTAGTTGAACAGTGTTAAGGATTATCTCGACGGAAGATTTTGTTGCGCTTCAAAACGCCAATTTAGAACAATTGTTCTACCAATAAGATTAAATTAGCCGCGTATTTGATCCTTGAGCATTTTGAGTACTTGAGCACGAATTTGATGTGAAATAAAATTCCTTCAAATCGGAGGGATAAATTTATTCTTTCATTTTTGATCTATGGGAATAGTTTTTTTCGAGATGTGTTCTTAAAACTCATCAGGAGATCTTAGAAATAATTTTCCAATAAAAAATCACCTCTTTGGATTTAGGGGTAGAATGCTCATGATGGTCGTACACTCCGGAGCAAAACTGCGGTCGCTCTTTCTTGGGCCAGTCTCCCAGCCGGGCATCTTCCTCGATTGCACAGAGCCAGCGGGTATGGGGTCCACCGCAGAGCCGACGTCGTCTTCCCGGTTTTCTGCTAAATATCACTTTTGCTGGTCTCTTTCCCGGCATACGTACTACATGTCCAAACCACTGCAGTCTGAAGTAGTTTACCAGTCTGCCAATGGCTGCATTTATGTACACTTGGTACAACTCGTGAATCGTGCGTCTGTGCCATTCAGCATGTGTTACCACGACACCAAGTATTGAACGCAGTATTCATAGCTGGAACAAAGTGAATTGCCTACACTATGGATTAGAATCCATCGTTTGTAGCGAATCAGACCTTTGAAGAAAACTTTTGTTTTTTTTTGTTGTTGTTATAATTATCCCTAGCAGCACACATGTTCCACATAAGTTACTGCAGCTCCTATGTGACCAGATTCGGTCACAGTGAAGTTGCTGCAACCATTTTTGTCTTAAGTGTGCTGCTCGGGATGTTACGGCTAGAGGTAGAGAATTTGTTTGTCATTTTTAACCCTTATGCGGCCGACAGGGTACCCGTGTTCCTTTTTCAACTTCAAGTGGTGATATTTCAGTGTCTTTTTATAGCTGAAAGCTGAAACTCGGTGACATCTAAGAACTCCATAAAATGTAGCTTCTTTGCGAAAATCACGTTGATACAGTGAGAAGGGACGTGAGGAGGGGCATCTGATTTTTTTTACCACGTGGATGGCCGACAGGGTACCCGTGTTCCAATAAATTGATATTTTCATAACTTTAACAATTTTCAACCGATTTAGATAATTTTGACAGTTTTGGAAACAAAAACTCGTGTACTTTTTGCTCATTGTCAAGGTTTACAGCTTTTGTCCATGGTTATACAAGAAATCTTTGAAGTAAGGCTTAAGAGTCTACACGCGTAACCAAAGGACTATCAACCCGTTTCAAAATTTTTACATGCTCATTGCGCTTCTTAGAATAGTCGGTGTTCACAGAAAATATTCAGGGTCTCAAAAACCCCTGAAGTAAGGCCTCAGTAATCCAAAGAATCCCAGGAATAAGATCTTAAGGTCTGCTAGAGAAACCAAAGGTCTATCGTGCAATTTCAAGAACGGTACATGCTCTTTATGGTGCTTAGCATATAATGTAGTTATCAAAGAATAAACAAGTTTTGTGACCCCTTCTTGGTATATGTTTGTAATCATGAAGTTCTTGTTATTGTCGTGGGCACCAATTAGTCTACGAACTCCATAGATTTAAGGTCTGTGGATCAACCTCCGTACAAGAAGCAGTTATCAAAGAATAAACAAGTTGTGTGACCCTTTCTTGGTATTTGTTTGTATTCCATGTAGTTCTTGTTGTTGTCGTGAGTTCCAGGTAGTCTACGAACTCCATACAGTCAAAGTCTTCGGATCAATCTCAGTAATGGAGGCAGTTATCGAAGAATAAACAAGTTTTGTGACCCCATCTTGGTATATGTTTGAATTCCAAGTAGTTCATCTTGTTGTCTTGGGCTCCAGGTAGTCTATGAACTCCAAAGAGTCAAGGTCTGTGGATCAACCTCCTTAATGGCCTCCATCTGAAAATAAAACAGTTGTGAGACCCCTTCCTGGTATATGTTTGTATTTTAAGTAGTTATTTTCGTTATCGTGCGTTCCGTACGTTATGGAAACATCGGAACATCGTGCCACTCAGGTGCACCAATTGCAGTCAGACAACGTGGACGACCCAAACTGCTAGATCAGCAGTTTGTACATTATAAATAACCCGCGAACGCGTGGCGCGTTCTCTTTCCTTTGGCAGCTTTGGACAATCACCGGTGGTGCTGTATTGTGTTAGTATTATTAATAAAAGTGTTTTAGAGTTACTAAGTCTTTTTTAAAAAGTGAATCCGTATCACGAATCCCATAAGTGGTGTCAGAAGTGGGATCGTGAGGTGTTTAAAAAGTGGTAAAAATCCCGTCGCACGCGAACCTGCAACAACGTGATCATCAAACCCCTCGGATGTGGATATCATTTACGTGAGTAACTCATTTTTATTATCTTTTATAAAATAATTCACTAAAACAATGCCAGAGACCAGGCAGTCAGAGATTGAGGTGCTGAAGGCTGAAATTGAGCAAGTATAGCATTGATGACATCGGGGAACAGTAGTAAATTTACTATCCCCGATCCCATCAAGAACCTATCGGAGTTTTCCGGTAGTAAGAAAGAACTTTCAAGCTGGCTACGGGAAGTAGACGAGCTATATGAAATGTTCAAAATAAAGGGGACCAACGGCCAGCCCGATTCACTAAGCTCTATGTATACTAGAGCGATCAAAATAAAATAAGGAGACGCTCGCGCGATTGTATGCGCAAATGGCGATCCTGATACCATTGTTGGTATCAAACAGATCCTGTTAGAACAATACGGTGATCGATTTGACTTTGCGACAAATGTGTCGACACTGTTTAACATTAAGAAAAGTGATAAAAGTCACCTGAAATTCTTTAACGAATGCAAGGAGATTAACACAAGACTTAAATCTAACTTGAATTCCAATCCCATCACAGGAAAGGAAATCATAGATATACTAACCGTTACTCGATATCTTGACAATATCGGAGAACCTTTATCCGCTATCATTAGATTATCCAAGCCTAAAACCTTAGAAGATGCATACGAGTCAGTGTGTATAAACCAGAACGCGGAAATTAGATCTAGACCCGCGAAATCTCAATTCAACAAATTTCCCAACAAAAGCAACGGCCCCTCGAGTAGCTCCCCTAAGCAGCATACAAATTCGAAACCCCCATATAGGAATCCGAGAACGAAGTAGACGTAGATAACGATGACGACGACGATGACGATGAGGATGACAATGTGCAAGGTAGAACGATGCAACCCAACGTGTCAAATTTTCACTTAGAGGAAGACGATCTCCAAACAACGTAAACAATTTTATACCGTTTATTCGCTACAAGTCTAATAAAGGGATATTGAATTTCTTGATAGACACTGGAGCGAATAAATCGTACATTAATCCGGAGCATGTAAAGAAGTGCCAGGAAACCAATCGACCCGCAATAGTGACTAATCAAAATGGTACATTTGTTATTGATAAAGTATTGCATGTCAATATGTTTCCTAGAAGCTTTGATAAAACTCTACCGTACCACGTATTCAAATTCCATAACTTTTTCGACGGTCTTATCGGATATGAAAATTTGGCTACTATGAATGCCAAAATCGATACCGGTAGCCATGAACTTTCGATTGGAAATATAAAATATCCTTTAGATAAATACTACCCAAGTTCCATGAACTTTCAGGAACAAACGGAAACCCTCATAGAGATACCGACTACTGCAGACGGGGCATTTCTCATTGAGGAAGAAATTAATTTGACGACAGGTGTCACATTACGACCTGGCCTTTATGCGGCTAGAAATAATCATGCCACTGTACACTTGTTTACTACTAGGCAAGCCAAACTGGAGAGATTAAAACCTTTTGAAAATGAACGTTTCTTTCTTAACCAACATGAAACTTTTCCGCAGCTTAACTTCCCTGCAGAACATTTGAATAAAGAAGAGGTTAAATTATTAGCCAAAACTCTTCGGCCCTTCAAGAGTGTTTTCTTCCATGATGGACAGAAATTGGATTTCACCCATCAAGTAAAGCACAAAATAGAAACCGGTGAAAGTAACCCCATTCACCAACGAACTTACAAGTACCCATACCATCTACGGGAAAAAGTAAGTGAGCAAATTCAGAAAATGTTGGAGACTGGAATCATAAGAGAATCCTCTTCTCCATGGACTTCCCCGATCTGGGTGGTCCCAAAGAAAACGGATAATTCAGGTATAAAGAAATATCGCGTAGTTGTAGATTATAGGAAACTGAATAAATTAACGCCAGCAGATAGATATCCTATACCCGAGATAAGCGAGATTTTGGATCGCCTCGGAAAAGCACAATACTTTTCTTTACTCGATTTAGCCAGTGGTTTTCACCAGGTAGAGGTGGAGCCGAATGATATTCCAAAGACGGCATTCAATGTCGACAATGGAAAATACGAGTTTTTGAGAATGCCGTTCGGGTTGAAGAATGCGCCCGCGACATTCCAACGTTTAATGGATGCTGTTCTACGAAAACATCTGGGGATAAGATGTTTCGTCTATATGGACGACATCATTATCATTTCAACTTCTTTAGATGAGCATATGAAGGACATTCAGAAAATCTTACAAACCCTTAAAGATGCTAACCTTAAGGTACAATGCGATAAGTCTGAATTTCTTCGTAAGGAAGTAGAATTCCTTGGACACGTCGTCTCTACAGACGGGGTGAAACCGAACCCAAAGAAAGTTGAGGCAATTAAAAATTGGCCTTTACCGAAAACATCAAAAGAACTAAAGTCGTTTCTCGGAACAATCTCCTACTACAGAAGATTTGTACCAGGATTTGCAAAAATTGCAAAACCAATGACTAGCCAACTTCGTGGCAAGAATAAATCAATTACTACCAATCCTGAATATTAATCTGCCTTCGTTAAGTTAAAGGATATCATGAGTACAACACTACTCTTGAGTTATCCAGACTTTAATGAACCGTTCATACTAACTACCGACGCATCAAACTATGCTATCGGCGCAGTACTGACGCAAATGGTAGATGGACACGAAAGACCAATTGCGTACCTTTCGCGAACACTGACAAAAGCAGAGGAAAAGTATTCCGCAACTGCGAAAGAACTTTTAGCTATCTATTTCGCTGCAAAGAAATTTCGATTATATCTGTATGGTAGAAGTTTTACTATTTACACGAACCATGAGCCATTGACGAAGGAAATTAAATTAACAGATGCAACAGGACGAGTAACTCGTCAACGGTTATATCTGGAGCAATTCGATTTCCAATTGGTTTACAAGAAAGGAAAACAAAACGTGGTAGCCGATGGATTATCTCGAATACCTCGCGTGGATGAATCTGAAATAAATTTACAAACCATTTTAGAAAACGAAGTACATGAAAACGATCCTATATACGGGCCGGAAATCATAAATAAATTTAGAAATCAGCTCATCATTCATATTACCAATAATAGAAAAAAGTCCCTCACATTTCTTATTTTATCTTTTCAGGTTATAGTAGACACGTATTCCACCAGGAGGAATATACCGAAGAACAACTATTGAATATTCTTAAAGCTCATTTATCTCCAAAAATAACAAATGGAATCTTTGCCCACCTAATATTGCAAAATTGTGCTCTAAAATTCTAGATAAACATTTCAAGGAATGCGAGTACAATTCTGCAATCTTAAGCTACCAGATCTAATTTCTAAAAAGACCAAGACGAATTTGTTCGTAAGAGTCACAACTTTAATCATAGAAGTTGGAAACTCACATATGAAGAGATTCGTCAATCAGTCTACTTCCCAAACATGTCTTCAATTGTTAGGACCTTTGTAAAAAATTGCTGGGATTGTAAATACGCTAAATATGAGCGTCATCCCTTTAAAATTCCAATCACACGTAGAATCTATGAAAGACCGTTAGAAAGTCTATTCATGGACGTCTACGTGAAAGAAAACGAAAAGTTTCTAACAATTATAGACTCCTTTTCCAAATTTGCGCAAATTTACAAAATCCTTCACGAAACTTCAGAAGAAATCATCGAAACGCTCATCAAGCAATTCAAAATTTTTGGCCTACGGAAACAATTAACTTGCGATCAAGCCACTTATTTCCGCAGTCAAAATTTTAAGGAATTTCTAGAAACCCATGGTGTTGCCGTTCACTACGCTAGTAGTAGCAACAGTAATGGCACCATCGAGAGGTTCCATAATACACTTTTAGAAATGTATATGGCCAACCGCAGGAAATTCGACCAACTTTCACTTTACCAAGGACTGTCCATGACGACTGCCCTTTACAACGACACAAAACATGCCACGACGAATTTAGCACCGAGACAGATAGTATTTGGAAACTCGACGTCATTAGACTTACAGGACATTAACTTAACAAAACAACGCACTATTATGACAGCAAGAGACAATATTGTATTTGAGGCTAACAAACATAATTCCAAAATTAAAATACAGGACAAAGACTATGAGGATATTGAAGACGATACGGTTTTAGTTAAGACGAAGGAAAAGCCTCTCCTTTTCGCATCCGATATAGATTAGTAGATATCAAAGAACAAAACGAAAACAATTACAGACGCAACAGGAATCAAAATTCATAAAAAGATACAAAGAAGTAACAAACTGACTAAAACTTGCTTTCCGACTTCCTTACAGATTATGGCTCGGTATACTGACGCAGACGACTCTAACGGATTTAAGACTACACGATGTAAAACAAAATCCAATCATAATGATTCCCTTAGGAGAAGCTAGGATCAGTAACAGCTTTTTCAGAATAATGCATCCGATAAACCTTACCACCATTGAATCGACAATAGATGTGTACAATAATGTAGCCCAAACCGGAAAGCTTAATCAGACCTTTTTCGAGTTATCTATCAGGAGAAAAATAGGCAGAATTAATCTGTTGTTCAATAGAATTAGGCCACAGCGAATCAAACGATGGGAATCATTAGGTAGAGCGTGGAAATACATTTCTGGAAGTCCAGACGCCGACGATCTTAAAGTCATAAACTCTTCTCTAAACTCCTTGGTAGATGAAAATAATAAACAAATTCAGATAAATCACTTGTTTGAGAAACGTATGAGAAACTTGACAAAAACTTTCAATTCACTGTTAGATAACGAGCAGTATTTGGAAAAAGTAACATTCGATAGTTTAGACTCTTTGAATTTCATATTTGAGATTGATGAATTATTATACAATTTAGAGATAATTGAAGAATCTATAACACTAGCCGGACGAAGCATCCCAAGCAGCCGCATCATCCATCCTGAAGAACTTTCGGTTATTCGCCATACCCTCAACGATAACGGTTTTCGATTGAACTCGGTCGACGATATGTTGAACATTGCTAGCGCGTACGCAGTATATAACAACGAGATGTTCATGTATATACTCAAAATACCAAAAATCAAGGATGTGCAATACAAAATTGGTTTGATTGAACCCGTAATTGCCAATAATTTACGAATTCATCTCACGGCACAATTTTATATTGAAGGACAAAACGTATTTATGTCAAAAACCCGTGTCCAAAGATGAAAGATCTCTATATGTTCCTCCAGCAACTTGGAACCGCCTACGGAGTGCATTCAACAATTAGTTTCAGGACAACACACAGCCAAATGTCCTATGGAACGAATTTACGAAGCTAAAACTATTCGTAAAATCACAGAAGGCAACATCATGGTTACAGGATCCAACATTACACTTTCATCAAATTGTTCATCCGAACGATTACTCAATGGGTCATTCCTCATACATACATGAAGCTGGACGACGAGGAGTATGCTAACTCCGACTTGGAAATTCAACCATTCATCCCTACCACAGGAATTAAGGTCAGTCCAACTATACTGATAAACAATATCCCGTTACAGCATCTGCAAGAGATGCATTTAGAACACAGAAACCAGATAGATCATCTCAACTTAACTACGAACAATCTGCATTGGAAACTACATATGTTTGGATGGTTAACCTCATTATCAACAACAGTTATAATCATATGTATCCTGGGCCTGATCATAGCCATCATCTTTAAAATATTTAGTTGGAGAAAACATCTCACACTTAACACAAAAGAAGATATTCATATCAATTTCAGCCTAGCAACTGATGGATGTCCTGAGTCAAGAGATATACCACTTATCCCATTAGCAATAGAAGAAAGCCGAGGACGGCTTTCAAACTAAAAGAGAGCCGTTATGGAAACATCGGAACATCGTGCCACTCAGGTGCACCAATTGCAGTCAGACAACGTGGACGACCCAAACTGCTAGATCAGCAGTTTGTACATTATAAATAACCCGCGAACGCGTGGCGCGTTCTCTTTCCTTTGGCAGCTTTGGACCATCACCGGTGGTGCTGTATTGTGTTAGTATTATTAATAAAAGTGTTTTAGAGTTACTAAGTCTTTTTTAAAAAGTGAATCCGTATCACGAATCCCATAAGTGTAATAAAGACAGTTATTGAATATAACACATTTTGTGTGACCCCTTCTTGATGCAGTAATATCCCGATTTTATCACGTCCTAGGTGAATTATGAAAATATCGGTACAGTTTTTATTTCAAATTTATTTGTTTCGCCAATATGCATCAGTTTATGCCTTGGAAAGGCAAAATACGTGAATGGAACCCGTAATTTGTTGTCGAAGAGACTTACAAACTTTTTGACAGATACTCATATATGATTCATAATAAGTTACAGGCGGTGAAAGTTATTTCATGAAAATCATTGTTGTTTGCGGCAAATTGGGTCGAAAACGTGATAAAATCGGGAGTAGACAAAATCAGGGGTAGACAAAATCGAGGAGTGACAAAATCGGATCAATACTGTATATGTTGGCACTTCATGTAGAACTCCTGAAAAAAAAAATAGAATGAATTCTTGTAGAATTCAAAATCAATTCTTGGGAAAATTCAGAATGAATTCTTGTAAGAATTTTTAAAAAAATCCTCGAGAAATTCGGAATGAATTCCTGGGGGAATTAGGAATGAACTACTGATGTAGTTCAGAATGAATTCCTGATGTAATTCAGAATGAATTCCTGGGAAAATTCAGAATGAGGAATTCCCCCAGGAATTCATTCGGAATTTCCCCAGGAATTCATTCGGAATTCCCCCAGGGATTCATTCGGAATTCCCCCAGGAATTCATTCTGAATTCCCCCAGGAATTCATCCGGAATTCCCCCAGGAATTCATCCGGAATTCCCCCAAGAATTCATTTGGAATTCCCCCAGGAATTCATCCGGAATTCCCCCAGGAATTCATCCGGAATTCCCCCAGGAATTCATCCGAAATTCCCCCAAGAATTCATCCGGAATTTCCCCAGGAATTCAAACTGAATTCCCTCAGGAATTCATTCGGAATTCCCCCAGGAATTCATTCGGAATTCCCCCAGGAATTCATTCGGAATTCCCCCAGGAATTCATTCGCAATTCTCCCAGGAATTCATTCGCAATTCCCCCAGGAATTCATTCGGAATTCCCCCAGGAATTCATTCGGAGTTCCCCCAGGAATTCATTCGGAATTCCCCCAGGAATTCATCCGGAATTCCCCCAGGAATTTCCACCGGAATTCCCCCAGGAATTTCCACCGGAATTCCCCCAGGAATTCCCTCCGGAATTCCCCCAGGAATTCCCTCCGGAATTCCCCCAGGAATTCATCCGATTCCCCCAAGAATTCATCCGGAATTTCCTCTGGAATTCAAACTGAATTCCCCCAGGAATTCATTCGGAATTTCCCCAGGAATTCATCCGAAATTCCCCCAAGAATTCATCCGGAATTTCCCCAGAAATTCATTCGGAATTCCCCCAAGAATTCATTTGGAATTCCCCCAGGAATTCATCCGGAATTCCCCCAGGAATTCATCCGGAATTCCCCCAAGAATTCATCCGAAACTCCCCCAAGAATTCATCCGGAATTTCCTCTGGAATTCAAACTGAATTCCCTCAGGAATTCATTCGGAATTCCTACAGGAATTCATTCGGAATTCCCCCAGGAATTCATTCGGAATTCCCCCAGGAATTCATTCGCAATTCCCCTCGGAATTCATTCGCAATTCCCCCAGGAATTCTTTCGGAATTCTCCCAAGAATTCATTCGGAGTTCCCCCAGGAATTCATTCGGAATTACCCCAAGAATTCATCCGGAATTTCCCGAGGAAAACATTCGGAATTCCCCCAGAAATTCATTCGGAATTCCCCCAGGAATTCATTCGGAAATTCCCCAGGAATTCATTCGGGATTCCTCCAGGAACTCATTCGGAATCCCCCCAGAAATTCATTCGGAATTCCCCCAGGAATTTATTCTGAATTCTCCAGGAATTCATTCGGAATTCTCCCAGGAATTCATCCTGAATTTCCCCAGGATTTTCTCAAGGAATTTATTCTGAATTCCCCCAGGAATTCGTTCTCGATTCTCCCAGGAATTCATTCTGAATTCCCCCAAGAATTCATTCGGAATTCCCCCAGGAATTCATTCGGAATTTCCCCAGGAATTCATTCGGAATTCCCCCAGGAATTCATTCGGAATTCCCCCAGGAATTCATTCGGAATTCCCCCAGGAATTCATTCGGAATTCCCCCAGGAATTCATTCGGAATTCCCCCAGGAATTCATTCGGAATTCCCCCAGAAATTCATTCGGAATTCCCCCAGGAATTCATTCGGAATTCCCCCAGGAATTCATTCGGAATTCCCCCAGGAATTCATTCGGAATTCCCCCAGGAATTCATCCGGGATTCCCCCAAGAATTCATCCGGAATTTCCCCAGGAATTCATTCGGAATTCCCCCAGGAATGCATTCGAAATTCCCCCAGGAATTCATTCAGAATTCCCCCAGGAATTCATTCGGAATTCCTCCAGGAATTCAAACGGAATTCCCCCAGGAATTCATCCGGAATTCATCCGGAATTCCCCCAGGAATTCATTCTGAATTCCCCCAGGAATTCATTCTGAACTCCCCCAGGAATTCATTCTGAATTCCCCCAAAAATTCATTCTGAATTCCCCAGGAATTTATTCTGAATTCTCCCAGGAAATTATTCTCAATTCTCCCAGGAATTCATTCGAAATTTCCCCAGGAATTCATTCGGAATTCCCCCAGGAATTCATTCGGTATTCCCCCAGGAATTCATTCGGAATTCCCCCAGGAATTCATTCGGAATTCCTCCAGGAATTCATTCGGAATTCCCCCAGGAATTCATTCTGGAATTCCCCCAGGAATTCATTCGGATTTCTCCAGGAATTCATTCGGAATTCCTCCAGGAATTCATTCGGAATTCCCCCAGGAATTCATTCGGAATTCCCCCAGGAATTCATTTGGAATTCCCCCAGGAATTCATTCGGAATTTCCCCAGGAATTAATTCAGAATTCCCCCAGGAATTCATCCGGAGTTCCCATAGGAATTCATCCGGAATTCCCCCAGGAATTCATCCGAAATTCCCTCAAGAATTCATCCGGAATTTCCCCAGGAATTCATTCTGAATTCCTTCAGGAATTCCTTCTGAATTCCCTCAGGAATTCATTCTGAATTCCCCCAGGAAATCATTCGGAATTCCCCCAGGAATTCATTCGGAATTCCCCCAGGAATTCATTCGGAATTCCCCCAGGAATTCATTCGCAATTCCCCCAGGAATTTTTTCGCAATTCCCCCAGGAATTCATTCGGAATTCTCTCAGGAATTCATTCGGAGTTCCCCCAGGAATTCATTCGGAATTCTCTCAGGAATTCATTCGGAGTTTCCCCAGGAATTCATTCGGAATTCCCCCAGAAATTCATTCGGAATTCCCCCAGGAATTCATTCGGAGTTCCCCCAGGAATTTATTCTGAATTCTCCAGGAATTCATTCGGAATTCTCCCAGGAATTCATCCTGAATTTCCCCAGGATTTTCTCAAGGAATTTATTCTGAATTCCCTTAGGATTTCGTTCTCGATTCTCCCAGGAATTCATTCTGAATTCCCCCTGGAATTCATTCGAAGTTCCATCAGGAATACATTCGGAATTCCCCCAGGAATTCATTCGGAGTTCCCCCAGGAATTCATTCGGAATTACCCCAGGAATTCATCCGGAATTCCCCCAGGAATTCATCCGGAATTCCCCCAAGAATTCATCCGGAATTTCCCCAGGAATTCATTCGGAATTCCCCCAGTAATTCATTCGGAATTCCCCCAGGAATTCATTCGGAATTCCTCCAGGAATTCATTCGGAATTCCCCCAGGAATTCATTCGGAATTCCCCCAGGAATTCTTTCGGAATTCCCCCAGGAATTCATTCGGAACTCCCCCATAAATTCATTCGGAATTACCCCAGGAACTCATTCGGAATTCCCCCAGGAATTCATTCGGAATTCCCCCAGGAATTCATTCGGAATTCTCCCAGGAATTCATCCGGAATTCCCCCAGGAACTCATTCGGAACTCCCGCAGGAATTGTTTCGGATTTCCCCCAGGAATTCATCCGGAATTCTCCCTGGAATTCATCCGGAATTCCCCCAGGAATTCATCCGGAGTTCCCATAGGAATTCATTCTGGAATTCCCCCAGGAATTCATTCTGATTCCCTCCATGAGTTCTTTCTGAATTCCCCAGGAATGCATTCTGAATTTCCCCAGGAGTTCATTCTGAATTCCCCCAGGAGTCCAATCTGAAATCCCCCAGGATTTTATTCTGAATTCCTCCAGGAATTCATTCTGAATTCCTCCAGGAATTCATTCTGAATTCCTCCAGGAATTCATTCTGAATTCCTCCAGGAATTCATTCTGAATTCCTCCAGGAATTCATTCTGAATTCCCCCAGGAATTCATTCTGAATTCCCCCAGGAATTCATTCTGAATTCCCCCAGGAATTCATTCTGAATTCCTCCAGGAATTCGTTCTGAATTCCTCCAGGAATTCATTCTGAATTCCCCCAGGAATTCATTCTGAATTCCCCCAGGAATTCATTCTGAATTCCCCCAGAAATTCATTCTGAATTCCCCCTGGAATTCATTCTGAATTTTCCCAGGAATTCATTTGGAGTTCCCCCAGGAATTCATTCAGAATTACCCCAGGAATTCATCCGGAATTCCCCCAGGAATTCATCCGGAATTCCCCCAAGAATTCATCCGGAATTTCCCCAGGAGTTCATTCGGAATTCCCCCAGGAATGCATTCGGAATTCCCCCAGGAATTCATCCGGAGTTCGCATAGGAATTTATTCTGGAATTCCCCCAGGAGTCCAATCTGAAATCCCCCAGGATTTTAATCTGAATTACTCCAGGAATTCATTCTGAATTCCTCCAGGAATTCATTCTGATTTCCTCCAGGAATTTATTCTGAATTCCCCCAGGAATTCATTTGGAATTCCCCCAGGAATTCATTCTTTATTCCTCCAGGAATTCATTCTAAATTTCCCCCAGGAATTCATTCTGAATTTTCTCAGAAACTCATTCTGAATTAAATCAGGAATTCATTCTGAACTACATCAGTTATTCATTCTTAATTCCCCAGGAATTCATTCCGAATTTCTCGAGAATTCGTTCTAAATGTTTTCAGGAGTTCACTTCGAATTCCTCCAGGATAGAATTTTGAATTCCTCCAAAAGTTTATTCTGAATTCCTCCAGCAATTCATTCTGAATTCTCCCAGGCATGAGTTATTGAAAGAATGCCTGGAGTACCTACAAGATAGTGTTCTAAAAAGACTCAAAAATGATTTTTTGAAGAAACTTTCGAATTCCTGGGGGAACTCCGGATGAATTCATGGGGGAATTCCGGATGAATTCCTGGGGGAATTCTGAATGAATTTTAGGGGGAATTCCGAATGAATTCCTGGAGGAATTCCGAATAAATTCCTGGGGGAATTCCGAATGAATTCCTTGGGGAATTCCGAATGAATTCCTGGGGGAATTCCGAATGAATTCCTGGGGGAATTCCGAATGAATTCCTGGGGGAATCCAGAACGATTTCCTGGGGGAATTCAGAATGAATTCCTGGGGGAATTCAGAATGAATTCCGGGGGTAATTCAGAATGAATTTCGGGGGGAATTCAGAATGAATTCCGGGGGGAATTAAGAATGAATTCCTGGGGGAAGTCAGAATAAATTCCTGGGGGAATTCAGAATAAGTTCTGGGGGGAATTCCGAATGAATTCCTGAATTCCTGGAGAAATTCAGAATTAATTCCTGGGGGAATTCAGAACGAATTCCTGGGAGAATTCAGAACGAATTCTTGGGCGAATCCAGTATGAATTCCTGGGGGAGTTCAGAATGAATTCATGGGGGAATCCAGAACAAATTCCTGGGGGAATTTAGAATGCATTCCTGGAGGGATTCAGAATGTATTTTGGGGGGGGGGGATTCCTGAGGGAATTCAAAATGAATTTCTGGGGGATGAAATTCTGGGGGATTTCTGGATGACATCCTGGAGGAATTCTGGATGAATTCTTGAAGAAATTCAGGATGGAATTCTGGATGAAAGCTCCAGAAATAATTTCATTAGAAGCTCAAAGAAGATTTTCTGGAGAAACTCCAGGAAGAATTATCGCAAGAATCTGAAAAATAAATCATGGATGAGCCCCAGGTAAAATTATTGGAGCAAATCTAAGAAAAATTGCCGAAGATACGCCAGGTGGAATCCCTGAAGAAATTTCTGAAGAAAGAAAGTTTGAAAGAAGTTTGAATAGGAATCTCTGGTGCAATTCCATGAGGAATTCCTGAAGAAACTGTCCTTTCTAAAGTTCCTCCTGGAATTCCTTTAGACGTTTGCTCTTGGAATTCTTTAGAAGATCCTCCGGGAGTACTCTGGGAATCCCTGCAGATGTTTCTTCCGGTATTTCTGATGGAGCTCTAAGAGGAATTCCATGACGGAGGATCTGCACGTGGAATACCAAAGTGAATTCCTGGAAGAACAGCAGAAAGAATTCCTGGATGAACCCTAGCAGAAATATCTGCTGGAACTCATGGAGGAATCATTGATGAATTCTTGGATAAACTCCAATACAAATTCGTGGAGCAACTTCTAAAAAAAATCCTAAAGGAACTCCAGGAGCAATTCATGGATAATCGTTTGACAAAATTCCTGGAGTAATATTTGGAAGAACTCCAAAAGAAATTGAAGAAATAGAAGGAATTTCTAGAGGAACTCCAAGAGAGTTTCCTGGAGTAACTCTAGGAGGAATTCTGAAAGAAGTTTCAATAGGAATCTCTGGTGCAATTCCATGGGGAATTCCTGAAGAAACTTTGAGAAAAACTTAGGAAAGAATTTCTTTAGGAATTCTGGAAGAATTTCTGGACTAGCTCCAGGAGAAATTTCTGGATGAACTGCCGGAGGAATGTCCTTTCTAAAGTTCCTCCTGGAATTTCTTTAGACGTTTGCTCTTGGAATTCTTTAGAAGATCCCCCGGGAGTACTCTGGGAATCCCTGCAGATGTTTCTTCTGGTATTCCTCTAATAATTTCTAAATTTCCTAAATAAATTCCTCTGGAAATTCCTCCAGATGTTCAGCTTGGATCTAATAATTCTTCCTAGAATTCCTTCAAGAAATCCTCCACGAACTAACATATAGGTTCTTCTGGAATTCATCCTGATTTTCTCCCTGAAAATCCTCCAGCTGTTCTCCAGGAACTCCTCTAGGAATTATCCTTGGTCTTTCTGCAAATATTCGTAAGGAAAACCTTCTGGATCTATTTTAGGAATTTCGGCAAGAATTCACATCTTTTTCCTTGAATTCAACGAATTCCTGCGGTATTTACTTCAGAAATATCTCCCAGGAATTCCTTTCAGAACTCTACTCGGTTCCAGGAGCATTTAAGTTTCATATTTAATGGGAATTCTTCCAAAAAATCAACTTAAAACTCTTTAAGATCTTAACTGAGAGTCCTTCATGTCTCAATAGAATAAATTCCACATAATTTCAAGAGGAACACCCACAGATCTTCAGAATTGACAAATTCCCCAGAATTCCAGCAGAAACCCATCGGCCCTCAAATTACTCCAGGATTTCCGAGAAATCTCGTTGCTTTTTGAATTAAGCTTTTTCCGAATTTTGTTTTCAGTTTTTTGGGGAGTTTTTGTGATAGGCACATTCTGAAAAAAAAATTACAATCGCGTGATGATTCTAAACGCAAGGTTACTATGACATCGATTACAAAGATTGGTTCTGCTCATAAAATCATGTGGCCCGATGTAAACAAGTCTTGAGGGAAATGTGAGTTGATGTGATCTATATGAAAGTTATTTAAACCTACATTTTTTTATATACCTATTTTTCCAAAATTCTCTTCAGAGACTCTAAGAACGTGTTTGAATATGTTGGATTGCTTGTTGGATGTGTGATCAGTTATTAACTGCTAGGTTTCTAAGCCAAATTACCATTTTTTCATTCATATATCATGAGGCTAACACGATGATACTTTAATGCCCAAGGAAGTCGAGACAACTTCCAAGACCGGACCGGGAATCGAACCTAGTCGATCCCCTCAGTGAGATCTTGCTTTGTAGCTGCGCAGCGAAATTCTTGATATCGGCGCCCTTCTGAATTACGCTTTATTCTCTGTCGAATTCAATATGTTGCGAGAGAATCGATTGATAATTGCTATGTGAAAATTTGGCTCATGTTTTTCATGGAAATTGTGCACACACATAAATAATTCACACGGGAAGAAAGACATTTGCTCAGTTCGTCGAGCTGCATCGATTGGTACATCATACCATGGGTTTCTGAGCCTTCTATAAAAAGATCGTTTCTGGATTAAAATGATAGCCTTTCGGCAAAACCCTGCAATCGACGGGGAATCGTGTTCCATTGTTTCCTATCGGAATTGGGTTGGATCGGACCATGTGCCCAAAAGTTAAAGTAAAAATACTATTTTCATAATGTACAAGAAAAGCACAATTGCCGCTAGGTGTATGATTCGGGGCTTTTTACCTGTCATAAAACGAGTTTAATACTATTCCATTTAATTCCTCCACGTCGTAATCTTTACAGAGTGCCTTCAGTGTCTCGTAATTCGTTGTATATTGGAGGACATCAAGTCCGTTGAGAGCCATAATTATGTCATCCCATAAATTTTCCTAATAAGCAAATTATCATCGAAATATCGGTCAATTTGAATTGATGAATCAGGGAACATAAAAAAGTTTTAAAATTTATCGACACTTGCACCAACAAATGGTAGTTTCAACTGTCTTTCTCCAACGTTCTCCTCCAAAGCTCAGCAACAGCGTACCACGACCACACCATTATGACACACTAATTGAATTTTTGTTCTCCCCTGCGTTCCCTCAGGTCAAGGCCGCGTCAATCAGCTCGGTGGGGTGTTCATCAATGGGCGCCCGCTGCCCAATCACATCCGGCTGAAAATTGTTGAGATGGCTGCCGCCGGCATTCGTCCGTGCGTGATCTCCTTCAATCTGCGCGTTTTCCTTGGCTGTGTGTCCAAGATACTGAACCGCTACCAGGAGACCGGCTCGATTCGTCCCGGTGTGATTGGGGGCTCCAAGCCGAAGGTGGCCACACCGGAAGTGGAAACCCGCATCGAGGAGATGAAGAAGATGAATCCGAACATTTTCAGCTGGGAGATACGCGAAAAGCTGATCAAGGTGAGTGCGGGGGGCGGAGGGAGGATGGGAACTGGGGAAATTAGAGATGGAAAGGGGGAAAATGTCCCGTAGCGAATGATTGCTTCATGGACGTATGGAAGGAAGACAAACGACCACAGTTGTGGTTGCTTGTTACTTGCAAGATAACATCAGATGGTCGCCAGATGGTTAATGTTGGGCTCTCGGGTTTCTTAAACAACTTTGGATGTTTCGTAAGATATTGAATCCTAAGCACCTCATAATTTTGATATTTGTAATACTGGGATTGTGGCGCCGTGTATACTGTCGAACTGATTAGTAGAAAACCGTCATGAATTATAGATTTTGTCCTCAAAGACTCGCCTAACATTTCAGATAATATCGATTTTACCTTTATTTTACATTTTATAGACACTTTTTAGCGTCATTAAATGTGAAGCAACCAACATAACCATTCAAGCGCAAAAAATACCACTCACCTAGAAACAGTTATGATTTCGCCTCGTTTGCTCAATGATTGCCTCTCGAATACCAGTAGCAATGCCTCACCAAATTCAATTTCGTTCAAGAATGGAGCCGCCAGCTATAAACGTGCAACTATCGCTACGTGATTGTCATTAGACACCTATTCCATGGCGGCTATCTCGACAGTCATTCTGACGTAATTACATGAAGCTTATTCTTAACGTTTTTCTGCTATCGCTACATTCACCACCGAACCGTGCAACTGTCGTACTGGTCGTCATCATCGCCTCCATCACCAGGCTGTACCATTATGCACACTTTCGATGGTAATAGACTTTTGTGAATTGGAACGACACGGACGACCATCGAAAGGATTGCCCGGGGCCTTCGCACCAATTTAATTCACTGGAAAAATGCTTCAGCTGCTCGTAACTCCTAACCTTTCTCGCGATTTTAAGCCAAGTTCGAGGTGTAACATTTGATGAATGAATCGAACTGTTGCCTCTCTCCATCTCTGTGCATCTTGATATGGATACTCCAACCCCGTAGATGGGAGAGGGATCGACTCCTTCAAATCAAAAACTGGTTTCAACTCCGCAGACTCCTACTTTGACTTCAATCATTGATGAGAATTTATTTTTAAACCAGATTTACCTTCACTCACGGCGGGGACGGTTGAAATGTGAACGAACTACTACCAGCGCGATCGCCGCGTCAATCTTCCGATCATTTTTTGGCGCGGTGGAGATGAGTTTCAGTTTCATGATTATTCACGATTTTATTTGGGTTTAATTTTTTTTCGCGCTACCCGGCTTTAACCGGGTGATTGTGATGATGGCCGCCACGCCGCCGCGCCATGGTCCGAGAGGGTCTTTGTTTGCCAGATTTGTTAGGTCGCTCGTATATGTGAGTTTTTTTCGGTTCTTGTTTCGGGGGATCGATTTGAATAGAGTGTGAAAAGTGGTTTTGGCTCCCGGTTTTTTCGTACACTCGGTTGGGGTTATTGTTTAGGAGGATGTTTAATCAACTTCATCAACAAACGATCGAAAGAGTGACTTTGGCATTTTTTTTACGATGTACCGAGAGTCGGATTGCAGGTGAAAAACTGAATTATGACAAATTTTGATTATGAGAGTATTTGTTCAATGAATGTTCAAACATAGATTCGAATAATCCTCGTACTTCATTTGAAATCGAATTGTTAAGTGTAAAGTTTTATATAAATAAAAGTCTGGAATTACATCAAGCCTTCTGCAGTGCATTCTATTGCTTCCCTCGGTGATCTGATCAGAAATCAAAACATTCAGTTTAGAAATTTCAAAAATACAAACTGATTGAACACATTTCCAAGCTCGGGATGCAAGCTTGGTTGGATGCAAGCGACCATTTCAAAGCAACAAAAGCCGCGATTGCTAATGATCCTGGGATGATAAATAACTTTTGCGAACAAATCAACCTACATAATGCGGCCGTCGCTGCAGCGGCGATGGTTCAATTTTTGGATCGGCAAAACATTTCAACCGCCCGCCGGAACATCAATATAATCAACTCAATAATGATCGATCTAACGATCGATCGTTGGGCTGACTTTTTTCTCGGTTGGTGATCATCCTGCTTGGTTCAACCAAGCCACCTCCCTCCGAAGAACGCTCGACTGGTTGCGTCGTCTATCGGTGCTACTACAAGTGCTGAATCATTTGTTTTACTGTGCTAGCTTCCGGGAGGGGCCCAAAGAATAATAACCATTTTGACAACTGAGAATGGACTTTTGCCTTACAGGAACCGGCTTCCTTTAAAATTCGATCAAACTGTGACACTTTATACTTCAGGATTTGCTAAATTAGAGAAATTAATTTAAAGCTCATCGAACCGTTTGCATATTCGTCATATTGCAGTCCTACCACTTTCAGAGAATGGGATTTTAAGAATTGTGTCAAAACATAGAATAAAATGTTTGGATACTCGATGTGAATATGTAATGAACACTCAATAATGATGGTGGGATCGAATCCCATCGAAAGAAAATAAAGCTCGATCCACTTAGTATTTGGCCGTTTCTTTCCAATTACTGCGGCGCCTCTGGTGGCCGTACCGAGAAGTAAAATACATCACATCGTTGCGGAAGGTTTGTTTAATTTATGGTGAAAGTTTCATCAGTATTGATGCTCACGTTCAAAAGTTATCGGAAATGGAACGCGAGAGATGGGAAGAAATTTTGCACACTCACGTTGGAAATCCAACAGGAGGAATGATTTCAAAGTATTTAAAATTACCCAAATTGACTGTAAAAACTGTCAAACGTTATCGGGAAACACTATTGCTGGATCGCGTAGTATAAAACAATCGTAGAAGTGAAACATACGACCAGAAACTACAAGTAAAAGTCTGCAGAGCAGTTCGAAACCATTTCGGGATTTCCTTGCATGGTTCAGCGAAAAAGTTCACTGCGCTGTACAGCACAGCTCAAATAATCTGTCGGCGTGAAGGTTTCAAGTCAGTAAGCGTCCCAACAGGACCCTGAAACAGAACCTGGTTGCCAAACATTGCGCAAGAATGCTGGTCGAGCAAGTTCTGACGAAATACAATTGATATATTTTGATGAGCAATGAAATTAATATTAAAATTGACTTTCAATTCCCGGGACACAAGTTTTACCTTGCCAAACGGAAGGGTAATGCCCCAGGAAAATTCAAATATGTATATGCAGGCAAGATTGCCCACAAATTGATGGTATGTCAAAGCATCTGCAGTTGTGGAAAGAAAACTAAAGTTTTCATCACTGGAGCGACCATAAATGGGCAAATATACAAGGAGGAGTGTCTTCAGAAGCGATTTTTGCCATCCATTCAATCACACGACTGTCCGGTGTTGCTTTGCCCTGACTAAATAAGCTGCCATTACAGACGGGATGTAATGGCATGGTATGAACCGAATGATAATGACGTTATTGAAAAATCTATCAACCCACCAAAATGCCCAAATTTTCATCCGAACGAAAAATATTAGGCAATTATCATAGGGAAACTTGAGAAATGGTGTAAAACAATCAGAAAACCATCTTATATGGAGAAGTGGTGTGAAAAAATGGCAGATTAAGTTGCCCTTCTACTGTGCAAAAAAATAACGAGTGGTATTGAAAGAAAAGGCCGAGATTTCATCCGAAATGCCAATGAATCATTTTTCGATATTTTTTCCTTCAAAGTTTATTAAATTCCCTGTATAATAAAACTTGACCCACCTTTTTATGAACTTTTTCGGCAAAGAAATGTCTAATTTCGTGCGGCCAAATTCTAAGTGGATCAAGCTTTAGTTACTTCCAATTTATTTTTCAAAAATCTTGTACATACACAGTGATTACTAAGAAAAACTTCGAAGGTTTTCCCGTTGAAATCCAAAAAAAAACTAGTTGAAATAGAATTTTTGAATGGAGAAGTCGTTTGGCAGGAAGCCGTTTTACCGAAAACAACAACCCAACATACATTGGAGGTAAATAAAACGCTAATATGACCTGAATCAATTTCCACTGCTTATATAGCTAAAACTGTTTCTTGAGAAGGCCGAAAGTTGTTTGACCTAATATCTCGATTTACCAAACAAACCATTAATTGAAATTTTGACTGAAACCCATCTAGTCTCAAGTTTTTTGGCTGAAAATGTCATTTGGTCGGACAGTTCCTTTGGCTGAAAAAAAAACAGTTTGGCTGAAATGGACGTGTTTTCGTGGGGTTTTCGAATTCTTTGGCTTATTTAAGGTCAACTTCCCCAAAGAACCCATATTTATTATAACCTCTCTGCAGACAAACAGACATAACACTTGTGAAATTTTCGCCGATTAGGCGAATAAAATTTGTTGACGGGATTGGTAATTTTGCCAACAAGCCGTTTAGCCGAATAGGTCACTTGGCCGAAAATGCCGTTTGGCCGAAATGATTGTCTTTTCATAAGGACATTTTCCGGCCGAATGACGCTTTCGGTCAAACGACCATATCTACCATTTTTGGTCAAATGAGCTATTCTTTCAAATGACTTTTTCTGGCCAGACGCGCATTTCGAACAAACAACCATTTCGGTCAAATGGCATTTTCAGCCAAACGAGCTGATGGGGCATACGACTTTTTCGGACAAATCACCAGTTCGGCCGAATGTGGCTTTCGGCTGTTTGTCGCTTTCAGCCAAATGTGATTTTGACTCTACGACACTATCCATAATTTAATTACCCATAATGACATTTCCCAGAACGCCACTACCCCGAACGCCACTACCCCGAATGCCATTACCCCGAATGACGCAGTACCCCGAATAAATCATGATTTCAAGTTTATTCTTCATTTCAATGGAAAAAAAGTTACTCAATAAAAATTTTTTTCAGAATTCATGAGAATGAACAATAGATAGCCTGGGACTATTTCAATGCAGTATAGGAATAAAGCATTCAGTACACTGTTTGTCATGATGACAAATATTTGCCAAGACAGCCTGAAATCCATGTCGATTTCTAATTAGACCTGTGCGCCGCCGCCGGTGGTTTTACTCATGCCGCCGCCGCCGGCGATTTCGGGTCGGCGCGCCGCCGATCATAATTTTGCCACGCCGATGACTAATCGCAATAAAAAAAATCAATTAATTTGAGTCGAGTCGAGTAAAATAAGAGACACTGAAGATGGCCTTACAAAGACGAAATACGTATTTGTAAGACAATACAACGTGGTGGAATTGATTGGAATGGTACTAAACTCGTATTATGATTGTTGTTGTTAGATAGTTGTTAGAATATTGTTGTGGTGGAACTCGTCAGAATTCAATTTCAAATCTACCTCAAGTGATTGTGCCTCTAAGACAGTGTGGTGACAAACATTGGTTAATGAATTGGTTGGTTGATTAGTTGTGAATTTGAAATAGGCTGTATCTAGTAAATTGAATGTACTAAGTAGAATAATACAAAAAATGTTGAAATGGTATTTGGAATTCATCTAAGCCAAAGCCTCATTCAGTCGGGCACCTAAATCTTTAGGCAGTGTGTCCCACACTCTGTGCAAAAAATTCTGCTCTTTGATTTTACTCCATCCAAACGATTTTACAATCTTAACTAAGTAATAGAAGGCTATTTGAATTTTCTAAATGTCCATCGTTTAGGGGCTTGCCTAGGATGTGGTGGGGTTTGACAGTGGGCCCTGTTAAACCTCTATATAAAGCTGCATGTATCCGCAAGTAGGCTCCACCAAAGCGACCGTGTGCCGCTCAAAGCGCACAAGCCCAAGTCCTGGTGTTAGGTGGGACGCTAAACAGCCCTGACACGACGGCCCTCCGACGAGACAGGAGGTTTGCGCAGGCCCAATAAGCCGCCTAGAAAACCAATCATTACGAACAATATAAGAGATAATGCGACTCGATATAATCGGCAAAGACCTAGGCGACGAATACAGGATCACGATTGGAAGCTTGGAACATGGAATTGCAAGTCGCTAGGTTTCGCAGGTTGCGACAGGATGATCTACGATGAATTACATCCCCGCAACTTCGACGTCGTGGCGCTGCAGGAGATTTGCTGGACAGGACAGAAAGTGTGGAAAAGCGGGCATCGAGCGGCTACCTTCTACCAAAGCTGTGGCACCACCAACGAGCTGGGAACCGGCTTCATAGTGCTGGGTAAGATGCGCCAACGCGTGATTGAGTGGCAGCCAATCAACGCAAGGATGTGCAAGCTGAGGATTAAAGGCCGTTTCTTCAACTATATCATCATCAACGTGCACTGCCCACACGAAGGGAGACCCGACGACGAGAAAGAAGCGTTCTACGCACAGCTGGAGCAGACATACGATGGATGCCCACTGCGGGACGTTAAAATAGTCATCGGTGACATGAACGCACAGGTAGGAAGGGAGGAAATGTATAGACCGGTCATCGGACCGGATAGTCTGCACACCGTATCGAATGACAACGGCCAACGATGCATAAACTTCGCAGCCTCCCGCGGAATGGTAGTCCGAAGCACTTTCTTTCCCCGCAAAAATATCCACAAGGCCACATGGAGATCACCTAACCATGAAACGGATAACCAAATCGACCACGTTCTAATCGACGGTAAATTCATCTCCGACATCACGAACGTCCGCACTTATCGCAGTGCGAATATTGAATCCGACCACTACCTCGTTGCAGTATGCCTGCGCTCAAAACTCTCGACGGTGTACAACACGCGTCGAAGTCGGACGCCGTGGTTAGAAGACGGTAGACTAGCTCAAGGATACGCGCAGCAGCTGGAAGTGGCACTCCGAACGGAAGAGCAGCTAGGCGCAGCGCCTCTTGAAGATGTCTGGAGAGATATTCGATCCGCCATTGGTAGCACCGCAACCGCTGCACTTGGCACCGTGCTTCCGGATCAGAGAAACGACTGGTATGACGGCGAATGTGAGCAGTTAGTGGAAGAGAAGAATGCAGCATGGGCGAGATTGCTGCAACACCGCACGAGGGCGAACGAGGCACGATATAAACAGGCGCGGAACAGACAAAACTCGATTTTCCGGAGGAAAAAGCGCCAGCAGGAAGATCGAGACCGTGAAGAAACGGAGCAACTGTACCGCGCTAATAACACACGAAAGTTCTATGAGAAGTTAAACCGTTCACGTAAGGGCCACGTGCCACAGCCCGATATGTGTAAGGACATAAACGGGAACCTTCTTACGAACGAACGTGAGGTGATCCAAAGGTGGCGGCAGCACTACGAAGAACACCTGAATGGCGATGTGGCAGACGAAGATGGCGGTATGGTGATGGACCTGGGAGAACGCGCGCAGGACATAATTCTACCGGCTCCGGATCTCCAGGAAATCCAGGAGGAGATTGGCCGGCTCAAGAACAACAAAGCCCTGGGGTTGACCAACTACCAGGAGAGCTATTTAAACACGGTGGTGAGGCACTGGCTAGAGCGCTGCACTGGGTCATTACCAAGATTTGGGAGGAGGAAGTTTTACCGCAGGAGTGGATGGAAGGTGTCGTGTGTCCCATCTACAAAAGAGGCGATAAGCTGGATTGTAGCAACTACCGCGCAATCACATTGCTGAACGCCGCCTACAAGGTACTCTCCCAAATTTTATGCCGTCGACTAGCACCAACTGCAAGGGAGTTCGTGGGGCAGTACCAGGCGGGTTTTATGGGTGAACGCTCCACCACGGACCAGGTGTTTGCCATTCGCCAAGTACTGCAGAAATGCCGCGAATACAACGTGCCCACACATCATCTATTCATCGACTTCAAAGCCGCATATGATACAATCGATCGGGACCAGCTATGGCAGCTAATGCACGAACACGGTTTTCCGGATAAACTGACACGGTTGATCAAAGCGACGATGGATCGGGTGATGTGCGTAGTTCGAGTTTCAGGGGCATTCTCGAGTCCCTTCGAAACCCGCAGAGGGTTACGGCAAGGTGATGGTCTTTCGTGTTTGCTATTCAACATCGCTTTGGAAGGTAATACGAAGAGCAGGGATTAACACGAGTGGTACAATTTTCAATAAGTCCGTCCAGCTATTTGGTTTCGCCGACGACATAGATATTATGGCACGTAACTTTAAGAAGATGGAGGAAGCCTACATCAGACTGAAGAGGGAAGCTAAGCGGATCGGACTAGTCATCAACACGTCGAAGACGAAGTACATGATAGGAAGAGGTTCAAGAGAAGACAATGTGAGCCACCCACCGCGAGTTTGCATCGGTGGTGACGAAATCGAGGTGGTAGAAGAATTTGTGTACTTGGGCTCACTGGTGACTGCCGAAAATGACACCAGCAGAGAAATTCGGAGACGCATAGTGGCTGGAAACCGTACGTACTTTGGACTCCGCAAGACGCTCCGATTGAATAGAGTTCGCCGTCGTACCAAACTGACAATCTACAAAACGCTAATTAGACCGGTAGTCCTCTACGGACACGAGACCTGGACGATGCTCGTGGAGGACCAACGCGCACTGGGAGTTTTCGAAAGGAAAGTGTTGCGTACCATCTATGGTGGGGTGCAGATGGCGGACGTTACGTGGAGGAGGCGAATGAACCACGAATTGCATCAGCTGTTGGGAGAACCATCTATCGTTCACACCGCGAAAATCGGACGACTGCGATGGGCCGGGCACGTAGCCAGAATGTCGGACAGTAACCCGGTGAAAATGGTTCTCGACAACGATCCGACGGGCACAAGAAGGCGAGGTGCGCAGCGGGCAAGGTGGATCGATCAGGTGGAAGATGACTTGCGGACCCTCCGTAGACTGCGTGGTTGGCGACGTGTAGCCATGGACCGAGCCGAATGGAGAAGACTCTTATATACCGCACAGGCCACTTCGGCCTTAGTCTGAATAAATAATAATAATATCGTTTAGATGGAGTAAAATCAAAGTGCATAATTTTTGCACAGAGTGTAAAATAACACTGCCTGTAGGTGACTCGCAAATTATGTTTGTTGTGGCACATGAGCTTTTGTGAAGGCTCGAATACAACTTGGTCTTCTTCTTATTTGCATTACATCCCCACACTGGGACAGAGCCGCCTCGCAGCTTAGTGTTCATTAAGCACTTCCACAGTTATTAACTGCGAGGTTTCTAAGCCAAGTTACCGTTTTTGCATTCGTATATCATGAGGCTAACACGATGATACTTTTATGCCCAGGGAAGTCGAGATAATTTCCAATCCGAAAATTTCCTAGACCGGCACCGGGAATCGAACCCAGCCACCCTCAGCATGGTCTTGCTTTGTAGCCGCGTGTCTTACCGCACGGCTAAGGAGGGCCCCACAACTTGGTATATTTCCTAGTAAATTCCTCCAGATGTTCCTCTGAAAAGTTTCATGTATTCTTCCGGAAATGTCTTACAAAATTTCTCTTAACATTCCTTCAGAAATTCCATTACGGATTTCTTCAGAAAATTCTTCCTTATGAAATGCATACAAAAAAAATGTTTCAGTAATTTCTACGAAAATGTTGTTAGGAATTCCTTAGGACAATCGTTAAGGAATTCCTTTGGAAGTTTCTTTAGCGATTCCTCCGAATATTTTTAAATAAATTTCTCAAGAAATTCCCTTTGGAGTTTCTTCAAAAACTGTTTAGCAACTCTTTAATTTTTTAAAGCAATACCTCCTCATGAATTTCTTCGAAAATTATTCTATTCCTTAATTCTTATTTCTTAAATAAAATTCGAATTCCTTAAATAAATTCTTCCAGAGATTGCATAAGAGATTTCTTCCAAATTTTCCTAAGGAATTTCTTCAGAACTTCTTCCAGCAATTCCTTTAAAACATTCTCCGGGAATTCTTCCAGATCTTCCTGCAGGAATTCCATCGAAAATGGGTTCTTCATGGGTTCTTTACGAAATTCTTTCAGTAATACCTTCGGATTTTTTCGGTGTTAATTGTTTAATTTGTTTGTTTTATTTTTTCGAAAATTCAATTAGCAACTCCACCAAAAACTAGCTTATTATCTAATTAATTTTCAATGGATTTCCTGGAAGAAATCTGAAATATCCAAAGGAATTCTTGCTGGATTTTTTTAGATTATTTAAGGATTTTTTTTTGAGGTGGTCTTAAATGAATGTGTGGAGAAGTTTCTGAAGAAATTCCTGGAGGGTTTTGTGCAGGAATTTTGTGCCTGTATTTCCGAAGGCATTTTTAAAAGAGAGCCTGAATAGATTTTCGAAAATAATTCCCCTTTGAACTACTTTGAGAGATTTTGAAAGTATTTCTTAACGACTTCCCAGACCACGTAGGCCGAATTTTTACATTTTCAATTTTTCAATTCTTCATGCCGGCTCAAATTTGTAGAAAACCCAAGAATTTTCCGAATTTTGAAAAATTTCGAGTTAAAATTCCTAGAACGTCGAGTCTACATTCCAAAAGGTTTGTCGTGCAAATTCCGTAGAATTTCCCGATTGATAACCTTCAAAGGTTCCAGGTAATACTCCAAAGAACTCTCCGTGATAATTTCGATATTTTTCTTGAAAATTCAATGCAACAGCATTCAGCGGGATTCCGATTTCCGGATAAACTGATACGGTTGATTAAGGCGACGATGGATCGGGTGATGTGCGTAGTTCAAGTTTCAGGGGCATTCTCGAGTCCCTTCGAAACGCGTAGAGGGTTACGGCAAGGTGATGGTCTTTCGTGTCTGCTATTCAACATCGCTTTGGAGGGAGTAATATGAAGGGCAGGGATTGACACGAGTGGTACGATTTTCACGAAGTCCGTCCAGTTATTTGGTTTCGCCGACGACATTGATATCATGGCACGTAACTTTGAGAAGATGGAGGAAGCCTACATCAGACTGAAAAGCGAAGCTAAACGGATTGGACTAGTCATCAACACGTCGAAGACGAAATACATGATAGGAAGAGGCTCAAGAGAGGTCAATGTAAGCCACCCACCACAAGTTTCTATCGGTGGTGACGAAATCGAGGTGGTTGAAGAATTCGTGTACTTGGGCTCACTGGTGACCGCCGATAACGATACCAGCAGAGAAATTCGGAGGCGCATAATGGCTGGAAATTGTACGTACTTTGGACTCCGCAAGACGTCCGATCGAATAGAGTTCGCCGCCGTCAAACTGACAATCTACAAAACGCTTATAAGACCGGTAGTTCTCTACGGACACGAGACCTGGACGATGCTCGTGGAGGACCAACGCGCACTGGGAGTTTTTGAAAGGAAAGTGTTGTGTACCATCTATGGAGGGGTGCAGATGACGGGCGGTACGTGGAGGAGGCGAATGAACCACGAGTTGCATCAGCTGTTGGGAGAACCATCCATCGTTCACACCGCGAAAATCGGAAGACTGCGGTGGGCCGGGCACGTAGCCAGAATATCGGACAGTAATCCGGTGAAAATGGTTCTCGACAACGATCCGACGGGAACAAGAATCGTGGATCGATCAGGTGGAGGACGATTTGCGGACCCTCCGCAGACTGCGTGGTTGGCGAAGTGCAGCCATGGACCGAGCTAAATGGAGAAGTCTTTTATGTGCAGCACAGGCCTCTCCGGCCTTAGTCTGATAATAAATAAATAAATAGCATTCAGCGGGATGAACATCCGTGTTGAAACCACAAGATTTTTTTTTTTTAATTAAAAAAGTTTTAGCGTTAAAATGTCGAGTAACTTTCCGTGAAAAGTTTGAATATTTCCCATTGAATTTTAGCATGGTTTCCTACGATATTTTGAAATTTCTCTTGCATAGTAGGAACGATTTCCTGAGGAAATTAAAAAAAAACCTAAGGGCATTCCAAAGAGTTTTCCAAATAATTTTCGGTGGAAATTATGAAGAATTTCAGTTCAATTTGTGGTGAATTCATCCTAAAAAATAAGAAAAAAATTTCATAACAATTACAAATGCTTTCTTACAAGAATTGCAATATTTTTTTGTTGGGAATTTCAAATAATTTCTCGCGAAAGTTTTCAACAGTTTCTTTTTCCATCGATAATTCCAAAGAGTTTCCATTAGAACTGCCGAATAAATTGCCGTTACATTTTGAAGGATTTTGCTTATATGTATGTCCAAAGAATTCCTCGCGAAAATTCCAAAAACTTCAGAAATTAAGAAAAATTTCCCGGGGACTTCCCAGAAAATCTTAAGTGGAAATTCTCCCGAAAATTCCTCAATAAATTCTTCTAAGGACTCTTTTGGAATTCTTTGCAAAGTTATAGGACGAATTTCCTTAAGAATTTCTGAACAAGTTCCTGAAGGAATATCCTCTTGGAGTTCCTTAGCAAGTTCCTTGACAATTGTTCCTGAAATTCCCATAGGGATTCTTCCAAAACTACGTTAAGCAATTTATAGAGAATTTCTCAGGCTAATCCTTTGAAAATTCCTCCAGTAAATTTTTTTGTAACTTCATGAAGCTACCTACTGACACTGACAAAACTAGTCTAGTCGTCCCGTACGGCCGTTAAAAGATGCAGATTATCAAATTCTCAAAGTGTTTGAATTGAAAAAATTGTACTCAATCCTTGGCAACGTGGTGGAAAATGGTAAATGGCGCAGACGAATGAATGAATCACGAGTTAAACCAAGTATACAAAAAGGCAGACATAGGCAGGTTGATAAAATAAGGCAGATTACAGTGGGTTGGACATGTAGTACGTATGCAGGAAGAGAGACCAGCAAAAGAACGTGCAGAGAACCTGGACCAGGACGTTGGCTCTGGGGTGTGCAATCGAGGAAGATGCGGGAGCAGTCGCTGATACATTTTGGAAATTCTGTTAGGAATTCCTTCGAAAATGTCTGTGGGGATTTCCTCAAAATTTTCTCAAAAGGTTCCTACTACACTTTCCAACACTACTTCAGGAATTCTTCCAGAAAGTCCTTTAGAAAATTCTTCTAGGAATTCCATCGAAAAGTAGTTCATTCTTTAATAAATTTCCGAATAAATTCCTGCAGGAATATTGTACGTTTTACTAAAGAAATTTCCCAAAGAGAACCTGAATGGATTATTCTTTCTAAAATTAAAAATATCTAAAAATATCCCGAAATTGACCTAGTATTTTACGTAGGAATTCCTAATGAAATTTCCTGAGAAATGCCTGTAGGAATTAAAAAAACCCAGAGTAATCCACCTAGCGGTGATTGTGCCTTTCTCGTTTTTTTTCTAGTGAGTAATTTCTACGCACTTTTGATGAAAAAAAAGTATTTTGGCCATAACTTCTGAGCCCATTGTCCGATCCGGCCAATTTTCAACAGGAAACAATGGGACCGTATTCTGCATCGAATGCAATTTGTTGCGAGCAAATCGGCGGAGGGTAAGTGCCTAAAAATGAGAGAGATTTTTTTTGAAAAAAAATATTTTGGCCATAACTCCGAATCTTATTGTCCGATTCCGCCAATTTTCAATACGAAACATCGGGACAAGATTATGCGCCGAATGCAACTTGTTGCGAGCAAATCCGTTAAAGATAAGTGCCTTAAAAATGAGTGAGAATTTCGTATGTGTTTCTTATGTAAAAAAAATAATTTTGGCCATAACTTCGAAACCCATAGTCCGATCTGTCCAATTTTCAATACGAAACAATTGGACAAGATTCTACGTTGAATGAAACTTGTTGCGAGTAAATCAGCTAAAAGTAAGTGCCCCAAAAGTGAGTGAGAATTTTTCTTATAAAAAAAATTATTTTGATTGGGCCAATTTTCAATACGAAACTAAGGGACAAGATTCCGCGTCGAATGCAATTTGTTGCGTGCAAATTGGTTAAGGATAAGTGCCTGAAAAATGAGTGAGATTATTTTGCACACACATACACACACATACACACACACATACACACACGCACACACAGACATCACCTCAATTCGTCGAGCTGAGTCGATCGGTGTATAACACTATGGGCCACTGGGACTCCTATGAAAAGTTCGTTTTTGGAGCGAACATATAGACTTTACGTATACTTTGTATACGAGAAAGGTAAAAATCCTAGTTTCCTCCAGAAATTCTTTCAGAAACTCCACCAAGAACGTTGTTGGCATATTTAAGCAAATTTCAGGAAAAATATTGGATTTTATCTGAAATTTAGTTATTTTGGGATCAAAACGACTGAAGTGTATTAAAATACTGAATTGGAAATAACTTTTGAAAATAGTTATTAACAAATTAGTTCTATGACACCGATATCAAATTCTCAACACTTAGGGGTCACGAAAAAGTAAAGCAGGATTTATTGTGAAAATTTGATTAATCAAAATTAAGGAGTAACAAAATAGTAGTAATTCAAATAACATTTTGAAATCAGGTATTGATTAGTATCGCCGCCAATTCACTATTTTGAATGTGCTGTTTGATGATCGACAAACGCAGAATATTGCAATTTGATTCCACTGAAGTCGGTTTTTATACGGGCGATTCCTACCGTGTGAATCAAATCCGCGTTAATGCAAAAATCCACGGTAAAATTGATTTTTTCATCCACGCCGATTCACGCCGCCGCCGATAAAAGTCAACGGCGCGCCATCGTGACGCCGCCGTCACCGGGGCAAAAGTGATCAACACGCCGCCGCCGTCGATTATATGACCGGCGCACAGGTCTATTTCTAATCTCTAATCCTAAGTATTCTTACTCCGTAAAATCCCGTTCTACGGCATATGGCACCCTTCAGATTTATGAAGGGTTTGGGGGGAGGGGAGATTATGCAGCACGTTCTTATGCACAATGAAAGGAGTTGGAAGCATTTGAGGTCCAAGTCAGTATGGTTACCCAACCAGTATAGGGTAACAAATAATTAGAACTTGTTATTTTGTTAGAGCAACTTTTCATAACAGAGGTTGTTACTAAACATGTATTATTAGTAGTTAAAATCCATGAAAAGTGATGAAAAAACTGAAATTATTTCAAATTATTTTATTGAAAAGAACAAAGTTATCACTGATTGTGTTACAAGTATTGCTATTTATAATTATTATATCCAGGGTTTCGACTTTTCATTTCAATGAGACCAAAGCAAGCGTTTTTCGGGCCAAGGAAGGATCTTTTTTCTTTGGTTATGTTGAGGATTATCTTTCACCCATCAATCTTTCTCCAGAATTAGCCTTTGAAGATAAACGAAAATCTTGCCTATTAGATGAAAATCCTTTTTCGTTTCATCACTTTTACTTCTCACTCACTTTTCGCGAGAATTATCGCAGAACAATTACAAAATTGTATGGCCGCGCCGGGATTCGAACCCAGAATAGTAACAATAATAGATGTGGGGATGCGCTTACTCTAGCCACACCACCACGCTATCTGTATGAAAGCGTTAAGTTATTTGGTCCACATAAGCTACTACCATTTGCATTAATGGTGCCACGAAAAGACTCGAATACGAAAGAAAAAGAACAAACCAACGTTTGGCGGCAATCGAAGTGAGCGAAAAATGGTTATCACTCTCCAGACTGTTTTTCTTTCCCGAAAAGCGATTTCTCACCGAAAATTTTGGTGAGGGAGCATCCTGTGCTCCTGAGATTGAGTGAGCATTACGAATCCTGATTATATCACATTGTGTTATAATCATGTTATGACGATCATGGAATTTTCTTTGCTGCATCCGGTACAGAAAATTTATAACAAAATTATTGCAGATATTGTTATTTGTAACGCATATGATATAATTGTGAATTGATGAATTTGTTATGACTAGTTGGTCGGGTACAAGAGCAAGAAGGTTGAAGTTGTTCCTTGGTCACTGTAGAAAAGCAACGGATTCTGGATGAAACGTGGTCTAAGTATCAGAAACGACGAGTGAGTGAGTAAAAGTTCATGAGTGAGTGAGAGTGAGTAAGAGTGTGTGAATGAGTCATATAGAATTAAATGAGTGAGTAAAAGTGAGTGCGTGAATGAGTAAAAGTGAGTGGGTAAGTGAAAAAGAATGAGTGAGTGAGAGGGAGTGAGTGAGCAAGAGTGAGTGAGTTAGTTAAATTGAGTGAGTGGGTGAGAGTGAGTGAGTGAATAAGAGGGAGCGAGTGAGTAAGTGAGTAAGAGTGAGTGCATGAGTAAAATCGATAGAATGAGCGAGTAAGAGTGAGTGAGCGAGTAAAAGTGAGTGAGTGGTATGAATGAGCGAGTGAGTAGGAGTGAGTCAGTAAGAAAGAGTGAGCAAGAGTGAGTGAATGAGTAAGAGTGAGTGAGTATGGAAGAGTGAGCGAGTAAGAGTGAATGAGCGTGTAAAAGTGAGTGGGTGGTATGAATGAGCGAGTGAGCAGGAGTAATTCAGTGAGCAAGAGTGATCAAGAGAGAGTGAGGAAGAGTGAGTGAGTAAGCAAGAGTGAGTAACTAAGAGTGAGTAACTAAGAGGAAGTGAGAGGGTAAGAGTGAATGAGTTGGTAAAAGTGAGTAGGTGAGTAACAAAAAGTGCAGGAGTAAATGTGGGTAAGTGAGTAAGAGTTAGTGAATGACTAAGTGTGAGTTGATGAGCGAGTAAGAGTGAGTGAGTATGTGCCTTATACATAGGCTGACCAGATTATTTCGGTGAAAAAACGGGACAAATGCGCTTGCAAAACGGGACATGTCAAAAAACCTTGTGTTAAAATTCAAGAGTTATGGAAATTTTAAGATTTAAGGGCCTAATTTTCATTTTCCGTATTGAAAATTAGAAATATTTTAAAGTTCACCACCATATTAAAAATATTAAACTAGAGATATTTCACTCTTCAAAGTGACACGGAAAAAACACGAAGGAACAGAAAATTACGCATTCTTCAACACTAAAAAAAAATTGTGGATTTTTTAAATTTATTTTAAACAACTCTTAGATTTGCGTTAAAGATTTTATTATTGACAAATATTGACAAATATCGGTTTTAGGCATTAGAAGGCTAAGAAAAAATTGTTTTAAGAAAAGATGTCAAAGAACAAATGTGAAAAGAGCAATAGAGTGGGATTATTATTATTTTTATTCTTTTACTAATTTTATTTGCTATTTATCTCTTAGACTAGGTGTTCCGTGTTTTCTTAACACTATCATCCTTATTTGCTATGTTACGCTTTTATTTATTATTAATACATTTCAATTGCCTCTGGCAGTTTTCTATGAAGTTCATTGGTACTATACTTCGGAGGCAACTTCAGAATCATTTTCAAAATTTTATTTTGAATCCTCTGAAGTGCTTTCTTTCTGGTGTTGCAGCAACTAGTCCATATTGGCACAGCATACAACATGGCAGGTCTAAAAATTTTATTTGGTAATCAAAAGTTTGTTCTTAAGACAAAGTTTTGATTTTCTGTTTATAAGTGGATATAGACACTTAATATATTTGTTACATTTGGCTTGAAGGCCTTCAATGTGATTTTTAAAAGGTAATTTTTGATCTAGCAGAAGTCCTAAATATTTAGCTTCACTAGACCAATTGATTGGAACCCCATTCATAGTGACAATATGTCTGCTAGAAGGTTTCGAATAAGAAGCTCTCGGCTTATGTGGGAAAATTATAAGCTGAGTTCTGGAAGCATTCGGGGAAATTTTCAATTTTTGCAAGTAAGTGGAGAAAATATCCAAACTTTTTTGCAATTTACTACAATGACACAATGGCTTCGCCCTTTGGCTGAAAGGCCCGTGTCATCTGCAAACAAAGATTTTTGACACCCTGGTGGTAAATGAGGTAAGTCAGAAGTAATGTATGCCAGTATGCTGCCTTGGGGAACACCAGCTCTTTCGGGTAATCTATCAGATTTAGAATTCTGATTAGAATCTGCAGTGAACGATCTGATAAAAAATTTTGGATCAGCTAAATAATGTACAGAGGAAAATTAAAATTCATTTCAATTCAATTCAGCTTTTTCATGAATATAAGTGGAAAAAAAATCTGCGGATAAGAATAACAAGAATCTCAACAGGGAACGAAAAGAAATAAAATGTAATTTCAATTATTATATTCATGGTTGGCGCTTGAGAATAAATGTCAAATTCAAATTCTTAGTCATTTTTGATCGAAATTGTTTTAAATTACCCGCTAAAATTAGCCTCACACCTCGGGAGTCTCGTCCATTGATTTTGTTCCGATGTGCTCCCAAAAAAAGTGGAGCTCATGCAATTTCGTCACGAAAAATATAAAAATTTTGGTCAGTTTATAGTTTGATTTACAGCTCGAAGATTTCCGACGGATTGTATTTTAAATCGGGCTGAGTTTCTTAATTTTTATAACGGAATCCCATAAATCCCGTGGACACATATGTGACCGAAATTTGCAGACAAGCTGATGTGTAAATTAACCTGAACGTGAGGACCTTGAATCTAGCCTTATATCCGAAAAAAATTTCCCTCGGTTTGAAATTGCCTTAAACTTGATTTTAATCAGTTGATTTTTAAATTATTTTTCATGCCGTCGTTTCTTTACAATGGATGGTTTCGAAATATTCAGAAAGAATTTGAATGATTGTTAATGCTTAAAAAAAATCAAATGATTGAAAAATATGTGGTGAAACAGATTTGAAAAAAAAAAATGTGTTACCTACTTCGACGGACTCAAAAAGAATAATCGAAAATGAACTTAAACTGGAAATTAGAATGTCTGTCCCTGAGATTAATTTGATTGACATTGGAGCGTGACATGATTAGGAAATACTTGCCTACCAATTTACTGATTCCGTTCAATCTACTGTTGAAATTTTAATTCCTCCGAAATAAGCAAAAAAAATCATTGAAATGAAACTGTATGAAAAAATCTCCCGGAGAAGCACCCCTTGTAATTTCCTTGTAAAAACTAAGAAAAGTCGACCAATGGAATATACAAAACGCCATAGATAGCATTATTTTAAAAGCAACATTAATAACATAACATCTCACACTTTTTTGATGGGTCTCGTTCACGTTTTTTGTTGAGAGATCAGCTAACAAATCTCTCTAATAAAGACACAAAAAAAACACAATCATGCACACTACTTTGATTTTAGATTCCTGCCTAGAATATTAAATTTGTTTGAATAACGGGACAAATTGAGGATTTTTTAGATTACGACGGGACAGGACAATAAGGTCTAAAAAACGGGACTGTCCTGTTAAATACGGTACGTATGGTCAGCCTACTTATACAGGGCAAATGCGTTCATTTAAAGAAGGCATCATCTACTCTGTTCGCCTGATACCGAGTAGACGCCTTCATTTGAAGAAGGCATTATCTCCTCTATGGGCCTTACATCGGAAAAACATGTTCATTGGTTGTATGACATTGCGTTGCGTTGCGTTGCGTTGTAACGGAGTATTTCGTAGATTGCATACTGATAGCTGTCATGTATATTCTATATCTTTCTTACCCCAACTGCTTATGGATTACTATTTGGGAATTAATAGCAACCCAATTGGAGGTCCAAAATGATAAAGCATGAAAGCTACCATTGCTGGCCACGCCCATCTTCTCCGTCACTAGGGATAGGGAAGGAATGATGATATGACATCTACTTAAAGAGAGGCCAGCGACACACCGACGCCCTCATAGATGTCAAGGAGTTGGATGGTTGGAAGGAATATAGTTTAGGAGTATCATCATAAGCAAATGATATGATAAGATTGAATACACGTTGGGAATGACCATGCTAAGAAATTTATGTCACTCCATTGATGATTTTGCTGGGATGGGGCGAAGCTATTAAACTTGCCCTGGCTAATAAGCCTAGGTTTAAGCGCCATTGATCGCTCTCTGAAACGAGAAAAAAAATTAAAAATTTAAATCCCTTCCCCCTTTTTGTTTCTAATTGAAATTGTTAGGGAAATATTGATATCTGTATATGTTTTTGTAATGAGCGAGATTCAAACATGTAACTAGACACGTAGTGCATCATGAGCGTCACATCACCGCGAACATGCGTACTAATGTACAAACTGAGTGAAAGAAAGTAATATTCAAGACTAACATTTACCGGATTGAGCGTAAGCGAGATAATTGTACAATTTTATTTTAAACAACATGTAAAGACTAGATTAAATTATGTGAAAATGTATATACAAAAATGAAAAACGCATACAACATACATACAAATCCCAATGGAATATATGGTTATATAGTTAAGAATAATAAGTCAAAAAGAGAGAAAATGGAATGAGCTCACCAAATTTCCTTGCCGTTTGAGGTCCGTCCGGTGCTTGGTGAACAAGTAGGACCATTCAAAATCCGTACATGCATGGTGCATGGTCTGTCATGGCACCCTGATTCAGCGAACGATATTTCAAGCGCAATTTCGGCATCACGTAAACTTTTCATAAACTGACCTGATACCAATGGACAGTGGGCTTAGAATTTTAAAGCTGTACAATGCTCCATCATCTGGTCACATGCGGAGCAACGAATGTCTTGGTGGCATGTCAAGTTTGGGCGTATCAAGTTTCGCATTAAGAGTTTAGGCACGAATCAAACCTTGCAAACATCCTGCGACATTTCAGATTCACTACTCCAAGAGACATTCGGGACTTCTAGACAACCAGTACTTTTGGGATAACGGGTTTTCTACGCGAATGATCGCCTTCTAACAATTTTGTTTGCTATGTATTGAAACACTAATACACTACACGAAAAGACACATCAACATTATATAAAATTAGCATAAGAGCTGAGCAAAAATGACGGACCGAAAAAACGACACTCCGTTCATTGGTTGTATGACATTCGCCAGAAAGTCATTTGCCAGAAGACCTTTTGCCAGAATCAATATGCCAGAATGGACTATTCCTCAGAAAGTCGTATGCCAGAATGCACCATTCCCCAGAAAGCCATTCGCCAGAATGTACCATTCCCCAGAATGGACCATTCCCCAGAATTGGTCATCATCTATTTGCCATGCACGCGTTTGCCCAGTATGCGCAATAATTCTTAACGCCATAAACTTTTGGCATAACTATGAACAGCGTTAAAATAGAGGGTCATTTGGCATAAGGGACATTTTTTATAATTTTGCTTTGTTGTTGTCGATAATAGAATTGAAAATACCTAATCTGTATATAAGACATATGCATACATAAGCCGAGTATAGCAGCTTGCCTGGATTAAGGCAAAAATGGCGGATGTGATCCTTTCTTTCAATTCGGTGTTTGTCCGGATTAAGGCAATGGTGGATGTGATCCCTTCTTTCAAAATTGGCGCTTGCCCGGATTAACGCAATGGTTGATGTAATTCCTTCTTTAAAAGTAGGCGCTTGCCCGGATTAAGACAATGGTGGATGTGATCCCTTCTTTAAAAGCAGGCGCTTGCTAGGATTAAGGCAACGGTGGATGTGAACCCTTCTTTAAAAATAGGCGATTGTCAGGATTTAAACAATGATGGATATGATCCCTTCTTCAAAAGAAGGCACTTGTCCGAATAAAGGCAATGGTGAATGTGATAACTTCTTTGAAATTAGGCGCTTGCCCGGATTAAGGCAATGGTTGATGTGAACCCTTCTTTAAAAATAGGTGTTTGCCAAGATTAAGACAATGGTCGATATGATACCTTCTCCAAAAGAAGGCGCTTTTCCGGATAAGGGTAATTGTGCATCTAATTCATTCTTTAAAAGAAGGCGCTTGCTCGGACTAAGGCAATGGTGGATGTGGTCGCTTCTTTAAAAGTAGGCGTTTGCCACAAATGAAGCAATGGTGGATGTGATTCCTTCTTTAAAAGTAGGCGCTTGTCCGAATTAAAGCAAGGGTGGATGTGATCCCTTCTTTGCAAATATTGCAAAAAATTGCGTTTGTCTGAAATGAAGCAATGGTGATTGGTGGATATGATACATTTCTTAAAAAAAAAAGGTGCTTGCTCCGATTAAGGCAAGGATAGATGTTATCCGAGTGTCCTCTTTAGCCTAGCGATAAGATGCGCGGCTATAAAGCAAGATCATGCTGAGGGTGACTGGGTTCGATTCCCGGTGCCGGTCTAGGTATTTTTCGGTTTGGAAATTGTCTCGATTTCCCTGAGGCATAATAGTATCATCGTGTTAGCCTCATGATATACGAATGCAACAATGGTAACTTGACTTAGAAACCTCACGGTTAATAACTGTGGAAGTTCTGAATGAACACTAAGCAGCGAGGCGGCTATGTCCCAGTGGGGATGTAATGCCAATGAAAAGAAGAAGATGTTATCCCTTCTTTAAACGTAGGTGGTTGCCCATGTCCGTTGTTGAATATGTCAATTGTGGATATGATTTCTTTTTTAGACATTTTGCTTAGACTTGTAGATATAACTTCTTCAATGAAATTAAATGGCGTCTTGTATCACTTAAAATGATATTATCCAATTGTAGATATGATTTAATTTTTGAAATGAAGTCTGCGTCTGGAATGAGACGAAGAAATATGATATCCATTCGTTAACAGTTTGTTTGTATTAGACAAATATGTTTTTTTTTTGATAAATAGTGTCCACCTTTCTGAAAATTGTTCAATATGTTGAATAATCCCTTTTATGAAAATTAATTATACCGCAAATCCCTTTATTAATAAATAATGCCAAATCCACGTTATGCAAAATTACCTTCTTTATATAATTTGTTTCTATTCTTTACCCATCAATAATAATTGGAATTTCCAGTTTTCTATTTCTGGGGAATGGTGCATTCTGGCAAATTACATTCTGGCAAATGGTCTATTCTGGGGAATGGCTTTCTGGCATATGGTCCATTCTGGCAAATGGGTTTCTGGCAAAAACCATTCTGGCAAATTGATTCTGGCAAATGGTTTTCTGGCAAATGTCATACAATCCGTTCATTTTGAAGAACAGTACTTTTTCAGGTTGTAATAAGGGAGAATGACAGTTTAAGTTAATTTGACGAAAAATTAAAATTGTTGGTTAAACAGAGTCTTTAATACATTTCTTTAGGTAACACTAATATTTTTATTCTTTGCAAAAATATTGTAATTTTCCGATTAATCGATATTTGTTGATGTTGAACATAATAATGCAATACTGCAGATTCAAAATGTTTTCGAAAGACTTTTTTTCGGGTTAGTGTCCCATTCAGGAGTTTTAAAATTTATATTTTTAAATTTTTAAATTTTTAAAGTTTTAAATCTTTAAAATTTTTATTTTTTAATTTTCAAATTTTTAAATTTTCAAGCTTCAAATTTTTAAATTTTTAAATTTTTTAAATTTTTAAATTTTTTAAGTTTTAAATTTTTAATCTTTTAAATTTTTTAAGATTTAAAGATTTTAATTTAAATAAAGAAAGAAGATCTTTTTGAATTTTAAAATTAATCTATGTTTTTAAATTTTAAGATTTTTCAAGTTTTTAATATTGTTTGTTTTCGTTTGTTAATAAAATTTTGTAATATTTATTTTCCTGTACAAATATGATTACAAATATCGTACAAATACGATTTGTACGTTTGTACATCGTAAAAATTTAGTCGCCCACACTATTGTATGCCATGACAAAAATGTGCTTTAATCGGGGCTAAAATCATCTAATTTGATTTATTCAATTTTTTCTTACAATGGATGGCGTGACGAACCCATCCAAGCGTAAAACAATTAAGTCTTATTAGGAAATTTATCAAGTTGCAGGAACTTGGCTCGTGAGTACATCCTTTGAACAAGGGAATATTACGTACCTTTAGTTTCTATGTTATCGAGCCGCTCTGACAAGCTCGAAAAACTATGAAGCGGTAGCTGCTAGCCTACGGAAAATTTTGATGTTATGTGCATCATTTTTTTTTCATTTATTACGCAGGCTAATTGAACAAAATGTTATATGACTAACATTTACTACTGTTGTTGATAACCGAAATGAAAGCTATAATGCCACAGGCGCAGAACCTCGCTGTTGATGCCCCTGTACTTCTTTGAAAATGGGGTCCAAAAATTAGTCCACGGCCCTAATGGGAATCGTAGGCTATAGCTATAGTTTAACATAGTTATTGAACTGGATGTTATCATGGTCCCATCACAATACTATCAATAAAGATCTTGCTTATACTGTGGACATTGCAATTGGATTGGTTTGAGCATGCCACTGGAGTGCCAATTTTTTTGTCTTTATTTCAGAAATCACCTCTTTGGTGCTAAAATCCATATGACCATATTCGTATTCATAAGGGCAATCCATTTAGTCACTCATAGGTCTTGAGCGCCCATATTTAAGACGCCCAAGAAGTAGAGGCCCTTTTTGGTATCGATTCTGGGAATTATAGGTTAAAGATCTCCGAAACAAACCATTGAGTTTGTACTATGCTATCTATGAGGTAGTGTTTTACAGTTAATTGATAGGCGTTTAATATTTCAAATGGTGAAACATCTATTCAGCAACGCTTCTACGATTCTCCACCCATTTTGAAAGTAACAAAGGTGGTTAGAAGCCTCAAAAATGTACTAATAAGCTAGTTGTTGCAAATCGTGGAATTTATTACCTGGGTTACCCGAATTTAAAAAGTAAAGACAAAATAGACACTGCATCATAAGCAAACTGGTTATTGTGTGCGCCATTCTTGGCTGACACAAAGGCAGTATGAAAAACAGTAGCCAGCTCTCCGTTTGGCGTGGAGAATTTTAACCCCCTTGAGATTGGTGCACTTTGAAGAGCTTGAGACGTAACACACTCTGAGAATCGCTTGACTTTGAACTGTTTTTGACGATCAACGATCGGGCCCTGAACAGTGATATTCGGCTGTAGCCCGCACGATCGATTATTGTAGAGAAAATTCCAGTAGCGTAGCGGCCAATTTAGTCACGGATTGTTGAAAATGTACACATTCAATTGTTTGGTTAATGATCTCTGCGCTGTTGCGGCCGATTTTTCGGCCTTTCGCTTCGGCAGCCTCGCCAGCATCAGCAGTAGCACCGTTGCTGATCCCCTTCGCTGAGCGTGATTAGAGTTGATGAATCTCTCGCCACGCCACGCCGCCACCTCTCGGCTTTCAAATGTGTTTCGAAACAGTTTGATTCATAAAAGCCGATCACAATAGCAGCTTCCAATCAGGTAGCATGATCCGGCATGATTCGCCTGAAATTCGGATCGATTTCAGGCTCCCGCAACGAACGCCCCGATCCGCTGGTCGGCAGCTCCAAAGCAAGGCCCCCACATTCCAATATCCGAGAATCTATCAATGAATGAAAGATCGCCGCCATCAAGTAACATTCCTGCCACGGCCAAAAACCGTCGCGGAAAGGAGGAAATTAATCCGATTAAATATTTGTTTGCTATTAAGTGCTAGTTTGTAGCTGATATCAAAACATCAAACATGAAACATCACCCGGCACGGCGTGCAGCTACTCGGTTCGTCGCCTATATGCGGGGATACAAATCACACAAGTTCTTCGTCTGTGTCAACCATAGGTCGTCGGATATAAATAAATCGTAAGCGACGTGTGTCCATCACCGTCCAAGTGTCACTTTGACACTACTACCGCCGGCTGTCAGTAGACGGCTTCGGCGGGCGGCGTGGTGTCCACTTTACTATCATCCATCCAACCGGTCGGCAGCTCCTCGCTCGCGGTGTGGATGAAAAACAAAATAGCTCTGCCATCATCTGCGTACCCAGCGGATCCAACAACAACGGGCGGACTGGGGCTTGATGTTGATGAATTGAAGAAAATAATAAGAATCAAGAAGCCATCAACTTTGGAACAGATTATTGCTCACTTGTCCTTACCACCTCTCTCTCTCTATCTCTCTCTCCCTTTTGTTATCTTGTTCTAGACCGATCCAAGCGCGGGCTATAGCAGCGCGGACGGCGGCCTCCACAGACAGCCAGGCGCAGATTACCGATGTCGTGAGGTAATTTTTTGATGATTATTTTTCTTCCTTTGTACTATGCCACGGAGTACCACAATCACGAGCAAGCGCTTTTGAATGAAATATTTAGGCATTCGAAAAATGATACGTTGTTTGATAAGTTAATCTGGCCTTTGATATTACGCCGAGTTCTAAGCCAATCCAAGTTTCCATCATTAATGTTATTTTTTATCTTGATGAAAATATTACCGATAATATAATCTAATGGGAATTGCAGTGCATTCACCAAAAAAATTATTACATTTTTTATTTCTTATTTTCTTTGTTTCAATTTTCAAAAACAAACTAGTTGTGTTCTTAGAAGCATTCAACAATTTAAGGTTTTCCATATCAAAACATTGGAATGTACCTTTTAGCCTTTTAGTACAATTTTGTTGGGCGAGAAACACAAAACACTAGGATTGTATTCGCTTAGTGCCATTTTTTTTCTTTCTCGTAATAAAGAACTATCGCAAAATGAACAATTTTAGAACCCCCTCCCAACATGTTCTAAAACATCTGAAGTATTATTTGTAAGCTTCCACAGCGTTATGTGAGCGTAAGCGTAATCGTTTTCGAGGCCACGACAACAATCCGTGTAGTTCGATAGATATTTTTCGTATTATCTTTTGAAAGCACTACTTTTTTTTAATACACATAATTTTCTTAGAATTGATTAATGTTAACTAGAATGGAGTTTGAATATGTTTTTGAACATCTAGGATAACGCCATCCAAGTACTGAAGTTATAGAAGTAACTGCTTCATTAACCATTGATCACGATAATCCCGTTTAATCCCTCGCGATTACCCCTTAGCTCCGTATTCAAAACCACAGAAACAACGAGAAATCGTTAAATTTAACAACCTCAATCGTCGACCACACTGCCGCGTGCTTTGTTGTGATCGTTCCGCCACCGCCGAACACGCGGTGCCAGCCCAAAGCTCATTCGTGTCCACGTACGGCACGCACCGAACCGTTTCGCCCCCAAGGAAGGACCGCAAACACTTTCCACGATCCACGATCGCCGGCGCAGGATCGGAACCTCGCTGAGCACCGAGAACAAAAGCAAAACCAGCGAAGAAAGCAAAATCTGCATAACATGCCTGTAACTTTAATATCAAAAGTCGGATCAAGATCAATTTTGAGATTATATTTGCCTTGGCGTGGTCATCAGCGAGTTCCCTTCCGCTGTATTTCACTCCGCCGAACTGGTGTGGTGTCTCGGAAAAATTCCTTCATTGGACGCATAGAACGTGTGCCTGCCGGATTCAAAGCGAAGGAAACCTTTTCGATTTCCAAGGGCAACCGATGAGTGCCGGTTCCTTTGGCACCTTCTTCCTTTGGGCAGTTTGCGGCGCGCTTTTGGGTGCCTTCGCAGGCAGGAATTTCGAAACAGAAGAATGGAAGAAGAAAATATATTAATAAATTTTTAAAACAAGTCACTTATGAACTGTGCCTTGCCCGACTGCTGCACGGATGACGATTCCGTCAGCGGAGGGTATGTCGATAAAATAAACTCTTCGATGGGAATATCACAGCTTCGAGCGAGCCCATACAAGGTGGCCGGAAATAAGATGGTTTTCTGCTAAAAAACCACTACAATAGAAAATATATAAAGTCCGACCATTGGAATAGCAATTGCGGAAATAATATTCACGAATTAAAAATAACCTCCCCAGGCTACTACAAGTTGTGGGCTCGCCTAGGATGTGATGGCGTTTGGCAGTGGGCTCTGTTGAACTTCTCTTAAAAGCAGATTTGAACGCTCAGGTTGGCTATGAGGAGGAGTTTAGACCGCCTATTGGAAAATTCATCGCTCACTGGCTTACGATCGAAAACTGCCAACGAATAATTGATTTCGCCACTTTCAAGAGCATGGTCATTCGTAGCAGCTACTGAGCTACTTCAGTCTTCCGTATCGGTACACCTGCACTCAACCAGCGATTTTCTAACAATTCTGTATAAGAACCTACCACAACCTGTATAAGAAGAACTAGCCAAATATTGTAAGAAAGGCTTGCAAAATTGTAAGGTCTCATACAATATTTTTACACGAACCTATCTTTTTCGCATATGTTCAGTTATAACACACTTTTTGGTAGGTTTTCATACAGAGTTGAGAGAAAATCTAACCGGTTGGGCGTAGAGATTTTCACTTAGGCAGTTCCCCGAAATCAATGACGTCAGTGACTATCGTGGCACTAACATCGACTCTGACCAATATTATGTATTATTTGCTCAGACTAAGGTCGTCGTGATTCATTCGCTTCCTCCACGTACCGTCCGCCATATGCACCCACCATTTTTTTTTATTTTAACCACTGCGATCATTAAGTTGATCTATTGTGGTATACCCCTTGTTAGTATTGCATCTACTCAGATCAGCGAGTTACCATGTGGGGTTACCGCTATTGTCTCCTGACGCGAAGTACCCCAATCTGGTATTACCGTGATGAACTGTTTAGATTGTCGTAAGGCCTTTGTAGCGATCCAACTCGACTGTATCGTCTCATCCTCCCATTTATTAGTCTCCATTTGTATAACACATTTACAAACTCCGCAAAAAGGTTTGGGTCCTATGAACTGGACCATAGATGGTACGCAGAAAACTCCAAATGCGCGTTGGTCCTCCATGAGCATCGTCCAGGTCTCGTGTTCGTAGATGGCAACCGGTCTATTGACCGTTTTGTAGATAGTCAGTTTGGTACGATGGCGAACACTTTTCGATCGGAGCGAACTCTACTGGTATCATTTTCGGCAGTCAACAGTGAGCCCAAGTACACGAATTCTTCGACCATCGCGATTTCATCACCACCGAGAAGGGGAAGAATCGTTTGGCCGAAACCCATTCGTCCGAAAGCCATTTGGGCGAATGCCACTAAGCCAAAACCCATCTGGCCGAAAGGGTCATTTGGCCGAAGGGATCATTTGGCCGAAAGCGTCATTTGGCCAAAAGGGTCATTAGGCCGAAGGTGTAATTTGGCCGATCGAGTCATTTGGTCGAAAGGGTCGTTTGGCCGAAAAGGTTATATGGCCGAATAGGTCGCTTGAAAAGAGAGAAATTAGGAATGAGAATAAAGGTGTCTCACTTCCCACTCTCAATTTTTCTCTTCACACTGTAAAAAGTGAGAAGTGTGGAATGAGTAGTGAGACATCTCACTACCTACTTCGCACCTAATGTTCTGTTTGACCAAATGGTATATTCTTCCAAGCAACTTTCGGCCTAGTGACATTCGGCCAAATGGCTTTCGAGCGAATGGGTTTCGGACAAATGACCCTTCCTTCACCGATACAAACTTGTGCTACTAGGCCGAAAGTTGTTTGGCCGAACAGACTATTACGTCGAATGAGGGTTCACTCACTTCGTCAGTAAATGGGAGAGACTAGCGCGGGGGTGAAAATTTCATTTTCAGTGCAAAACCGGAACCGGCTTTAAGGTCACTCCTGACGGAATCCAAATTTCAAAGTGCTCGCGTTTTCGGGGGCAAACCACTCGATACGGAGGCGGTGCACAACTGTCATTTTTGTTGATTTAGCTTTGCTGCGTCGCAGCATGCGTGAAAAAATAAAAATGACAGTTGTGAGTTGCTTCCGTATCGAGTAGTGTGCCCCCGAAAACGCGAGCACTTTAAAAGTTGGATTCCGTCAGGAGTGACCTTAAGAGATCTATATCCCGTGATGGCCAATTTGGAAAGCAAATTCCAAATATGACTTGCTACACATCATATGTCATAATTTTGCGATCAGGAGCTCGAAAGTGACCTCCAAGAATTGTTATGGCCAAACCTGGCCACATTGACATGGTCCTAGGACCCCCGGAATCCGGTCCCGGTGGACCACTTTTGCGAAAATTCCAAATATGGCTTGCGACACATCATAAGAAATAATTTTGCGATCAAGAGCTCGAAAGTGACCTCCAGGAATTGATATGGTCTAACCCGGCCACATTGTCATGGTCCTAGGGCATCCGGAATCCGGTTCCGGTGGACCAAGTTTGCGAAAGATCCAAATATGGCTTGCGACACATCATGTCATAATTGTGCGATCAAGAGCTCGAAAGTGACCTCCAGAAATTGATAAGGTTTAACTTGGCCACATTGACATGGTCCTAGGGCACCCGGAATCCGGTCCCGGTGGACCAATTTTGCGAAAGTTCCTAATATGGCTTGCGACACATCATATGTCATAATTTTGCGATCAGAAGCTCGAGAGTGAGGTTCCAAATATGACTTGCGACAGATCCTATGTCATAATTTTGCGATCAGGATCTTCAAAGTGAGCCCACCTGGCCGCTTTGACATGGTCCTAGGGCATCCGGAATCCAATCCCGGTGGACCAATTTTGCGAAAGTTCCAAATATGACTTGCGACGCATCATATGTCATAATTTTGGGCTTTGGGACAGAATGTCGAAAGACAAAAGGTCGAAGGACAAAAGGTCGACGGACAAAAAGTCGAAGACACAAAAGGTCGAAGACACAAAAGGTCGAAGGGACAAAAGGTCGAAGGGACAAAAGGTCGAAAGGTCAAAAGGTCGACGGGACAAAAGGTCGACGGGAAAAAAGGTCGAAGGGACAAAAGGTCGAATGAACAAAAGGTCGGAAGCCCAAAATTTAAAAATCTATAATTCTGTACACATGAAAAAGACTAATTATACGACAACACGTTTGAAAACATGTTTATGAAGAAAAATCTAGCTTATTACATTTCCCATAGATTTCTCCTTCTTTATTTCATGGGCAGTTCTTTAACCAATTCATAGTGAATATACAGTAGCCAGGGCGAGCATTGTACGATTTTTATTAGTTCTCGGGATGAAGAAGCTGAATAATTAGTTCTTGTTAGATCGTGCTCTTGTAACACATGTCGCTTTGAGTGCATGTTCGAGTGAAACACGTTGGTTTTGGTTACTTTTAATCAGTGTTGTATAATGATTTATTTCTCAGCTAATAGACGCGACTTCCTATGCATTCCTATACATTACATTCCGATGTCGATCATGGAGATACAGAAGATTGTCAGTCTCTTGTAGCAATGTGTTTTCCATTTATTAGATCATGTATTAGCTGAGGATGTTATTGATTTTAATTCAACGTGACGTTGCTATTTTTTTTTTAATAAGAAATGAACACTGAAGCATGTACACTAAGACTGGCCTTAAGTGTACACAACAGCTTAAATTGCATATTAATCGGTGATTTAACTGTACGAATTATTATAATTAACATTCAATCACGCGTGATGTTGTATTTTGTACAACATTAACGAAAAATCGCTCTCATGGTACACAGCATGAACGAGGCGGTTTATAATCATGATTATGCATATGCATATTGCATATTGGTGGTAGAGTTTTGTGTAGAAATAAAAGGTTGTGGGTTCAAGTCAAGATTGGACCATCGTTCTCACGAACAGTCTGTAGGTAGGTTATCTAAATCGCTCAAAAAGGTATCTTATATTACAATTTCCTTGTGCCCAGATTCATTAAATCCATTATTAAAACAATCTAATTTGTTGAAAACATGGCCCAATCTGACCCCTATTTGGTCAATTGTCACCCTCGATGACGGTATCTACATCATAGTTTTGTTTTGTATTGTTCTCAATACTATGGCTTTTAAATTTTAACCAATTTAGTAATTTCGACATTTTGTTCCTTCGACCTTTTGTCCTTTCGACATTTTGTCCTTTCGACCTTTTGTTCCGTCGACCTTTTGTCCCTTCGACCTTTTGTCCATTCGACCTTTTGTCCTTCGACCTTTTGTCTTTCGACCTTTTGTCCTTCGACCTTTTGTCATAGATTCTAATTTTGCGATCAGGAGAGTGACCTCCAGGAATTGATATGGTCTAATCTGGCATTCAGACTCCGGTCCCGGTTTACCACTTTTGCGAAAATTCCAAATATGACTTACGAATTATAAAAGAACATCTTGGAATTTGAATGACATTTGCTAAAAATACAAATATGACTTTCGATTATTGATATGACTCTCCAAACCACATTGCAATGGGTTTCAACCCAAAATTTTCCTAGACCGGATCGAGAATGATGAATTGGTTTTCCTCTTGGACCATATCAATTCCTGGAGGTCACTTTCGAGCTCCTGATCGCAAAATTATGACATATGATGTGTCGCAAGTCATATTTGGAACTTTCGCAAAATTGGTCCACCGGGACCGGATTCCGGATGCCCTAGGACCATGTCAATGTGGCCAGGTTTGGCCATATCAATTCCTGGAGGTCACTTTCGAGCTCCTGATCGCAAAATTATGACATATGATGTGTCGCAAGTCATATTTGGAATATCCTTTCAAAATTGGCCATCACGGCATATAGATCCCTTAAAGCCGGTTCCGGAAGGGCGAATAATCCCTAGACTGGTTAGAAAAAGTTCCATCACGGGCAGAACATGTCCGATATACATTTCCGAGTTAACCAATCACAGTATTAGGTCATTTTAACAGCATAGACTAAAGTTTCAGTCGGCAATACCCATCAGGATAAAAAACTACCCCACTACAATCCGGAATAACTCCGGGACCAAGTGGCCGATCCTAATTTTAATTATACAAATTATACAAATTATACAAATCGGTTCAAAAACGCCGGAGATATTCAATTTTTAAGTTAATTTTTACCCCTACCATCAGACGTATACCTTATAAGGGTTAATGTGTTTTTTTAATTCTAGGATTAAGTTCAACAAAGGGTAAATAGGTTATTTGGTCGAATAGGTCATTTGGCCGAATAGGTCGTTTGGCCAAACAAGTCATTTTGCCGAACAAGTAATTCGGCCGAACATGTGATTTGACCACATAGGTCATTTGACGTCTCACTTCTTTCTTCTCAACCATCATTTCTCACTTCTTTTCTTTCTTCGCTTTTTCCACTTTCACAGTTAGAAGTGATGAGTGAGAAATGAGGAATAAGAAGTGAGAACTGAGACGCCAAACTTCTCACTCCTCGTTTCTCACTGCTCACTTGTCACTGTGAAAAGTGAGTAGTGCAAAATAAGATGTGAGACATCTAACTACTCAATTCACACTTCTCACATTTCACTGTGATAAGTGAGAAGTGAGACGCCTTTTTTCTCACTTCGCACTAACTGTAAAAAGTGAAAAGTGCGAAGTGAGTTGTGAGACAACAACTCACTTCGCATATCTCACTTTTCACAGTAAGAAAAAAATTGAAAAAAATAGTAGTGCGAGGGGAGAAGTAAGATGTCTCAACTCACTTCTCACTAATAATTTCTCACTTCTTACTACTCACTGTGAAAAATGAGAAATGCGATGTGAATAGTCACGTCGCACTACTCATTTTTCACAGTGAGTAGTGAGAAGTGAGAAATGAGAAGTGAGACGTCTCACTTCTCACTTCTTTCCAATCATTTCTCACTTCTAACTGCAAAAAGTCAGTAGTGAGAAGTGAGAAAAAAAATATCTCACTTCTCACTTCTTACCGTGAAAAGTGAGTGGTGCAAAATGAGAAGTGATCCGACTCACTGCTAATTTCTAATTTCTCACTATTTACAGTGAAAAGTGAGAAATTTTTAGTACGGGGAAGTCTCACTTCTCACTCCTCATTTCTCATTTCTCACTGTAAAAAGTGAAAAGTGTGAAGTGAGTAGTGAGACGTCTTACTTCGCACTACTTTTTTGACAGTGAGATGTGAGGAGTGAGGAATGATAAGTGAGTAATGTGAATTGAGAAGTGAAACGTCTACTCACTATTCTCAGTTATAAGTGAGAAATGATTAGTGAGAAGTGAGATGTCTCACTTCTCACTAATCATTTCTCACTTTTCATTGTGGAAAGTGGCAAGAGCGAAGTAAGAAGGGAGATGTCTCTCTTGCATTTTTGCAGTGAGAAGTGAGAAATGATGATTGAATAGTGATACATCATAACACCTATTTAGCCATGACCTATTTGGCCAAATTATGTTTTTAGCCGAATGACTTGTTCGGCCCATAACCTATTCGGCAAAATGACATATTCCCCTAGCAGCACAAGTCAGGCAAATCTGATTGCAGCAATTTGAATGCGACTAAATCTGGTCACATATAAGTTGCAGTAACCTATGTGGAATATGTGTGCTGCTAGGGTCGGCCAAATGACCTATTCGACTAAATGATCTATTCGGCCAAACGATCTATTCGCCCAATTGACCTATTCTCATTTTTTCAGTGAGAAGTGAGAAATTATGATTCAGTAGTGAGAGGTGAGACATCAAATTACCTATTGGGGAAAATACATATTCGGCCGAATGACTTGTTCGGCAGAATAACCTATTCGGTCATATGACCTATTCAGCCATATGTCCCGTTTGACCAAATGAATTCCGACTAGATGGGTTTCGGCCCAATGGTTTGTTCGGTCTGGTGGCATTCAGTCAAAGGGGGTTTGGCTAAACGACCGTTTCCCTTTGACGTTTATGATGACTAGTCCAAACCGGTTAGCTTCGCTCTTCAGTCTTAAAAAATGGCTGCCTCCATCTTCTCAAAGTCACATACGTTCCATAATATCTATGTCGTCGGCGAAACCAAATAACTGGACGGACTTCGTGAAAATCGTACCATTCGTGTCAATCTCTGACCTTCGTATTGCTCCTTTCAAAGTGATGTTGAATGACAGGCACGAAACCCTCTGCGGGTTTCGATGGGACTCGAGAATGCCCCTGAAACTCGAACAACGCACATCACCCGATCCATCGTCTACATGATTAAACGGATCAGTTTATCCGGAAATCCGTGTTCGTGTATTAGTTGCCATAGCTGGTCTCCATCGATCGTGTCATATGCGGCTTTGAAATCGATAAATAGATGATGTGTAGGTGTTGTAAATATTCGCGGCATATTGTAAATCAAAAATTTGTTCTTAAGAAAAAGTTTTGATTTTCTTTTTGGAATAGACACTTAATATATTTGTTACAATTGGCTTGAATGCCTTTAATGTGATTTTTGAAACCCGTAACACTGGGTAGATACCTCTTCGTAGTGTGTTACGGGGTAAGTTCTACCATGGTCATACATTGCCAGGTACAGGCACATCCTGACCCAACGAATATCTTCCCAATATCCAACTCCGTGGTATTTATTCCTTCTCTCCCTAGTGACGGTACAGATAAGCGTGGCTATGAATAGTTGTTCTAATGCTTTTGTCATTTTTGTCATAGATTGAAATTAAGGACTACACCCACCTTGATTTCTGATAGCAATCTGGACAGAGATTTCAAAGGAAACATGAGTATCACTAGTTTCCAGTCCACGAAATAATTTCTAGTAGTTTATTTATTTTCCGTATTTTATTATGCTTATTTTTCATATTTTTACATTTTATTTTTTTAAGTTTCCATATTTTTATTATTTTACATTTTTACATTGTATATTTTTTTAGTTACGTATTTTATCTTATATATAAAAATGAAATGGTCTGTGTTCGTATCCGCATAACTCGAAAACGGCTGGATGGATTTTTTTCATTTCTTCAGCAGAAACATTCATTATAGTTTCCGACGGGTTTATATGATATTTCCTAATGCGAAAATTACGAGTAAAGTTGAGCAAATCGTGAAAAACTAAAATTGTGATTCCTATGAACTTTGCATGGGCAGTTCGGAACGCACATTCTCGCCTACTATGCAGGACAACGTCTGCCGGGTCGACTAGTACCTTCTAAATCTTACACTTTTATGTATATTATTTTTCTGTATTAAAATTTTTATTTTATTATGTTTTTATATTATCATATTTTTATATTTCTTTAAATTTAACATTACACCTTCTTATTTGATATTTCGGGACCGCTTTGCGATTTGGGCGTAACTTATTTTGTAAACAAACATTGGAAGGCGAATTCCTGCTCCAGGAGGCATTTCCCGAGAAAGCCACGGTATGTATTCGGCAGAGTAGGCTTTCCTCTATCAGATGGGGGAACTAGTTTTGGGGAAAATCGCTTGCATTCTGCTTAATCCATGAAACAATGTTTGTTTACAAAATAAGTTACGCCCAAATCGCAAAGCGGTCCCGATTTATTGTTTTAATATTTTTAAACTTTTATATTTTGTATTTTTGTATTGTCATATTCAGTGTTGGGAAATGTACATTAAAACACTTTGATTATGCGAATGTTTATCTTTTTTTCAGTTAAATTTCTTGCGCCAAACAAGCCGAAACAGTTTGCCAAAAAAAATGTACGCGACATCGTGACATTTATTTTTCCGATGAAGCAAACTGTTTGCTTGCTGCTACGTTAGAGTCGTGCCGGCGCGCGGTCAACATTTGCGTGAGATTTTTTGTTTCGGCTCGTGCGCAGCGCAAACAGCACAGAATCGAGTTCAATAACCTGTGGCGCCTAGAAGGAGTGCTATCCGTAGGTACTGATTTATTCGTTCTTGTCTCTAAATCAAGCAAGTAGTAATGAAATGAATATTTCCCACCAAAAACGGTTATACGCTGTGAAATTATTGTACGAAAACATTAATTGTGGGGAGAGAAAATGGTAAAAGCATGTGCTGACTGTCGTCTGCTTGGCGTGGCTGCTGCTGTGGCTGCCGTGGTTTTGTTTTTTTTTTTGCATAGAAGAAAGAATGGTAAAAAAAAATGTCAACCATTCCCGTCCCTGGTCATATTTTTATAATTTTATGGTATTACACTTTCAAATTATAATATTTTTATGTTTTCCACATTCTTATATTTTTGCTATTTTAATACTTTTATATGCTCACATTATAATGCTTTTATATTTTTATATTTTCATGCTTCAAATTTGTTAATCTTGTACATGATCATATTTTTATACTTTTGTTTTTTTAAATTTCAAGTTCCATATTTTAATCTTTTGTTTTTTCATATATTTCATATATTTTGAATTTTCATATATAATTTGCATATTTACATATTTCTATATTTTCATGTTTTCGTTTCATATGTTTTTATACTTTCATATTTCCATGTTATATATTTTTGTGTTTTAATATTTTTTATTTTCAGATCTTCATATTGTCATTCCATATTTTATTCTTTTTTATCACTTTTTATATTTAAAATTTTCAATATTTTCGTATTCTCATATTTTTGTATCTTCATTTTTCAATTTCATGTTTTCATATTATTATATTTTCATATAGCAATTGTTATTCTCTTATTACATTATATTTTTATGTTTCTTATTTTCATATTATAAAATTTTAATATTATCATGCTTTTACATATTTATATGATTGTATTATGTACCTTCAAATTTTCATGATTTAACATTTTCATAGTACGCTACAAAACATCACAGGAATGAAAGCTTCACAACCTGCCATGTAACCTTTATGCAGACGACGTCCTGGCACATGACCTGCTATCTGATACTCATAACATTCTAAATAATAATTAAATTTTTTACAATTTCCAGCTTCTTCTACAAGAGATGTACATCCCGAGTTAACTTCGGCTCCTAGTTGATGTTATATTCTACAAATATATATATATATATATATATATATATATATATATATATATATATATATATATATATATATATATATATATATATATATATATATATATATATATATATATATATATATATAAAATTTAATATAATTTATTATTATAATGTTATTCATTTCACTACATTTTTTTATAAATTTGTTTATTAAGGCTCAGGCGTTTTCTCAAAACTTAACGGAGCCAAAAACAATTTAAATAACACAAAGTGGTTATTTTAACAATAAAAAAGCATCATCTAGCGGTCTTTCGAGAGCTCTTTCTCGGTGGTGCTCGCTCGGTGGATCCAGAAGAAGCAAATTGTGCCCGATGCTGGCTTGCCTCTAGCTTTCGTGTTTTTTCCTTCATGACTACCTTGAAGTTATTGACCAGCTGCGAACAGTTTGGAATTCCGAACGTTCTTTCGATATACTTGTCGTCAATATCCGATCTCTGCTTTTCTGGCATCTCTATTATTTCCTGCATCTGACTTTCTTCCTCTTGATGGTCTCCAACAATTTCTTCCTCTACTTCAATGATTTCCCCTTCCATTACTTCCGCTTTTTCTACAATTTCCGATGTTTTCGCTTCTTCTGCAATTTCCGATGGTAGAATGGTGATTCCGTGTTGTGGGTCCCGATTTTTCCTCGAAGGGCAAATGTTTTGACGATGCCCTGTAGCTTGACATAAAAAGCATGTGTTCCTCAAACCGTCATGGAAAACTTTTACTTTTCGGAAGTTAACTTCAATCGACGGAGGGATTTCCTTCGCAATTTCCATATATACACCCCTAACACCAGTGTAGACATGGTCCAAACCCAGGTGAGGAGGAAACTTTTCTCTAATTGTACGATGAACTTTTCCGAACTGGTTGAGAACCACTGTCAGTCCGTTGTCTGTTATCTCCGGTGGCAGGTCAAACACCCGAACGTAACGAGAATTGCGACCCGCTTTCATCATGCACACCTCCAACTAATAATTCCGGCAGAGCACATCTGTAGTCGCATGCGTCGTATACGACAGATGCCGAGCGACTACATATTTATATACAACTACCAAAATAAGAACTTAAAAAGAACGCGGTGCGTATGGTACGGTATGTCCACGCATCCTTCAACCCCTGTAGATTCGTGATACGTATCATGTTAAAGTGACTACTTGAACACGATACATCTTGAAGAATCATCTCTGCGGCAAACACAACGCAGTGGGCCTGGCCGCTTTGAAGTTTATGTCATACCACTGGTATGCTGTGAGCCTCAATATTGCCAAAAAAAATATTGGGCATCATCTAACTCAATGATTTTCCAGGATGCTTTCTTTGTACTGGATGCGTTTGGGTTCGATTAGATTAGATTAGATTAGAATGCCTTCAATGTGATTTTTGAAAGTTAATTTTTGATCGAACAGAAGTCCTAAATATTAAGCTTCGCTAGACAAATTAATTGGAATCCATTAATAGTGACAATATGTCTGCTAAAAGGTTTTGGATAAGATGCTCTCGGCTTCGGTAAGGTTGACATTCTCGGGAAGGCCTTCCACGACTGGGTTTGTCCAAATTTTTTGTATTGTTGAGGTCTCTTTGGTATTATTCTGATAAAAATGAATAAAAAAAATCCCTTCATTATTACAAAAAGCTCGCCACTGCGTTCGCTGCTAGCCCCTTTTGGCCGAGTGAACTCGACCGGAGTGGCGTTCTTTGAAGCGATAATGGGCGGAACAGTTTCGGTCATCAGGCTTTTCACGCGCAGTCCAACGACCACGCGTTTCCCGTCGACAATTCCGTTCCTTGAATTAGTTCTTGCCGGGCTCGACATTAATAATGATGATGATAATGCTGATGTGGTGTCAATTTCCACGAACGGGACTCGCACATGTGGAAATCGGTTTGGTAAACTGTGACCAAGCTTGCCGCGGCACGGGCGCGGGCAGTGCGACGGAGAAAATTGATCACCTGTTTCATAGTCGGAGAGTAGTTTGTAGCTGATGAAATGATTACGGGGTCACCTTTTCAACACGTCAATCACTGCCGTCGGGATGCCGCTCGGCCACAAAGGTATCATTATCCTTTTAGGAAGTCATTATGAGCTTTGTGGATGGATTAGCTGACTGGTGAGGCGGCAGATGTTTGAAGCAATATTTAGTGACCGGCATCAGGAGTGGAGTGTGCATTATAAGGAATAACATAAATTGGATGTTTGATGCAAGCGTTGATATTGTAGTGAAAAATAAATTAATTAATTTACTTTAATACCAATTTTAAATGTTGTTGCGCATTAACATTTGAATAGGAGATATACAATTACATTTTTTTTAGATTGTAGCATCAAAAAGATACCATGTCATAACAAAATCAAAAAATCATCATCCTGTTGTAAATTATTGCCAGATTCAAGTTAATTAAATGATTACCTTGATAGCACCTTGCATTCGCTGCACCCCGTCCCGCATCGCTTTCTAAATCAAGTGTTTGGCCGTCCAATTTCTGTTTCTCCTTCGACTCGTCTTCTAATGGATGTCGATGCAACAAAAACATCCCAATCTGTACTGCGGTCGATTTCAAACTGATTGATGAAATCAACGACCGACAACAGCCTCCTAGCAGTAACAGGTTGAACCAAAAATCAAAACCAGAATCAAGAGTCATCAAAGAAGAGTGTGAGTGTTCTGATCTTCGATCGTATCTGGTCCTTTGATTCAGTGCCGAAACCGAAGACAGACAGCCATAGTGAAGGATCGATCACAACGAAACAAAAGTCTGTCGGTTGGGTTAGGTGTTGAAGTCATTTGTTTGTTGAAGTTTATTAGAGGAATTTAGATCTTGCCTCAGGTGTTTGGTGCTCCGTCGAAAGAGGTGTGCATCGCGAGTGCTCTGATTGCCTCGTCATGATTTGTGACTTCGAGATAGGTACACTGGGGTCGCTTTTTACGCACGCGGTTTGTGTTTGGTTATTTGTGGCGTTCGTGCATTTGCTTATTTTTTTCTAGAAAATTTCTTACTTTTGAGAAAAACTCGATGGGCCGTATCCAGAATGTGGGAAAGTAATCCGGTGAAAATGATTCTCGAATGGCACACGAAGACGAGGTGGGGCGTATTCGAGGATGGAGAGATGCAGCCTCGAACCGTGTATTGTGGCGTCCAATTGTTGATTCAGTGTTATCTGTTTAGATGTAGACTAAATAAATGACATTTTGTTAAGAAAATTATTTTGAGCTTTTTAGTGGAATGTCTTCACTTGTCATAAGACGAGTTTGTACAATCCCATTTAATTCCACCACTTAATTGTACCTTGACAGATACGTATTTCGACCTTACTGTTGAGGTCGAAATACGTATCTGTCAAGGTACAATTAAGTGATTGAGTTAAATGGGATTGTACAAACTCGTCTTATGACAAGTAAATAAATGAAATAAATAAAATGAACGAAGGCGAGGTACGCAGCGAGCAAGGTGGATCGATCAGGTAGTAAACGATTTGCTGACCCTCCACAGGAGCCAGTAGTTGGACTAGCGTTCAAACTAGATTTGAAACCAAGCAGTGCCAACTACGACGGGAATTAGCTTACTACCCTACTGCTCAACAACAATAATTCCTTTGCAAAGCTATTGAACGCAATTTTGATTTTTAAATCAACTATCTATCTATGAGTCCCTCTCTCTTTGCATCCCTTTTGACAGAACATATTCGACTCGATTGGACAGAACATTCGAAATAGTGCACTGCGAAAGGATAATGTCGTACGAAATAGATAAAGCCGCAGAATAGAGTTAAGCAAAAATTTACGAATCGATTGATTCGTTCTGCAGTTTAGAATGCACATTATTTGAACGGTGCCAAAAAGATTGAAATTGTTCAACGAAGGTTTGTTTGATTCGTTTTCCGCCATTTGCCATGGAGCAATCCTCAGTACCTCGGTACGACCAATGTGCCACGAATAATCCACGAGCAAATTTAGGCTAGATCATGGACACATTGAATGAGAAGCGTGAGCTTTCTCGTACTATAGATCTTTACTTGAATTGTAACGTGCGTTCAGCAAGGTGGGTTTGATTACCATTTTTCTCGTTCCAATATTAAGAGATTTTTTGTAAATTTAGTTGAGCATCATGTCAGGCAATTGCGTTCATCCAAAGAGGTCATAATTTTATTTATTTTTGCCTGATACCGAGCAGTTGCGTTTATTTGAAGAAGGCATCATCTCTGTTCATTTTATACCGGGTAATTGCATTCAATTAATGAAGGCATTCTGTCTTATTTTTGCCTTATATCAGACAGACGCATTGATTTAAAGAAGGCATCGTTTCCTTTGCTCGCCTTATACCGGACAAACGCGTTAATTTAAAGAATGCATTATTTCTTCTTTTTGCCTTCTGCCGGACAAATGCTTTGATTTATTTGACCGAACATGTTATTTGGCCGAATAGGTCAGTTGAAAAGTGAGAAATGAGGTGTGAAAGTGAGACGTCTCACTTCTCACTGTGAAAAGTGAGTAGTGTGAAGAGGTAGTGAGACGTCTCACTACTTACTTCGCGCTTCTCACTTTCTACAGCGGGAAGTGGAAGATAAAGAGTGAGAAGTGGGACGTCATATTCAGTCAAATGTCGTATTCGGCCAAATAACCTATTCGGAAGACTGCGGTGGGCCGAGCACGTAGCCAGAATGTCGGACAGTAATCCGGTGAAAATGGTTCTCGACAACGATCCGACGGGAACAAGAAGGCAAGGTGCACAGCGGGCAAGGTGGATCGATCAGGTGGAGGACGATTTGCGGACCCTCCGCAGACTGCGTGGTTGGCAAAGTGCAGCCATGGACCGAATGGAGAAGACTTTTATGTAGTTTTAGTCTGGTAATAAAAGGTTCGTGGAATAAGCCTGTTGTGGAAGGTTCCAGAATTCGCCGATTTTTTCAACAGACAGTCAAATTAATTTGTCAATGGTCAGCTACAAAGCTGTTATAAAATGTTTATTGAATATAATATTTACATAAATATACAGATTTGATTTTCACTTACATATTCGGTGTTAGAATAACAGAGCTCAATTGTTCAGATACCTCCTCACATAACAACTATCGGTGTATGTTTAATGTCACAGCTATGAAGCTTGTTCTAGGGGTGCTAAAGTTTTTTTGGCATATTAATTCAAATTGAAGATGCGATATAAAGCGCAACAAAGCCCATGGGGTGATTCATTAATATTGACCTCTCTAGTCCCTTAGAGCTTCTCAATTTGGCTAAAAAATTTCGAGTTTCGTGTTATCAAACATAAAATTGCTTGCAAATATGTGCTTTGATAATCCCAACTGTATTAGCTATCTTGTATACGCCATTTCTTGGCAATTCCATCCCTCGAGCGGTTATCGGAAAGCCCTCTGGAATTCCAAAAATTCATCCCAGAGCTTTGATTTTTTTCGTAACAATCCATCTTGTCGAATGGGTGGTGCAATCAATAGTGAAAGTCTCTCTCTGACCTTCATATGTCCCAGAAACGGTCTTTCGGAAGATCTGGAACATCGGAAAAAGTGGCCAAATCCAAAAGTTCATCCCGGAGTTTCGCGATTTTTTCGTAACGATCCTTCCTGGCGAACTGTGGAAGCAATCAATAATGAAAGTCTCCAAATATCCCAAATACGGTCCTCCTGAAGATCCGGAATATCCGTAAAATGGCCAATCCCAAAAATTCATCCCTAAGCTTCGTGAATCCCCAGAGGAACTTCTGGAGGAATTCCTGGAAATATTTCCTTATTAGAACTTCTGAAGAAACTTCCGGAAGAAATTTCTGAGGAGTCTCCGGAGCAACTTTCAGAAAAATACTCGGAGGAATGCCATTAGGAACTTACCAAGGAATTACTTGTTGAACTTCAGGAGGATTTTGCGGAGGAACTTCCGGATGAATTCTTGGAAGAACTTTTAGAGGAATTCCTCAGAAACTTTCCGAGGAATTACTTGATGAACTTCCGAAGGGATTACCGGAGGAACTTCTGGACGAACTTTCAGAGGAGCTTCTGGAGAAGCTTACGAGGAATTCAAGTAGAAACATCGCCACGCCGTCTTCAGTGCCCGCACTTGACTTGACTTTTATTATCGTCATTGGAGGACTTTTACTATTGATTGGATACATAATCCACCCATATGAATGAAAGCGAAAATTAGCAAAACTGTGGGATGCACTTTTGGAATTGACCATTTTCACTGATATTCCTGATCTCCCGGAGGACCGTTTAGTGAACATTCAGACGTCACAGAAAATTCCCACTTTTGATTGCACAATTACTTTCCCGCTGTGGACGGTTTCGAAATAAAAAGTGGAGCGCTGGGATAAACTTCTGGAATTAATCATTCTAGCGGATGCCACAAATTTCCCGGAGAATTATTTGGCGATGGAAGAGGCCTTTTCTGTCGATTGCAGACGTAACATGCCGTTAACAATATTTTCTAAAAAAAACGATTTTGATTAACTTTTGGTAGCTCACAGAGGACTATTAACTCCACATATGATTCACCGTTACTGCGTGAATGCTAACAAAAATGCGCAGCCCTGGGATAAACTTTTAGGGATGAATGGTTACGAATAAAATAGCAATTGCGGGTAGCAGAAGAATTCCACAAATGACTGCACAGACATTTCGCCGGTATGATTGGTTATGTAGAAATCGCGAAGCTCTTGAATGTATTTTGGAAATCACCCATTTTTACGTATTACGTATCTTTCGGGAGCTTTTTAGGGTCACGGAATACTTTCACTATTGATTACATCCATAATTCGTCAGAATGGATGATAACAAAATAAAACGAATCTCTCAGATGAAATTTTGGAATTGGCCACTTTCACGATGTTCCGTATCTTCCGGAGAACCGTTTCTGGAGCATGTGGAGGACACAGAAGTCTTTCATTATTGGTTGCGCTCGCATTTTGCCAGAATGGATGATGCCGAAAAAATGACGAAGCTCTGGAATGAACTATTACAAATGTTCCGGATCTTATAAAAGGCCATTTCGGGAGCCTTTGGGGGTCACAAAAGACTTTTACTTTTGATTGCACTCACAATTCGCCAGAATGAATGGTTACGAAAAAATCGCATAGCTCTGAGATGAACTTCTTCCAGAGGACCTTCCGATGACCGCTCGAAGAATAGAATTTCCCAGAAATGGCGTATACAAGATAGCTGACACAGTTGGGATTATCAGAGCATATATTTGCAAGCAATTTAATGTTTAATAGCACGAAACTCGAAAATTAGGAGCCAAATTGAGAAGCTCAAGCAGTACATCTTTAGTACGTGTTCCCCGGGGACAAGAGATGTCAATTTGGATGAATCATGGGCTTATTCTAGGAACTTACAGCTTTCGTTTGGTGTCTAAAGATCGAAAATCGGTTAAAATTTGAGCTTTTGTGATCGTGACGAAATCTTGCACATTGTGTAACTTTTTTCTAATGCATTAGGAAGGTTAAAGAAATTTTGATGGAATTTTTAGAGGAAATTCCGAAGGAATTTTCGAAAAAATCTCGGAATCAATATCCGAAGAAATTCTTAAAAGGCAAGTATTCTTGAATTATTTTCCAAGGTTTTCCTATAGATTTTTTTTGAAGAAATATCTTGATGCATTTCCAAAAAAAATTCTGGATCTATGCCTGAAGTCATTTCCTCATAATTTGTGGAAAGAATCCTAGCATTCTTCGAGAAATGTCCAACGAATTTCGGAAGTTTTTTTAGGAATTCGTTCACAAATTCCTGAAGAGAATTCCGGTGGAATCACGGGAACCGAGGGAATGGAATATGTATCTTGAAGAAGTTCTGAAAGTATTGCTAAAGGAAGTGCCTAACGTTAGGCAAATTAACAACGATTTCAATTAATATTGCTCTTTGACGGTCCTCTGCATACTTTCACCTTCTTCTTCTTCTTCTTATTGGCATTACATCCCCACACTGTGATAGAGCCGCCTCGCAGCTTAATGTTCCTTAAGCACTTCCACAGTTATTAACTGCGAGGTTTCTAAGCCAGGTTACCATTTTTGCATTCGTATATCATGAGGCCCAGGGAAGTCGAGACAATTTCCAATCCGAAAATTGCCTAGACCGGCACCGGGAATCGAACCCAGCCACCCTCAGCATGGTCTTGCTTTGTAGCCGCGCGTCTTACCGCACGGCTAAGGATGGTCCCACCTTCTATCAAATAAAAATTGAATACTTGTCGCTTGCATGCGATACCTTTCGATTCTATTCTTCATTTCTTTCGATCGCTCCCTTCTTCTTTGAGCATAGTGCGTGCCTATGAAAAAATCAAACAAGATTTTTTTTCAGTAAAACAATGTAAATTTCCTACAGAAATTATTCTGGAAATTTTGTGGAAAGAATTCATCAGGAAAATTATTTAATGAATGAAATGGGAAATCCTTAAGGATTTTCCAAAGGAGCTTCTTTCAAAAAGTATTCCCACAGAAATTGTGTAAGAACACTTCTACAGTATAAGTATGAACCAAATATAGGATGACCAGATCATTTCGGTGAAAAAACGGGACAAACGCGCTTACAAAACGGGACATGTGTTAAAATTCAAGAGCTGTGGAATTTTAAAATTTATGGGCTTTTTTGTATCTTTATTAAAGAGGTTTTTAGCAATGGGCTTAATTTTCATTTTCCGTTTAAGAAATTAGAAATATTGTAGAGTTGATCATTCACCATAATAACTTTCGGTTGTATTAAGTTATGAAAAACACTAAACTACAAATATTTCACTCTTCAAAGGGATGCGAACAAAAGCACGAAAGAACAGAAAATTGCACATCATTCAATATTTAAAAAAAAAGTGGGATTTTGAAATTTTATTTTAATCTACTCTTAGATATACGATTTTATTATTGACCAATATCAAAAACTTTTCCAATTCTGAACAATTGAAATAAAAACCCTGTTCAAAGTACCCTGCCTGGGCATTAGAAGGTTGATGGCCAATTTCTTCACCTCCGCTCAAGGTGGTTATACTACAAAGTCACAAATCGACCATGTTGTAAACCACATGCTTGTTCTAGTGATTTTTTAAGATCACGAATTGAGTGAATCACAACGCACATGATGATGAAGCATCCGTAGATCGTTTGCTTACTTATGCTAAACAATCGACTTTAATTTCAGCATTGTACGAAAATTATTGCGCTAGATTTGAACTTTTGACAATAGGAGTAGATAACCGTGTAATGAATTTAAAATTCACCACATGGCTTAATTGTATAATCACCTTAACTCTTGAGCGGTGCTGGCGCATACGCTTTAACATGGTTTAAGCCCTAAGCGGAGGTGAAGAAATCGACCCCAAGAAAAATAATTTTGGGAGAAAATTCAAAAGACAAATGCGGAAAGAGCGTTAGAATTATTGATTTCCCATGTAAGGGATATCATGAGTATATGTGGGAAAAAATCTGCAATAACAAGGATCTCAAATACGAAGGAGCATTAATAAAATGTAATTTTAATTATTTCCATGAACATGGATGGCGCATGAGAATAAATGTCTAATCGATCGAAATTGATTTTAATGACGCTAAAACTAGCATCACACCTCGGGAATCTTGTTCATTGATTTTGTTAATGTGCTCTAAAAAAAACGGGACTCATGCAATTTCGTCGTGAAAAGTAAAAGAAATTCATGCCAATTTATAGTCTAGTTCACGGCTCGGACTCTCGTAGATCTCCGCCGGGTTGTATTTTAAACGGAGTCGCATAAATTAAGTCCAAACACTTGGGAGCAAAATTTGTAGACAAGTTCCTAATGCATAATCTAGTCATAAGGTACATGAGGACCTTAAATTTAACTTTCGATACGACCAAATTTTCTCTTGGTTTGAAGCTGCCTTAAGCTAACTGGATTTTTTTCAGTTATTTTATAAATTAATTTTTATGCAGTCGTTTTTTTATAGTGGATGATTTCGAAATATTCAGAAAGACTTTAAATGATTCTTAATGTAAACGAAAAGTATCATTGAAAAAAAAAATGTGGTAAATCAGATTTGAATAAAAAACTACCTCAGAAGATTCGAAAAAAATAATCGAAAATGAACTTAATCTGAAAATTAAGAATGTCTGTACCTGCGCTTCATTTTATTGACGTAGAGGCGTATCCTGATTTTTAGGAAATACTTGTCTAATTAGTTACTAATTCCGTCCAATCCACTGATGAAATTGGCCAAATTTTAATGCCGTACGTATGGTCAGCCTAACCAAATAGATCTCACCAAATTAGAACCGTAAAATCGATGTTACTTCTTAGCGCATTCAAAGAAGCCACCTGATTTGAAGCTGATGTGTATGGAGTGTCTGGGATTCATTATAGAACTCAAAAATGGCTTTCACTTCACTCCCGGCCGGATGGATGATTATTCGATACTCGCGTCGTTTATTTCCACAGAAAGCGATTTCGATTCCAGAATGTCATAAACCTCACAATCCGAACATAACAAAAATTAGAAGCACACGCAAACAAGACTTGATTTTAAAGTTATCGTAAATTAGCCAATAATTAGAACATGACCTACTCTATGACCTAAATGGCGGCTTAGCACTAGCCAAATTCACGAAGTTTCCAGCCGAAACGGATAGAAAAAATCTGTCATTATGAAACACACTACCGTCTGCGCGCAATGCTTACTTCGATCCGTAAGTATTTATGAAGAAACTTCCGCAGGATTTTTTAAAGGATGTATTACAAAATTTCTTAAATAAGTTGTAAGAGGAATGAGTTTACAAAATTTTCTTATAATTCCTTCTTTGAATTTTTTAAAGGATTTTTCCAAATTATTTTTTTAATTTCAATTTATTTTCCAATTTATTTCCGGAAATACCTTTTTAAATTTTTTTTGAGAATTCTTTTAGGAATTTTTCGAAAATTCTTTTAAAAAATCCTTTGAAAAATCATAGGTATTCGGTATTTCTTTGTAGATTGCTTTAGAAAGTTGTTTGAAATTCCTACAGAAATTCCTTCAAAAAACATACCTATTTCAAGAAAATTGTTTCAGGAAAGCCTTCCAAAATTCTTCTAATAGAATTTCTTTTATAAATATCTTTATGAATTCATTTGAAAACTGCTTAAGGAATTCCTAAGGAAATTGCATTATGAACTCTTTCATTTGTTAAAAAATAGCATCATAAATTGTTTCAGGGTTTTGTAAAACAAATGCTTCCAGTAATTCCTTAAGAAATCCCTTCCAAAACTATGGGATGAAAAAAAAAACGCCAAAAGGAAAAACCTTAAAGATATCCGAAAATTTGCAAAGGGATTTCAGAAGGAACTTTTACTGGAATTTTTAATAATATGTGCGAAGAAATTCTAGAAAAATCCTTTCTTTCGAAAATAACTCGTGAAGCTTTCGTCTAATAAAAATTTGTTTTTTTTCTCAGAACAATTTTGCATACATATATTAATTCCAGGAAATATTTTATTTGGTGGGTCACTCCACCAGTGGTGAACAGACGCTCGGTGGGTGGCCGTTGCGTTAGGTCTGTTTAGAGTTCCACCCACACCATAACTGGGTTAGTGCGCTTTGACCAGGTGCCGCGACTGCCACAACATGCAACGAATTTGTTGTCTTATATAACAGAACCAAACCACCCAAGTTCATCACTTCTTGTATTACGAAATTATTGCAGCTTTTCATTCCCTACTATAATCAACATATTTGCTTTTTCACATATGAACAAATTCCAGGTATTTCATGTGCTACTCGAAAAGTTAGATCGCTACATATTCTTACCCCCATTCAGACCTAGAGCCTCCGATTCAACCAAATATTAAGCCCGCCAAGCAGCAGCTCACGCCAACGTTAGCCTTTGAATGAACACCGAGCAGAATCCACTCCGAAAAAGAAAACCCGAATGTTTGCGCACCGCTTCGTTTCGGCCGAGGTGTTAAAGCGGTATAATTTTCTCAAACATCATAAAACTGTTTCTTCTATCATCATTAGGGGGTATAGTTTTCGATAGAAGGCAACGGCAGCGGGCGGCACCCGGCGTCCATCCCCGAAAGCTTCCTCGTCATTCCATTTTTTTTGTCTGTGTTACTCTTATGCTATGACCATTACAGTGATGTCGATTACTACCGGACCTGTTCCTATCTATAAAGGGGGATGATCAAATATGCCTTTCGGTCGAGGGTTTCAACAGAATTTATTTTTCTTTCACCAACATATTCCTAATTTTGAAATAGTCAGCTAAGATGCATTCTCTCTACCAGTAAGTCAGTAACAAATTTTATTGGAATTTTTGTAGAAGAACCTTAATAATTCTTTAAAATCTTGGTAATTGATAATCGGAAGGCTGTCTCATTCATTTTTTGAAATCCATTACGCATTTCAGACCATTTGCTTCCTCGATTCATTCTGTAAATCAAAGCAAAAAACAAAGGCGGACACCTATATCTCCCTCTCGTCAGAAGCCGGTTTATCTGGCGCGGCGTGAGTGTGGCGACCGTCGACGACGGTGTTAAATCATAATTGCCACGGTAAACAGTTCGGTAAACACGCACGAAAGAGGCGCAACTGAAAGGTGAGAAAATTTAATTAGAAACTGTGAAAGGGTTCACACTTTTTCGGCTGTTGGCGGTCACAGCTTTGTCTTAACACCCTTCGGCGGGGGTAAGAAACTTTCGGGTCGGGCTTTCAAATTTCCGCTTCTAATGAGATCCAAACAGAGGAAAAAATGAATCTGTTATATTTGAGCGTTGTTAATGTTACCGAATGAAATCGATTTGCTCGCCGTCGTTGACGAGTGTACGTAATCAAGTCACAACTCCGGTCGAGAACAGAAGCTCAAACAAGAGCGCAATTTCACAGTCATTCCACAGTAATTCCGTTCCCAAGTCCCCAACAAATATCGTAAATCGTAATTAATTCCCTGCCTCTCCGAAGCATGATCCCAAATCCCAAATGGAAAAGATTGCTCGTGGGAGTGGGCGGATGAAATAAGAACACAGCGAATTCCCACCCACCCCCACACTGTTCAGTGCTCTCGGTGGCACAAAAATTGAGCCATTTTCAACGTCGTCGTTAATTGAATCTGCCCGTCGCAATGAATTTATGTGTGTGTATGTCCTTTCTTTATCGCTCAATTGCAGGAAGGTGTTCCGGACCCACCGAGCATTTCGTCCATCAGCCGGCTACTGCGCGGAGTGGGCACCACGGAAGGACGGAAGGACGACGACGGGCGGAAGGATTACAGCATCCATGGCATTTTGGGAGGTAAGTGCGGTCGTTACTGCTACTTTGTGTTTTCCGTTCTGGAAATTGGGTTAGAGGTCGCTCGCAGAATTTTTCCACCATGATGAACCGGAATCGACAGAGTAGAATAGAACAAGGTCGTGCCTGTCGAAAGCGACGCAAGATGATTAATTGCCTGGTAGCGGCTATGACAAGGCTTGTTATTTTGCGTCGAACTTTCGAAGCTGGACGAAAGCTTCTAATTATCTGCGTCGTTGTCAGGATTCCATCGATAACGAAAATATGCCTCTTGTAGGCTTACTTTCGAATTAAGAAAACAGTTTATCTAGAGCTTGAATATTAGATGTATCTCAGTAGATAAGAACATATTTTTTGGTATGGCTTTGCCCGGGATTTGTTACTTTTTATGGATGGGTTCAGAGATACCGTTTACGATGCATGGCATTTATTAAGAATGCCATGGAACATGTTTCCCGCGGCAATGACAAACTGTTGATGCATTTCTATGAAGTTCGATATTTTGCATGCTCGATTCAAGATCTAATAAAAAAGAAATCACTTTTTGATCCAACCTTCCGACAAATTTAGCCAACATTGAGCAATTCTAATGGACCTGTGCATCTTATTGGGCTCAGGGCTTAAACTCAGGAAACTTTTTACGATATCGTACATATGTTTCAAATTTTTCGATGCCATGATTGTTTTAGATAGTTCACCTCACTGCAATTTTTCTTACTCTAAAAGTTTCAAACCAAAATTGAAATTTGAAAAAAAAATTGAATGTTGATTCTTATTATGAGCTGAACTATTTCAATGGATCTATATAGGGATTTAGGATTCGGGATCAGGAAATATCAGCATTTGGTGTCAGGGACGGTGTGTCGTATCCACGGGCGTATCGTAGTGCTCGTGGTGTGGTTCGACTGGGAGTATTTTCCGGATGACCTGCGGAGCTACGGAGCTTTATGGCCAAGAAAGGCATAGACAAAACAAACAAAAAACTTTGAAACTATAGAGAAGAAACAAAAGTATTAGATTTTTATTTCAGATAGCCGGGATATAGACCACATCACGATCTCGCAAAATATCTCTTATCTTTCGAAAGGGTCGCTTACCTCGGGTCATCAGTTGCTTTCTGGAAACGTCATTTTCCGAGCAGTACCAAACTACGGGATCGATGTCATCATAGCCGGCTTCGCACCTACATAAGTTGGGGAAAGGGTCGTTTGGCCAAAAAAAAACAGCCGAACAGATCACGAAAGGGTCATTTGCCCGAAACGGTCATTTGGGCGAAAAGGTCATCAGGTCGAAAAGGTCATTTGGCCGAAAAGGTCGTTTAGCCGAAACGGTAATTTGGCCGAAAGGTTCATTTGGCCGAAAGGGTCGTTTGGCCGAAAGGGTCATTTGATCGAAAGAGTCATTTGGCCGAAAGAGTCATTTGGGCGAATAAGACATTTGGCCGAATAGGTCGTTTGAAAGTGAGAAATTGGAAGTAAGAAGAGACTTCTCACTATAAAAACTATTTTTCAAAACGACTTATCTGCTTTTGTAAACAAAGATTCAAACGACGATTTGACGAATCTGATAGCTCTCCCACGCATACCAACACCACCAAAAGGTAGGTGAAGGTTTCCGCTACCTGTTGATGGTGTTGGTTTGCGTGGGAGAGCTATCAGATTCGTCAAATCGTCGTTTGAATCTTTGTTTACAAAAGCAGATAAGTCGTTTTGAAAATTTAGTCTTGAAATGACCTTTTCGGCCAAACGACACTTTCGACCAAATGACCCTTTCCGCCAAATGACCCTTTCGGCCAAATGACTTTCGGCTAGATGGGTTTCGGCCTAGTGGCATTCGGCCAAATGGGTTTCGGCCAAACGACCCTTCCCCCATAAGTTGCTATCTACATGGTTTATTCTGTAGAGATGTGCGTTAAGTGCATAGAGTGTCTTAGCTACTTCTTGTAGCGAAACAGCGGGGAAGTATGGTCACTAACCTTTTTTTCCGTTATTTAGGACAATAATAAGACATTCAACACTTGTTTTAAAACAATTTATTTTAATACTATAGCTATTTTACAATGATTTAACACGGTTTGCTATTAAAGCCCGTCACTATTTCTACACGAATGACTGATTTCACTATCCAACAATGTTGAACTTTTTTTTCGCTCCCCTCAACCATTTCAAGACAAAATTTTCAAAACGACTTATCTGCTTTTGTAAATAAAGATTCATACGACGATTTGACGAATCGGATAGCTCTCCCACGCAAACCAACACCATCAACAGGTAGCGGAATCCTTCATCTACCTATTGATGGTGTTAGTTTGCGTGGGAGAGCTATCAGATTCGTCAAATCGTCCTTTAAATCTTTGTTTACAAAAGCAGATAAGTCGTTTTGAAAATTTTGTCTTGATTTTCAGTGTACTCAATCGATTTTTTTACGCTGTATTCTGATACATATTCAAATTAGGAAAGCTTTGATCACCGCGTGACTTTATCGAAATTAATTTATTGGCTTTTTTCGGTGGTAACATATTCAGATTTACTGTAACACGTCCAGTTTTTGAGATAAATGAATTTTAATTCACAGAAGTGTGTATTTTCATAGAAATTTGGTTTTGTCTCCTCTGCAAAGCTGAATTTCTGCTCCTGATTTTGAGAATAAAGTTTGAATTAAGTAGAATGGGCTTTGCAGAATGCATGGGGATTGTTGGATTTTATTTGGCACGTACATTTGTTGTGAAAAACGGGTTTTAATTCACAAAACTACGTATTCTGATGGAATTTTGGTTTTTCTGTTCTGTGAAGCTGGGTTTCGGCTTTTTACTTTTTGAATCAGGTTTGAATTATATTAAAGAAATCGTACATGATCCAAATAAGTTGTTGAGTTTTATTTGACACGTACATTTGTTGTGAGAAACGGAATTTAATTAACAAAAGTACGTATTTTTATTTGACACGTACAAAAATTATATTATTTGCCAAAAAATTAATGCATGAAAGCCTCCTTTCAAGAATGCTTACAAGCAGCACGACAGTCCAGGTCTGTCTCATCGAAATCGTGGTCGAACTGAATGAAATTGTTCCGCCCTAGCAGTAGCATGTTCGGCGTCAGAGGTTCAACGTCCTGTGGGTTATCTGAAACATGCGTGAGCGGACGATTGTTCACAGTATTCATGACTTCACATAGTGCAGTTCGCAGCACCAAATCCGTTGGATGTCTTTCTCGAAGCATTGCATGTAGTCCATTTTTGCCTACTATGCAGGACAACGTCTGCTGGGTAAACTATTTTAATAATAAAAATAAAAATAATTAAAAAAATTCAAATGACAATAACTAATGGAAAAAATGAAAATTAATTTGGAATTCAATCGTAGTAGCCATTTGAAATGCCAGCATACTAAAAAGCTATAGGGCACTACACGGAAACCTCTCTTTCTCTTTTGTTCATCATAACTTTTGACGTTTACTGGCCTTGTTGTTTTCTAATTTCTTTGCAGCGAGAAAGAGACAAAGCAGTCCGTGCAGTGCCCTATTGACCAAGGTGAATACAAACAGGTGTAGCAGTATGCCAATTTCATGATTTAGTCATCCTGGATTTTTATATGGGGCAGCCACCGAGTTTGTTTAAGTTTTGTACTGAGAATGAATTTTTCACCGCCGCGCTAGTCTCTCCCATCTACTGTCGAAGTGAGTGAACCCTGTTATAAGAACCCTGCTATTGACATCCGTAGAACCTTGCAGTCAAGAAAGGAACGAACTTCTGTGATCTGGAACAGCTCTTTATTTCAAACGTGTGCCCCTAACGGATTAACGGTTTGAATTGGAATGAAAAAATACTCCGTAGTTATTAGTTGGTGTGAACAACTGGTAGTCACCCTTAGTGACCAACGATTGTTTGATCCACACACCCAACACACTCAATCGGTGACTCCAATTTTGTTGCGAAGAAACTGGAACCGTCCAACGTCAAATGATTTGGTGAATAGGTCTGCTGCTCCTCGGTATTATCTCGGTAGTAGTAATTGATTCTGGTTTGATGTTCCCGGCAGCCACGTGGTCTTTGTTGAAATGATGCTTGGTATCGATGTGTTCGATTCGCTTTGATTCAGCATTTTTGCCAGTTTTTGCACCCTCAATTATCTTCATATCAAGATTTTTTTATGTACAGGTTATCCGACTTCGTCAGTAGATGGGAATAACCAGCGCGGGGGGAAACATAAATTTTCAGTGCAAAACGTAAGCAAACGAGCATAAATTCCATACAAAAATCCAAGATGGCTGAGTTGTGGATATTGACAAGTCGGATAACCTGTACATAACAAAAATCTTGCTTCATATATTAGAACAGGATCCGTCGGTGTTTTGCAGTTGCGATTTTCAGAAGTCCTGCTAACCTTATTACTTCAGACACAGCTGCGCTCAGTGCAACATATTCGGCTTCGCTTGACGACATGGAAACTGCGACTTGCCCAGAATATTGTTGATCCAAAATCTTTGAACAGAAGTCCCGTAACTGATCTGCGGTCTTCTGCATCGGAAGTCCAGTCGGCGTCCACGTATCCTACGAACGATCTTCTATCTTCATTTTTGTGAAATGAAGACCCATGGTAGCTGAACCCTTCAGGTTCAGTTTTAGTGCTTGCCAATGGTCATCCGTCAGTTTTTGTTGGAAACTTCCCTTACAGCTGACCGGATTGCAAAAATCAGGTTTCACACACAGCATTCGATACCTCATACTGCCAAGAAGCTCCCGGTAAGGCAGGGAGGTACAACATCCTTTGCTTCTTAGCTGGAGTCCTTTTTACATAGGGGATTTGCTTGGATTACACTCAGCTATACCGATTTATTTCTAAGAGTTTCAAAGCAACCGTCTTTTGAGTTAACTTTACTTGAGTACGGTTCGAGTTAAATTCAAACCGCATACCCAAAAAAAAAACTGTTTCGCCAAGGTCAGTCATTTCAAACCCATTTGTGAGGCAGCGCTTCAATTTTTCGATCGTCCGTACAGGGTGCGGCAGAAAATAATGCGAAAATGTTTAAACTTGAATATTGGGTTAATTTGAGTAGCTAAGGACTAATTTCTGATGAAAGTATTGCAAATTTTGCGCCGTGTTCGACTCCCATGCAAAAAATATTGTCCCACCAAAATATGTTCCCACCAGTTTCTCCATACATGGATGACGTCTCCACTGCAAGAAAGAGCTTTTTGAGGTGTGAAAAAAGGTGCAAGAATGATGTTTTGGATTGTGTTTTCGCTAATTTCTATACAATTGGACGTGTGAGCATTTGTTTTGGTACTTCGATAAATTTGCACGATAGTCTATTCTTCGGTGAGAAAAGCAATATATTTGTTTATGTTTACTTCCAAATGCTGCAAAAATTTAAATTAAAAAATTATTTTATTGCAAATTTCTGAAAATGTACACAAAAGAAGTTGTTACTGGTTTGTTGCTTGCCCAGAAGACGCCGAATGAGATTGCTATGGTGTTAGGGTGTCTTTTGGCTGCAATTTATCGCCTTAAAACGTCTCTGCAGGATGGGTCTAAGCAGCTGAACCCGGGAAGTGGACTTCCATGCTTTGCACCTATACCAAACGTGATCAAATCGCCTCGTGGGGAAATTGTTCGCAACCTGGTGCGTTCTTTCAAAAACTTGGCAATGAAGTCAAAATTTCTGAGAAATCCATGCGAGAACCATCAAAGAAGACTTGTTTGCGTGTATCTTCCAAAGTTTGAGTGAAACGCCACTTGATTACGGACGTTCAAAAAGATTGCTTTCTTTGTTGAAAAAGGAAAAAAATATAATCTTGTTCTCCGACGCGAAAAGCATCGATGCTGACGCCAACGATCTCACGGACCGGTTCGTTTCACCGAAGAAAATTATGGATGTTCTTGAGAAAATGAAGTTTAAAATCCAAAACAATCCGGCTGATGTCATGATGTTTGGCTTGGTGGCGTCCAATGGTTTGAAACTGCTGCCTGTTTTCATTTTTGTTAGATTTAAAATCAATACCGAAATGTGCATCGGTATTTTTAAGGACCAAGTGATTGCACTGATGATCAAAACGATGTCCTACGATGGAGTGCCATGTCATACGTCCAAGCGACCCAACAATGGCTGAAAAACATCATGAAATTTTGGTCGAAAGATGTGTGGCCCCTAGCATTCCCAATCCTAATCCGTTGGATTATACCATTGGGCGTATGTTGGAGCACGCACCCTTGCGTGAAGACCCTAACGTCAGCCCTACCATGCACATGGCAGTCGATGTCGAAGAACTAGATTCGAAAGGCGTGTCTTAGCTCCGGCGTCGTCTATTATTAATTAAAATAGAGCACACATTCAGCAAATTTGTTTGCAAGGACCTTATAATGATAACTGAACTCGAAAATATTTATATTAGTGCTTGGAGCAGTTCAAATGGGATTTGAAAAAATAGAACCAATTTTCTCAATATTTTCTGCCGCACCCTGTATGTTTATTCCGGCTATCATTAGGTCATCTACATAAAGCACTAGATAAACCTCGTCGCCTTCGGTGGTAGAAACTTAAAGGCAATAATCTGGGTTAGATCCACCGAACCCTAGTTTGAGCAACGTTGAATTGAACCTGTCATTCCAGCATCGTGGAGCTTGTTTCAAGCCATATAGAGATTTCTGAAGTCTGCAAATCGTACCTCCTTTTGCTTCTACGCCTTGGGGTACATACTTCTGTGTAGAGAATCTCCTTCAGCACACCATGCAGAAAAGCCAATATGGACGTCAAGACGACTTATTGATGGCAACAGCTAACACCACACGAACCATTGACAACTTGGCTACAGGTTGCTGGAGGAACCCTTTTACTACCGGTCGCGGTTCATATCCAATGGATCGGCCAGCCTCATCCTCTTTGAGTCGGAATACCAATTTCGTCTTAAGAGGTTTCTTTCGAACTTGAATTGGTTTTTCTCGGTGAAATAAAAACTCACTTTTGATTTTTTTTTACGTTTCAACCTACTTTGTTTTTTCGGTCATCCTCAGAAACTGTTTAATACAATAAAATAGTCAAAAATAAAAAAGAAAAATACATTACAAACAAATTTACATAATTATATCGCACAAAAAAAAACAATTTACACTTACTATTCCGCCTTGCGTTCGTTTTTATTGGCGGTTAACTTATTTCTAATCAATTAGTCTCAGTCTTACGTAATCTCCCTATGTTCTCTCTCGTGACGTCGTCCAGTGCGTAGTTCGTTTTCTTTTAGTTTGTTAATTAGGTTATTGTATGTGTTTGAGAATCCATCTACGTCACGCTGTAAGTTTACCGTTGAATCTCTGTTTATTTTGATGTGGATTGTTTCAGCTGCTAATCTGCTCCCGATGTTGTTGATTCTCTCTAGTATTCTCGTGTGAGAGAAATCAAATTGATGACCATTTTCCACCGCGTGTTGAGTGAGTCCCGTGGCTGATGCGTTGGTGCGTATGGAGTTTTGGTGTTGTTTGATGCGCTTCTCTAATGTTTGTGACGTTTGTCCAATGTACCTTTTCTGATCACAACGGGCCGAAAACACCTTTTTCAAATCGAAAACTGTGGAAACAAGGAAGATATACGAGCTGAAGAAACAGAAAATATCGCACCAACGACAGAATCGTGAGTGGATTGAGAATACAACCGAAATAATGCTACCCGATTTCGTGGAGAGAACACTGCTCCTCGGCCCCAACTTCAACATTCAAAACAAAACAACGATTCCGTACGTTAAATTCGTGGCGGACGTGGAAGCTGCAATTAAAAGGAAACCCGAAGCAGAAGAGATCAGAGGAGAAATGTCAACAATCATGTCGAACTACGTAAACTACCAGCGACAACCAAAAACGAAAGAAAACGAATGGATACACAAGGAAATAATAAGGACCCGAAAATTCCTGAACGACAATCCCGAAGTTTACGTGACGAGAGCGGACAAAGGTAACAAAACCGTCGTGCTGGCAGCAAGCGAATATCGTGCAAAGATGACCGAAATGGTGAGTGACACGAGCACCTACAAACCACTTAACGATAATCCCACGAACAAAATTTTGAAAAAACTCAATACTATTATTGAGCAATGGTGGAAAGACGGTCACATTGAAACACAAACAAAAAATCGTCTTAAAGTCTACAACTGTCACGCACCAAGACTATATGGTTTGCCAAAAATTCATAAACTTAACAGACCATTACGACCTGTAGTATCAACTATAGGGTCGGCAACATACCGGATGGCGCAATACCTATCTGGTATTTTGGGAAAGTTAGTGGGAAAAACTCAATACCATGTTCGCAACAGCTTTGAGTTCGCCGAACAAATATCTGGCATGATCGTCCCAGATGGCTGCATCTTATACTCTCTAGATGTGGTCTCACTTTATACCAATGTTCCTGTTAATAAAATATACGACTTAGTAGCGGAAAGGTGGGACGAACTACAAGAGCACACGACCATTCCGTGGGAAAGTTTTCAACATGCTATGAAAACAGTACTGGAAGCATCCTTCTTCCAATATGAGGGGAAATTTTATGGTCAAACTGCAGGTGTCCCCATGGGATCCCCCCTGTCTCCAGTGGTAGCAAACATAATAATGGAAAAGATAGAACAGGAGGCCATAACACAACTGGAGCGGGAAAACATTAGAGTGCCAATATTTCGCAGATATGTAGATGACTGCTTTCTAGTGGGGAGAAAAGAGGACGTGAAAAAAGTGGTGGAGCATTTCAACAACGTCGACGAGAAGCTTAGTTTCACCGTAGAAGAGGAAATGAATGAAACTCTTCTCTTCCTGGATCTCAATCTCACGAGGGATGGTGAGAGAATTAGAAAAATATGGTACCCGAAACAACAAGATGGACGATATCTGGACTATAACTCGGAGAGTCCACATACTCACAAAGTGAACACTGCAATCGCCCTAATCGATCGTGCACTAAAGCTAACCGATGCAGAACAACGAGAGGAAAGCATTAGAATCGTGAAAGACATTCTCCGCAATAACAACTACCCGGAGAATCTCATACAGCGCACAATGAAAGAGCGAGTTCATCTGCTCTACAACACGCTAAGAAATGAGGACAAGGAAAGTGAGAGAAAAAACTACATTTCCATCCCATACATCCCTGGTTTGAGTGAGAAGGTGAGCAAAATACTGAAACCCCACAACATAACAGCTTCCTTCAAACCATGTGATAAGGTGAAAAATACCATTTTCACTAAACTAAAAGATGCCATACCACCAATGAAACAAACAAATGTGGTATACAGCATTCCGTGCGGAGCATGTGATCAGAAAAGGTACATTGGACAAACGTCACAAACATTAGAGAAGCGCATCAAACAACACCAAAACTCCATACGCACCAACGCATCAGCCACGGGACTCACTCAACACGCGGTGGAAAATGGTCATCAATTTGATTTCTCTCACACGAGAATACTAGAGAGAATCAACAACATCGGGAGCAGATTAGCAGCTGAAACAATCCACATCAAAATAAACAGAGATTCAACGGTAAACTTACAGCGTGACGTAGATGGATTCTCAAACACATACAATAACCTAATTAACAAACTAAAAGAAAACGAACTACGCACTGGACGACGTCACGAGAGAGAACATAGGGAGATTACGTAAGACTGAGACTAATTGATTAGAAATAAGTTAACCGCCAATAAAAACGAACGCAAGGCGGAATAGTAAGTGTAAATTGTTTTTTTTTGTGCGATATAATTATGTAAATTTGTTTGTAATGTATTTTTCTTTTTTATTTTTGACTATTTTATTGTATTAAACAGTTTCTGAGGATGACCGAAAAAACAAAGTAGGTTGAAACGTAAAAAAAAAATCAAAAGTGAGTTTTTATTTCACCGAGAAAAACCAATTCAAGTTCGAAAGATTAAGTAAGCGGTGATCGAAACCTATTGAAGACTTAAGAGGTTTCACACCGTCAGGACTCTTCATCAGCTTCCACACGTTGTTGGCCTGTCAATCTCTTTATAGTTTTGATGGGATGGCAAAACCAACAGCAATTAAACTAAACCCAGTAAGATAGTTGAGAATCTTACCGGGGAATCGGCGCTCCCGCTCGTTGCGCCTCGTGGACTGCTCGCCACTTGGCCCAGAAGACATGTCTGAATGCGAAGGGAGCACGGTGTTATCGAATTCTACTACATCTTAAACTTTTCTATAATCATTGTCATCTTCGATCAAGACTTGATCATCAGGCTGTAGAGTATCATTTTGCACATATTTTTTGGACTGCTCCTTGCTCTTGCTCGTAGACTACGGGAACCACCAGTTTTTAATTAGCAGGATATTTTCCACCATTGGCCCAGCGGAAACAGTTTCCATTGAACTTGACGTCACTAGCAATCACAATTTGTTTCGATTCCTCATATGAAATTTGATTCTTATTAGCATAGTACGTACCTTTTCTGTCAGAGTTCTGTTGAATCTCTCCGCAACTCCGTTTTGCTGCGGTGAGTAGACTACCATAGGTTCAATCTGTATCCCCATCGCTTAGTGATACTGCTTTTGGCTATTCGAACAATATTCACGTCCTAGGTCCTCCGTAAGTTTTGCAATCTTGTTGCCCTTGTTGCTGCTATTGCCATCGCCGCAAACACTTGAAAAACTTGAAATAGGTAGGGTAAAAGACCCAATAGTGGAGGAACTAAGCACGTTCCACCACTACTTCTTGCTTTCCATCAAGTCTATACTTCATTGCACTTACCTCAAGAGTGTATAATAAAGATCGTTAAACATATTTCATCCGAAAAGTGTTGTAATTGCAGCAGAATCCATTATTGCCACCTAAAATAGTACCTCCAATTATTGGTGCAGTGTTCCAATAGTTGCGTTATTTTTTAATTCGTGTTCCTATAGTTGCGAATCCCATTGTTTTCACATGGGACTCGCAACTATTGGTGCAAAGCCGAGAAAAAGATAAGGTATTTAATGATACTTTACCTATTTTGAGGGAAATCCAAACCTGTTTCCTTTTATTTCGTCTACTGACATGTCAACAAATTGATGGACTACATGGGTTGCTGCGTTCAATTCGTAGATTTTATAAAAACAACACTACCGCAACTATAGGAACACCCACGACTATCGGATCTTTCACCCTAACTCTGATTTCTCTCTTGGCAGATATACGGCTGCAAAATGGGAGTGATCGTCAATAAACAAAACGAAATAGCGGTGTCCATCCCAAGACAGGTTCGGACACCTCAGAATGGATACGTTCCAACGGTCGAGTTGCCCGATCTTATGCACCATTGAATGGTTTTCGGCTGTGTTTACCGAGGACACACACGCCACAGAACTTAATCTTGTCCGGTTTGAAACATACACCAAGGGCAATATTTTCACGCACCCGAGTGGCCAATTGGCCATACCGCTTTCACTGATGTGACCGATACGACGATGCCACAGTTCAGCCTAATTCGCATTGACCGGCCCGTTGTACCGCTACTTTCAGAACGTAAAAGTTTCCTCGTAGATGCACCGGCCGTTGCAATAGTCTTACCGTTCATCTGCAGCACCACAATCTGGTTGTTAACCGTTGTGTGACCGGCAAAAAAAACACCCTTAACAGGCCGGCAGGGTACCCGGGTACCCACGAAAATAAAATGCTTATATCTCTGGAAATTTTCAACCGATTTCAACAATTTTGGGCTTATTCGATTCAGAATTTTCTCTTCTATAAAGATGTTATCAGGATGAACCGATCCGGTCAATTTGATGCCTGGAAAATCCGGGTTTCCAGGAACATGTCCTGCATAAATGATACTGATTGTGGATTTCGGTAGCTAATCAGCTATATGGGTATCAAACTTCTTGAAATTTAATCACTAGATTGATTTTTATCGATTCCATCAGAAGTCCATCAGAAGTGCAGATTTTCGATTGGCCATTCCAGAACAGGTTCCTCGAGGGGTCATAGGTGGCCATGAACATTGTTCAATGGAACATCAACAATATGGGTATCAAACTTCATGAAATTAACTCTTGCGTATGTCCTTCATGATCCTAGGCTCATCAGATTCCCAGGGAGCCAGGGTTGACCAAAAACATTTCTCATTGGAACCCCAACAATATGGGTGTCAAACTTCTTGAAATTGTCTCAAGCGTTTATTTCTGATCTATTAGGGTACATCAAACAAGTTAACCCCGGATTGCCAATTCCGGAATAGGTTCCCTGAGGAGTCAGGAATGTTCATAAACATTTTGTTTTAAATCAATTTATCTAGCAATGTGAGTGCAAAATCAAAGCAAGGACCACTCATTGACGCCGGGTGATCAGCAGGAGACCCACCATAAGATTCCGGACACTCGGAGATATGATCGATTCCAGAAATTCTTCTAGACAGATGCGACTTTTCATAAACCGTTTGTTTTAACATTGTCACATCAAAACCAATACATGCACTACTCTTCGATTCTAGGTGGCCTCTATCTGATACTACAAAAGTTTGTTCTAGAAATTTGCGCCTTTTTTATAAACAATCCGTTGTAAAGTAAATGTCCAGGGCCATCAATTGATTCCAGGTGGACACTAAGTTATCCTTGGGAAGCTCCAAATCATCCGGAGCAGTGGTTAATTCTTGAAATTCGTCATTTGTTGTGAGAGCAAAATTAATACAAGGGCTACCTGGTGGTCCCCAAATGGTGCTCCAGAAGTGCAGGGACATCCAGAGCAGTGGTCAATTATTGCAGTTCTAGAAACTTTCGAAAATCGTTTGTAATAGCAGTATAGAAGCAGAGTCTTTGCTCGCGCTTAGAATCGTAGGGGCGTAACTGTATTGATCGATTTCTCTTCATCGATTTTATATTCACTTCAGGTAGAAGATGCAATCATCCTTCATTACAACCATGAACTCGTCGAAGATAAATCGATCAAAACAGTTACGCCCTTATGATTCTAAGCGCGAGATTGCCAATATAATTCATTGATCCCGAGTGGCCCCCAAGAAGTCCTCCTGAAATACCGGGATTCCCGAAGCAATAATCATTTCTTACATTTTGTTGTCAACAGTTGCGTAATCGTGAACAATTTTTTTGTAACAAAGTAAAAAGAGAGGGAGAAGCGAGTGGGCTTGGTAGTCATAAGGCTACTGCTTCTGCCTCATACGCGAGAGGTCGTGGATTCATTCCAAGGTCCGTTCCATTCTCCTACTTTGTATTTTTCTTTATATTTATCTCTAGCAATCGCTGGACTTCCATACCATTTCCATTTCTATTCCTATACCTTCAACTTGACTATTCTAGCAGTATCTGCTAGAATTGAAAATGAACTAAAGAGCTTGTTTCCATCAGTTGCTTTCTATCTATAACATTGGCAGTTCGTTAACCAAGACGGACCTCTGCCACTCGAACCTTGACCCAAAAATTCCAATAAATTCCGTACGAACTCGTGGAAAGTGCAGAGGTATATTCGGCTTGCAGTGGGCGAGTGATTGCATCATCATTTCATCCCCCTTCTCTACATTGACTTGCATTCTGAATCCACCGATAATCTGTGTGAAAAAAAAAATGTAACTAGATCCGCTCCCTCAGTAGATGAAGAAACTGGCTAGTCTTATCAATTTCTTCGTTCCAGTTTCAAAATCTACCTGTCTGGCCGTGGAGGCCGATCAACGACGGATGAGATGTTTAGCCTGAAGATGATCCCTTATGAATTTCGGGAGTACAACTTGCAGACTCACCATCTGTCTATTGATTTCAAAGCAGCGTACGATTCAGTGAAAAGAAATTATCTGTGGCAAACATTGTCTAAACATGGTTCTCCGGCGAGGCTGATTACGATGATACGTGCAACGCTTGATGACTCGAAATAAAGTATTCGGGTTGCAGACGACGTATCAACCGCGTTTGTGACTGTGGAGAGATTGAAGCATAGTGACGCGATATAAAAAGAGGCGGACAGGAAAGCTTTTGACGTTTTCGAGCGAAAAGTGCTAGGTACAATTCTCGATGGGAAACTAGAAAAAGATGGGTAGCGCAGACGCATGAATCACGAGCTGTATCAAGAAGAAAATATTGTGAATCGCAAAAATACGACAAACTCCAGTGGGCTGGTCACTTAGTGCGAATGTCGGAAGAAAGAATAGCACAAACAATATTCACCAGAGATCCGGATAGAGGCCAGTGACTTCGCTGAAGGCCACGAACACGCTAGCTGCTGCACGCGGTGGAATCGGACCTGGGAACCCTAAACGTTTATGAAAACTGGAGGAACATCACCCAAGATTGACAATTGTGGAGCTCTACAATACGTCAGTCAAATGTTGTTTAGAGCTTCTAGTGGAGTGTCTTCACTTGTCATAAGACGATTTCGTACTTCCCATTTTATTTCATCACTTGAAGTGAACGAACGATTTATTGAAAGTCGCAGAATTATTGGATGTATTATGGCTATCTGTTTAGATTGCATCAATTATGCTCTCACATTTCTCAACAAGCGATTTCTAAAAACTCACAACTTTCTAGGACGACTTAAAAATTGGCACATCTTCGAAAGTTCCGAAGCTTCCAAAATTGATTACCTTTTCGGCTATTCCGGAGCTTCTGGAGCATCACTTAGTGACCTCCCGGGGTCAACGTTCGGTTCTGGTATTGGTATTGGTCTCATTCTGATGCATAAATCGTTTTGTGAAACAATACGGTTTACGAGGATGAATTCAAAAATTGGCCCTTCTCTCAGAATGTTCCGGAGTTCCCGGAGGACCATTTAGCGGAATTTTGCTCTCACATGTATAATAAACAACTGTATTCTAGGACAATTTTCAAGAATTTGTCTTTACTATGGGTGTTCTGGACCTTCAGTGCCAGATGACCAATGGTGGTCAATTCGTTGTTTATGCGATGATTTTACTCTCACAATGCTACAACAAGTAATAGTTTCTAAGACGGATTTCCAGAATTGGCATATCGCCAACAATAGATTTATAAAAAAAAATCGCTACTTCAAAATACAGTCGCCTCTACACATCTCGATATTGGAGGGACCATCGAGATAAGGAGAGATCGAAGAATGGGAGGAAAATTGAAATAGGTACTAGATTGAAAAAAAGCTCGTTGCTATGAAAAACAACAACAAAACAAATGTCATCGATTGTTGTTCATGCGTTTGTTATTGTCCAAAAATGGTCTAGTAGCCTTGAAATACGAATATATCGACATAGGAAAAGAAAATCCTGAACAAAATATGACCAGAACGCATCGAGATAGAGAGATATCGAGCTAGGGAGGTTATCGAGATGTAGAATGCCCAAATGTATGTAGATTGAAGGGACCGAGAAAACCATCAACATGAGGAGAGATATCGAGATATAGAACATCGAGATGTGGAGAGTCGACTGTATAATCTTCTACACCTGGTCATTTCTCCTGATGTTCCAGCACTTTATAAAAACCACTTATTGGCCATCCGGGATGAATGAGTATTGTATTGATTTTGCTCACTCATTGCTACAACACTAAAATTCTAAAAAGTCTCAGTTTTCTAGGATAAACTTTCAGAATCGGCAACTTCTCCGGATGTTTTGGAGCTTTCGGTGGTTCACTTAGTTGCCTTCTGGTGTCAAAGGGTGGTCCTTGCAATGATTTTGCTCTCAACACACGGATTACAAAAAAACGGCAGCATTTTTTTTATTATATTTATTTATATTGACAAGTATTTATGGCCACTCAAGACCCTACGGGGAACCTGTCCTGGAATGGAAACTATAAAAGCAGCACGTCTGGTGGCTCTAAAACAATCAGAAACAAACTGCTGAGGCAATTTCAAGAAGTTTGATGCCCATATTGTTGAGGTTCCATTGAAAAATGTTTATGACCATTCTTGGCCCCACTGGGAATCTGTTCCGAAATGGCCACTCAAATTATCGCACATCTGTTGGAACCAAGATAATAAATAAAAGTTGCTGTAGAAGTTTCAAGAATTTTAACATCCATTTTGTTGGGGATCCAATGAGAAATGTTTTTGGCCAAGCAAACCCCCCCTTCGTCCCCACCCGGGAAACTTGTTCCAAAATGGCCACTCCGGAGTCAACTTGTCAAGAACACACCCTGGAAATAATTTCAAGAAGTTTGATACCCATATTGTTGATGTTCCCTTGAAAATTATTCATGGCCATCTATGACCCCTCGAGGAACCTGTTCTGGAATGGCCAATAGAAGATCTGCACGTCTGATGGACCCAAATCAATAAAAATCAACCTGCTGATGAAATATCAAGAAGTTTGATACCTATATTGCTGATTACCTATCGAAAATCATTTATGCAGGACATGTCCCTAGAAATCCGGATTTCCCGGTGATCTGAGGGACCGGACCGGTCCAATACTGGAACAGTATGATAAAGGACAAAATTCTGAATCGAATAAGCCCAAAACGGTTGAAAACGGTTAAAAATTGCCAAAGATATAAGCATTTTATTTTCGTGGGTACCCGGGTACCCTGCCGGCCATTTAAAGGGTAAAAAATGTCGGAACCCCTCCCTCAACCCCTCTTTAATCAAAATTTCAGTTAACCCGTGCAATCGATTTTGGCCGTCATTATTGTGGATATGACAGAGTTTCAACCTCCTACTATGACAATTCATTTAGATATCGCGAATTGAATTCCAAAAAGGTACCCGGGTACCCAGCTGGCCACACAAGGGACAACTTCAACACCAGCCTTGGTTAATTTCTTCACCGACATGAGGTTGTCCCTGAGAGTCGGAACGTATAGTACATCCTTCGCGTGCATCAGTGCGCTGCAATAGCTCATTCCACGGATGACAGCTGCTTCCTTCCACTAAGGATTCGCCTTTGAACGCTATGTCACCGTTAAACTTAGCAGCCATGATATTTGCCGTTAAACTTCTCGCCTCCGTGTCTTCGGCGTTGATCTCTAGCAAATGCAGTGAGTTCTTCTTCATAAATGTACATTCGATCCAAACAATCTTCATAACAATCATTAATTCATCTTCCGGCAGATTTTCAAGGGCGGTCCTAAGGGGGTCATACGACTCCGGAAACGTTAAGCTTAGGGCTGCACAAACATCGCTTTCTTCAAGATTTGAACCGGCTACTCGGAGTTGTCGAATGAGGTCCTCAAACTTCAGCAGGTTGGCGCGCAATGATGTCCCTTCCTCCAACAGAAGACGAGCTATCTACTTCCTAATTATCGCTTGCTTTCCGGTCGAATTCTTGGCGAACGTATCTTTAAGAACCTTCCACATTTCTTTGGCTGTTGTCTTGCCTCAGATACATCCCAAGTACTCGTCCGATATCAAGCTCACCAGCAGAGATTTCGCCTTACAGTCCATTTCCCCGAACTTTACAGCTTCATCAGCCACTGCTGGAACATCCTTCACCACAGCGTCAACACTTTTGAGGCTTCGAAATTGCCAAGTATCATATCCAGTTCCAGACCTATAACCTATTGAGAGCTGTTCAAGTTACAGAAGTTCGGTCTTTTCTTGACTGCAAAGATCTACTTTGCAGTCAAGAAAAGACCGAACTTCTGTAACTTGAACAGCTCCTTATCTTAAACGCTTATTAGGATTTACGGTTTGAATTGGAATGAAAAAATACTCCGTATTTATTAGTTGGTATAAACAACTGGTATTCACCCTCAGTGACCAACGATTGCATAATCCGCAACAAAATCTAATAAGAAGATATTTGAAATTCAATCTAAGTTGGCTAACATAGAACTATAAATTGCTCAAAAGGGGAAATAGAAAATAAACAGGGTTTCGACTTTTCGTTTCAATGAGACCAAAGCAAGCGTTTTTCGGGCCAAGGGAGAATCTTTTTTCATTGTTTATGTTGAGGATCATCTTTCACCAATCAATCTTTTCTCTAGAATTAGCCTTTGAAGATAAACGAAAATCTTGCATATTCGATGAAAATCCTTTTTCGTTTCATTACTTTTACCTCTCACTCACTTTTCGCGAGAATGGGCGCAGAACAATTATAAAATTGTATGGCCGCGCTGGGATTCGAACCCAGAATAGTAACAATAATAGCCGTAGAGATGCGCTTACTCTAGCCACATCACCACGCTATCTGTATGAAAACATTAAGTTATTTGTTCCACATAAGCTACTACAATTTGCATTGATGATGCCACGAAAAGACTCGAATATGAAAGAAAAAGAGCAAACCAACGTTTGGCGGCAATCGAAGTGAGCAAAAAACGGTTATCACTCTCCAGGCTGTTTTTCTTTCCCGAAAAGCGATTTCTCCCCGAAAATTTTCGTGAGGGAGCATCATGTGCTCCTGAGATTGAGTGAGCATTACGAACCCTGAAATAAATGAAAATAATTCAGTGTTCGTTTCTTGAGGCGGAAAGACGCTGATTGGCATCAAAAGTCAAAAGCCCCGGAGAAAGTAGACAAATCGTTTGGCTACGACAATATTATGCGTTGAATGCATACAACCAAGGTCAATATGCAAAAAACAATATTGAAATCGTTCCAATTTGATTAGGTGGCAGTAAGCTGTTGAGAGAAAGCAGAAGTGCCGTACTCTAAAACAGAGAGATTAGTCGTTCTGCACAAGATGAATACAGTAGTAGGTGCTCCAACCTGCCAAGTTTGTGGAAGAGAAGACGGCGGGGGTGAAAAGTTCATTTTCAGTGCAAAATGAAAACAAACCGGCTGGCTCTCCCATACTAAAATCCAAGATGGCTGAATCGTGAATTTGGCAGATTGGAACACCTAGTGGTGTATTCATCTTGGTTCTGCAGAGTTTTCTGAGATCTTCCGGGTAATCAGCCTACCATATTTCGAAGAAAGAATGTAGACAATTTTTCCTTTTCCGGCATTTCTCTATCAAATAATAAAAATGGAGTTCCTAAATATACTTTAGAACCAAATACGACCCCAAGGTATTTAGAAGATTTGTTGAGTTTTATTTGAGCAGGGAACCGCTTTTTGATAAACACAACCAATTTGTTTTGTTTTTTTTTGCGGTGAAAACTCGATCCCTAAGTGTAAAATTTCTCAATTACATGTATAGATTGTGGGGCCCTCCTTAGCCGTGCGGTAAGACGCGCGGCTACAAAGCAAGACCATGCTGAGGGTGGCTGGGTTCGATTCCCGGTGCCGCTCTAGGCAATTTTCGGATTGGAAATTGTCTCGATTTCCCTGGGCATAAAAGTATCATCGTGTTAGCCTCATGATATACGAATGCTAAAATGGTAAACTGGCTTAGAAACCTCGCAGTAAATAACTGTGGAAGTGCTTAATGAACACTAAGCTGCGAGGCGGCTCTATCCCAGTGTGGGGATGTAATGCCAATAAGAAGAAGAAGAAGAAGAAGATTGTGTAAATGCATGGTTGTCTTAAAGCAGCGGTTCTCAACCTGAGGTACATGTACCCCTGGGGGCAGTGTTGGTAAAATCACTCATAAATCTCAATCAACGAGCGCTCCCGTGCGAACGAAATCATCTGCGATTTTAAAGGAATGCATCACGCTTGAATTTTTCATGCTAAAACGCATCATTTCACTCATTTGCCAAAAAAATCATTTTGGTTTAAAAACGCATTTGAAATCAATTTGGGGGCAATTTATTGCTTATACATAAAAGAGTGTCTAATATTTTATGCAACAAACGTCAATTCACTGTTTTTAACGAAGAAGAACAAAAGAAAACCTACGATGATTCAAATGGATGATTCAACTCATCCATGAGTTTTTAGGTGCTGAGTTGGGTGCGTTTCAACTCACGCTTGATTTGAATCATCCATGAGTTTTGAGATTTTGAGTTTTTACCAACACTGCCTGGGGGTACCTTCGCCGAGCCCAGGGGGTACCTCGAACAAAATGCTTAATGGCGGATGAATTACAATTTTTATCAAAACTTATTGATAAAGTTTTGACAATTTTGTATTTTTTTTTATTTCTAAACTTTGTCTTGTACATAATATGCATGGTGATCAGTAAATCATGGCCTATTGAATCCTGACCTCCACAACCAGTACAATGGATGAAGGGCTGTGAGACAAAACAACAAAAGAGGAAAACCTCGAATGAACAAATTTTGAAAAATTTCTATGTGATCTACCAGGCCAAAACAGAATGAAATCTAGAGTCTACAGATTTGAAAGCCTCTATTTGAGAGACATGAAGACTTTTTCCTGAAAAGCTCAGTTGCTTCGTTGCAAGAGAATTGGAAGTATCCTTCTACGCTTCTCGGAAGGCTACTTTCAAGTGACCCGAAAGCCTCATTTTAAGAGGTTCGAAAACTTTCTTTTAAGAGGCCCGGAAGCCAAGATTTTTTCTATAAACTTTTTTTTCTGCTTTTTTTTCAAAAGGCTCGATACCTTCTTTCAAAAGGCTCGAAGCCTTCCTTTGAAATATTCGGAATTCTTTTCTCAAGAGGTTTGGAAGCGCCCATTCAAGATACTTCCGCCTTTTTTTAAGGCCCGGAAGACTACCTAGTTGCACAAATCTTACTGCTTTGGTTGCCCGAGCACTTATGTGACTCGATTTGGTACTATATGAGTTACAGAAACTCGTGTATGACAAGTGTGCTACTCGGGACTTTTTAAAAAGCTCGGAAGTCTCCCTTCAAGAGGCTTAAAAGCCTCTTTCAACAGGCTTGACAGCCTTCTTTTAAAAGGCTCGGACGACTCTTTCCAAAAGGCTCGGAAGGCTCCTTTCAAAATGCTCAGAAGCCTCTTTTTGAGTGGTTCGCAAGCCTCCCTCTAGGAAGCTTGTATTTTTTCTTTCAAGAAGCTTGGAAGCGTCCACTCAAGATACTCCAATGCCTCGTTTCAAGTGGCTGAAAAGCCACCATTCAAGAGGCTCGGAAGGCTCAAAAGCCGCCATTCAATAGGCTCGGAAGACTCTTTCCAAGAGGCTTGGAAGCCTTCTTTCAAGAACTCGAAAACGTCCCACCAAGATGCTTGGAATTCTTTTTTTAAGAAGCTTGGATGCGTATTTTCAAGAGGCTCAGATGCGTCCTTTCAAGATACTCAGAACCCTCCTTTCGAGTGACTCGGAAGCCTTCCATAAAATGGCTCGTAAAGTCTTTCAAGAAGCTCCGAAGCTTCCTTTCAAGATGCTCGGAAGCCTTCTTTTAAGAGGCTCGGAAGCCTTTTTCAAGAGGCTCGGAAGCCTCCTTTCAAGAGGCTCGGCAGCCTCCTTTCAAGAGGCTCGGAAGCCTTTTTCAAGAGGCTCGGAAGCCTCCATTCATCAGGCTCTGAAGCCTTCTTTCAAGAGGCGCGGAAGCCTCCTTTAAGAGGCACAAAGGAGGCCTTTAAGAGGCGTGGAAGCCACCCTTCAAGAGGCTCGGAAGCCTCCTTTCAAAAGGCTCGAAAGCCTCCTTTCAAGAGGCTCGAAAGCCTCCTTTCAAGAGGCTCGAAAGCCTCCTTTCAAGAGGCTCGAAAGCCTCCTTTCAAGAGGCTCGAAAGCCTCCTTTCAAGAGGCCCGAAAGCCTCCTTTCAAGAGGCTCGAAAGCCTCCTTTCAAGAGGCTCGAAAGCCTCCTTTCAAGAGGCTTGAAAGCCTCCTTTCAAGAGGCTTGAAAGCCTCCTTTCAAGAGGCTCGAAAGCCTCCTTTCAAGAGGCTCGAAAGCCTCCTTTCAAGAGGCTCGAAAGCCTCCTTTCAAGAGGCTCGAAAGCCTCCTTTCAAGAGGCTCGAAAGCCTCCTTTCAAGAGGCCCGAAAGCCTCCTTTCAAAAGGCTCGAATGCCTCCTTTCAAGAGGCTCGAAAGCCTCGTTTCAAGAGGCTCGAAAGCCTCCTTTCAAGCGGCTCGAAAGCCTCCTTTCAAGAGGCTCGAAAGCCTCATTTCAAGAGACTCGAAAGCCTCCTTTCAAGAGGCTCGAAAGCCTGCTTTCAAAAGGCTCGAAAGCCTCATTTCAAAAGGCTCGAAAGCCTCATTTCAAGAGGCTCGGAAGCCTCCCTTGATGGGGTTTAGAAGCCTTTTTCGAGAGTCTAGGAACCCTCTCTTCAAGGAACTCGTAATTCTTTTTTCAAGCAGCTCAGAGGCTTCCTTTTAAGGTGCTTTGGAATTCCTTTTTTAAGAAGCTTGGATGCGTATTTTCAAGAGGCTCAGATGCGTCCTTTCAAGATACTCAGAACCCTCCTTTTGAGTGGCTCGGAAGCCTTCCATAAAATGGCTCGTAAGGTCTTTCAAGAAGCTCGGAAGCCTCCTTTCAAGAGGCTCGGAAGCCTTTTTTTAAGAGGCTCGGAAGCCTTTTTCAAGAGGCTCGGAAGCCTTTTTCAAGAGGCTCGGAAGCCTTTTTCATCAGGCTCTGAAGCCTTCTTTCAAGAGGCGCGGAAGCCTCCTTTAAGAGGCGCGGAAGCCATCTTTCAAGAGGCTCGGAAGCCTTTTTTCAAGAGGTTCGGAAGCCTCCTTTCAAGAGGCTCGAAAGCCTCCTTTCAAAAGGTTCGGAAGCCTCCTTTCAAAAGGCTCGAAAGCCTCCTTTCAAAAGGCTCGAAAGCCTCCTTTCAAAAGGCTCGAAAGCCTCCTTTCAAAAGGCTCGAAAGCCTCCTTTCAAAAGGCTCGAAAGCCTCCTTTCAAAAGGCTCGAAAGCCTCCTTTCAAGAGGCTCGAAAGCCTCCTTTCAAGAGGCTCGAAAGCCTCCTTTCAAGAGGCTCGAAAGCCTTCTTTCAAGAGGCTCGAAAGCCTTCTTTCAAGAGGCTCGAAAGCTTCCTTCCAAGAGGCTCGAAAGCCTCCTTTCAAAAGGTTCGGAAGCCTCCGTTCAAAAGGCTCGAAAGCCTCCTTTCAAAAGGCTCGAAAGCCTCCTTTCAAAAGGCTCGAAAGCCTCCTTTCAAAAGGCTCGAAAGCCTCCTTTCAAGAGGCTCGAAAACCTCCTTTCAAGAGGCTCGAAAGCCTCATTTCAAGAGGCTCGGAAGCGTACTTTCAAGACGCTCGGAAGCCTCCTTTCAGCATGCTTGGAAGCCTTCAATAGTCAAAACAGTCCTTACAGTCAGTCCCTCGATTTAAGAACTTAATTTTAATTGGAAAGTTTAAAAAAAAAAAAATTAGGAAAGTTTATGGAGAGCCATATATTCCGTTAGTTTTCAGGTCCATTTTTCATTTACTTGAAGAGTTACGATTATTTTCATTTACAGCAAAAAAATCATAGGGGGTACCTCAGTTAATACAAAAGTTCAAAGGGGCACCTCTCAAGAAAAAGGTTGAGAACCGCTGTCTTAAAGGATTGAATAACAATCTTGGAGAGGGGAAAGATTCAAAAAACATTAAATTGAAATAAAAAGGAGAGGATTTCACTGATTTATTTCATTGCAGCTCAATAATAAATATCTAATATTGAATTGTAATGTTCGTTCATAGATGTCCTACAAAAGATTATTTGAGTGATTTTATGAGTGAGCTCACTTTGCCCCGCCGTGGGTGAAATATGCACTGCTCTCCCATGCCTCTTAGAGAGATAACGGCATCATCTGCAAGTTGTCTGAGCGTGCACACAAGAACGCAACGATTCTGACGAGAGCAGTACTGGTGCTGTAATGTAGATGTCGATACTGCCCTTAATGCTAGCGTGGAATATCTGAACAACGGTGATAACAGTGCAGCTACTTACCCTATAACAAATTTGCACCAAACCGTTCGATATTTCACATTTCGATGAGTTGATACTTTCAACGGAGCGCACTCCTCAGGTCCCGAATTCGCAACGTAGCTGTAAATATTAATCCCAAAAGCTCTCGGTGCACTTCATCATTTTCTGCATCGGTACCCACCGACAATGAACTTGCAACTGTCAGCGAAGAGCGATTTAAGCCCTCCACTATGACATTCGACGCCGTCGACGTCATTACCATCATTGGCATTCTGATTTATGCACTTTTGTTTCACGTGGTCGGTCCTCCTTCTTCCGTTTTGGTTTTATTGATCCGTGCCCGATTATTGGCGTGTCACATTATGATCGATCAAACCCCGGGCCATCGGTGCCGCTGAATTTATGTGGGAAGTGGGTGGAAGTATATTCGTTCCATGATTGAGTCAATTTCTTTTCGTTAAGAAAAAGGCATGCAATGGAAAACAATGTCCAGAGTTCGAATATGTACCAAAATCGAAATTAAATATTTCAAAAACTTCCACTTTTGCAAATGATTTCATAAGACTATCACTCTTTGTAATTGTTGATGGTTGAAACGGTAAGCAATATAGAACCCAGAGTTCATCGAATAAACACGAGGGCTTGTGTGTCGAAAATCATGAGTTGAACTTCTGCAGGATTGTAATGAGGTCTATCACAGTATCACACCAATATTAATTGAAACTAATTTTTTGATTATTCATTTCGCACAATCTATTTGCTGTAATTGGAAATCATTTTTTTTTGTAAAAATTCATACTTTTTAAATGGCCATACGCTCAGTCGCCAAGGAAAGTTCAACAAAAGAAGCGAGCAATTTCCAATACTTTTGCCAATGCAATTCTGTTGCAGAGTGCGAAAAAGCGTTCCGTAAAATATTCATAGCTCGAACGACAATAAATTCAAGAACGAGTTTTTTTTTTCGACTTTTAATTTATGGCACCAGGGAACAGCTCCCGCAAGAGCAGTCATCGGAGAGGAAAATATGGAAGAATGTCGAGCGAAGAAAAAAAACGGAAAAATCAATCCAAAGCGCAGCTCAAGCGCACACAAAAAAGGAGACACCGACGACGATGACGACGAACCCATTATTAAAGTTATTAAATTATGTAACAGTCATAAAAATTTAATCAACTGCTACCATTTCTGACACGTTTCGTTTGAGATATCGACGAGCCAAGCGCGGCACCCCGGCGAAGAAGCGTTCGGGAACATTAAACATTTTTCTCCTCCATTTGAATGGGAATCGGTGCGGATGAATCAGTTTTTTTTTGGTGCGGGATGTTTTTTGTGTGTGTCATCTCATTTGTGATATTGTGAAGAGATTTGATTTTCAGTTTTGTTCCCATCTCGGCTTAGATTTTGCCGCCACCGAACTATAGGCTAATTCTGCGGAAGGAGTGCCCAAAACAGATCTTTTTGAAATGATTGATTTGATGAAGAACTCTTTGTTGTTTGATCTAGCACTATACTGCCGTCATACGCATATTTGTCCCATGTTTGCTGGGATTTCCTATGTACATGGGACAATTATGCGTAGAACGGCAGTATAGTTCTACTTAGAAATCCTAAGAATAATCACTATTTGTATCTCCTATTTCAGGTGCTCTGTTTGTTATCTAACCTTTGTGTTCTGCCAATCCCTTCCCATTCAACACACGTCCCAAGAATATGAGTGAATATAGCGCTTAGTAAGTGACAACTGATGGCAACTCTACAGCAGCCTTCCATGCTATTGAACATTAAAATTGAGCAGTTTGCCAATTACAAATCAGAATTACAAATCGAAAAAAGTTCTTGGCCACTTAAATCCATCTATTTACCAACTGTGCCAATCCTGGTTCGGCATCCCTTTTCGTTTCATAGTTTCGACTTTACGACAGTGTCACATCTATGAATGACACCCGCCCAACCGAGGAAGCAAAATAAGACGCGTTTCGGTGTCATTATTATGTTGATTCGATGATAATCTTGTTCTGGTCTGTGTTTTTTATTCATTCCATTCATTTGTACGGGTGCTCATTCGTAGTTTCTATCGTTTTGTCAAGTTGTTTAGTGTCGCAGGTTGATTGCGGTTGAGGATATGAAGCACCAGAGGCAATGATGCCCATCTATATTAGTGGAGCTTTTGTAAGAGCAATGTGAGGGGTTCGTATCAGCAGTAATTAAACTGTTGGGAAACGAAACCATTCCAGTATGACTTTTACATCATCAGTGTTCAGATTCTGACTGTATTGTGTTTAATTTAGCTAAGTGGTCTTTCAAATTTTATTGAGTATATCAAGACCAGAACATTCAAGTTGTTATAAAATCAGTTGTCAGTTTCGTTCAATAGTAGCATAACTAAAATTCTTAAAATATTTAAAAAATAATAAAAAAAATGAATTCGCTGGTTGAACAGGCATTACCCGACCTTCATTAGTTCCTATAAGATTTCTTATAGGGGTTAGGGAAAAAAGGAAAAAAAAAAGAAGATTAAAATGTGATGTCATCTTGTCATGGCAATATCAGAATGAAACTAATTTATGTTATTCCCACGTAAAAACAAGTACTTTTATGAGCTCCATCTATTGATATATAACACTTTAGGTTTCACCCTAGGGCTAAAAATCTCTTTAATAAAGTTAATAATAATAACTTTAGGTTTCAGGGTCTTCTATCAAAACTTCGGTTTTGAATCATCGAGAATTACTTTTACACTTAGTGAAAAAGAAGAAAAATTAACCATATATTCATCTCTTGCCTTCTGCTGGGCAATTGCACGATATAAAAGCAGGAGCCATATCCTCCCTAGCCTTGTATCGGGTAAATGCATCCTATTGAACAAGGATACATATCTTCCCTTGTCTTGAACCAAGCAAATACATTAATTGAAAGTAGGAATCATAACCCTTTTTATTTATGTTTCGGGCAAATACATGCTTTGAAATAGGAAGAGTATATTTTCTTGACGGTGAAGGGTCGTTTTGCCGAAACCCATTTGGCCGAATGCCACTAGGCCAAAAAAACCATTAGGACAAAACCAATCTGGCTTTATTTGACCGAATAGGTCATTTGACCAAAAAGATCATTTGACCGAATAGGTTATTTGGTCGAATAAGACATTTGGTCGAATAGGACATTTGGGATCACATCTTTAATTGCTTACTTTTAAAGGAGGGATCACAGTCACCATTGGCTTTACCCGGACAAATGCATCCCGATAGATGCTTTATTTCCAATAAAGAAAAAACATTTTACATTGCTTTCTACTCGCCTAATGCTGAATGCATGCCTTCGAAAGAATTATGTATTTTAATATTATTATCGAGCTTCCAGGTTTTTTCTGCCCCACTTAGTCTAGTACCTACGGGCAGCAGGGACTATGTCCAAGGGCTTGACGATCCCTCCCCAGGCCATCTGCGAGTTGTGGGGCTTGCCTAGGATGTGGTGGGGTTTGACAGTGGGCCCTGTTAAACCTCTATAAAAAGCTGCATGTATCCGCAAGTAGGCCCCACCAAAGCGACCGTGTGCCGCTCAAAGCGCACAAGCCCAAGTCCTGGTGTTAGGTGGGACGCTAAACAGCAATGACACGACGGCCCTCCGACGAGACAGGAGGTTTGCACTGGCCCAATAAGCCGCCTAGAAAACCAATCATTACGAACTATATAAGAGATAATGCGACTCGATATAATCGGCAAAGACCTAGGCGACGAATACAGGATCACGATTGGAAGCTTGGAACATGGAATTGCAAGTCGCTAGGTTTCGCAGGTTGCGACAGGATGATCTACGATGAATTACATCCCCGCAACTTCGACGTCGTGGCGCTGCAGGAGATTTGCTGGACAGGACAGAAAGTGTGGAAAAGCGGGCATCGAGCGGCTACCTTCTACCAAAGCTGTGGCACCACCAACGAGCTGGGAACCGGCTTCATAGTGCTGGGTAAGATGCGCCAACGCGTGATTGGGTGGCAGCCAATCAACGCAAGGATGTGCAAGCTGAGGATTAAAGGTCGTTTCTTCAACTATAGCATCATCAACGTGCACTGCCCACACGAAGAGAGACCCGACGACGAGAAAGAAGCGTTCTACGCACAGCTGGAGCAGACATACGATGGATGCCCACTGTGGGACGTCAAATCGTCATCTGTGACATGAACGCACAGGTAGGCAGGGAGGACCGGGCATCGGACCGGATAGTCTGCACACCGTATCGAATGACAACGGCCAACGATGCATAAACTTCGCAGCCTCCCGCGGAATGGTAGTCCGAAGCACCTTCTTTCCCCGCAAAAATATCCACAAGGCCACATGGAGATCACCTAACCAAGAAACGGAAAACCAAATCGACCACGTTCTAATCGACGGTAAATTCTTCTCCGACATCACGAACGTCCGCACTTACCGCAGTGCGAATATTGAATCCGACCACTACCTCGTTGCAGTATGCCTGCGCTCAAAACTCTCGACGGTGTACAACACGCGTCGAAGTCGGACGCCGCGGCTTAACATTGGGCGGCTACAAGATGGTAGACTAGCCCAATAATACGCGCAGCAGCTGGAAGTGGCACTTCCAACGGAAGAGCAGCTAGGCGCAGCGTCTCTTGAAGATGGCTGGAGAGATATTCGATCCGCCATTGGTAGCACCGCAACCGCTGCACTTGGCACGGTGTCCCCGGATCAGAGAAACGACTGGTATGACGGCGAATGTGAGCAGTTAGTGGAAGAGAATAATGCAGCATGGGCGAGATTGCTGCAACACCGCACGAGGGCGAACGAGGCACGATATAAACAGGCGCGGAACAGACAAAACTCGATTTTCCGGAGGAAAAAGCGCCAGCAGGAAGATCGAGACCGTGAAGAAACGGAGCAACTGTACCGCGCTAATAACACACGAAAGTTCTATGAGAAGTTAAACCGTTCACGTAAGGGCCACGTGCCACAGCCTGATATGTGTAAGGACATAAACGGGAACTTTCTTACGAACGAGCGTGAGGTGATCCAAAGGTGGCGGCAGCACTACGAAGAAAACTTAAATGGCGATGTGGCAGACGAAGATGGCGGTATGGTGATGGACTTGGGAGAACGCGCGCAGGACATAATTCTACCGGCTCCAGATATCCAGGAAATCCAGGAGGAGATTGGCTGGCTGAAGAACAATAAAGCCCCTGGGGTTGACCAACTACCAGGAGAGCTATTTAAATACGGTGGTGAGGCACTGGCTAGAGCGCTGCACTGGGTCATTACCAAGATTTGGGAGGAGGAAGTTTTGCCGCAGGAGTGGATGGAAGGTGTCGTGTGCCCCATCTACAAAAAGGGCGATAAGCTGGATTGTAGCAACTACCGCGCAATCACATTGCTGAACGCCGCCTACAAGGTACTCTCCCAAATTTTATGCCGTCGACTAGCACCAACTGCAAGGGAGTTCGTGGGGCAGTACCAGGCGGGTTTTATGGGCGAACGCTCCATCACGGACCAGGTGTTTGCCATTCGCCAAGTACTGCAGAAATGCCGCGAATACAACGTGCCCACACATCATCTATTCATCGACTTCAAAGCCGCATATGATACAATCGATCGGGACCAGCTATGGCAGCTAATGCACGAACACGGTTTTCCGGATAAACTGACACGGTTGATCAAAGCGACGATGGATCGGGTGATGTGCGTAGTTCGAGTTTCAGGGGCATTCTCGAGTCCCTTCGAAACCCGCAGAGGGTTACGGCAAGGTGATGGTCTTTCGTGTTTGCTATTCAACATCGCTTTGGAAGGGGTAATACGAAGAGCAGGGATTAACACGAGTGGTACAGTTTTCAATAAGTCCGTCCAGCTATTTGGTTTCGCCGACGACATAGATATTATGGCACGTAACTTTGAGAAGATGGAGGAAGCCTACATCAGACTGAAGAGGGAAGCTAAGCGGATCGGACTAGTCATCAACACGTCGAAGACGAAGTACATGATAGGCAGAGGTTCAAGAGAAGACAATGTGAGCCACCCACCGCGAGTTTGCATCGGTGGTGACGAAATCGAGGTGGTAGAAGAATTTGTGTACTTGGGCTCACTGGTGACTGCCGAAAATGACACCAGCAGAGAAATTCGGAGACGCATAGTGGCTGGAAATCGTACGTACTTTGGACTCCGCAAGACGCTCCGATCGAATAGAGTTCGCCGCCGTACCAAACTGACAATCTACAAAACGCTGATTAGACCGGTAGTCCTCTACGGACACGAGACCTGGACGATGCTCGTGGAGGACCATCGCGCACTTGGAGTTTTCGAAAGGAAAGTGCTGCGTACCATCTATGGTGGGGTGCAGATGGCGGACGGTACGTGGAGGAGGCGAATGAACCACGAATTGCATCAGCTGTTGGGAGAACCATCCATCGTTCACACCGCGAAAATCGGACGACTGCGATGGGCCGGGCACGTAGCCAGAATGTCGGACAGTAACCCGGTGAAAATGGTTCTCGACAACGATCCGACGGGCACAAGAAGGCGAGGTGCGCAGCGGGCAAGGTGGATCGATCAGGTGGAAGATGACTTGCGGACCCTTCGTAGACTGCGTGGTTGGCGACGTGTAGCCATGGACCGAGCCGAATGGAGAAGACTCTTATATACCGCACAGGCCACTTCGGCCTTAGTCTGAATAAAAAAAAAACTTGTCATGGTCCAAACACCGAAGAGATGGTTCAGTGCGACAAATGCGACGGATGGTACCATTTTTCTTACGTAGGCGTTTCGGACGAAGTTGTTGACAAGAGCTGGAGTTGTACTAACTGCATCACCGCGAAATGGGTCCAGCGAACTGAGACAGCTTCCAAAGAGAGTGCCGAACAGAAAAAGGGAAACTTAGAGCAAAGGTCGCGTAGGAGCCAGCCAATCGGAAAAATCGTGACAAGTACCAAAATTAATCCGAAAGATTTGCCTACTTTCTTCGGGAATCCGGAAGAATGGCCAGTTTTCTTGTCGATGTACAACCGTACAACCGCCATGTGCGGATTTACTGAGGAGGAAAACTTAGTACGTCTGCAGAAAAGTCTTAAAGGGAAAGCTTACGAGGCAGTCAAAAGTCGGTTGATGCATCCTGGGAAAGCTTCTCGGAATTCTGTCAACTTTGAAGATGCTGGTTGGGGAACCGGAAGTGATTATACAGTCGCTGATCGGGAAAGTGAATGCTTTGCCGGCGATACGAGAAGAAAAGCTTGACACTCTGGCCGATTTCACTGTACATGTGCAAAACTTCTGTGCCACCGTGGATGCTTGTGGACTACAGGACTATATGTACAACGTTACCATGCTGAATCAGTTAGTGGGAAAACTGCCACCATCACTCAAACTGAATTGGGCACAATATTGTCTAACGGTGCATGTGGTCAACTTGGCAACCTTCAGTGCATGGATCTATGCTCTGGCGGAAGCTGCCAGCGTCGTCACGTTTTTACCGTCATCGGTTCCCGAAAAGTCATCCAGGAATGATCTTCGAGGATCTAAGAAAGACAATCCGTACCACAACGCTCATTTAGAAACATCATCTCTAGAAGCGAGAAAGCAAACATCGTCGAAGGAAAATTGCAAATTGCAAGTCTGCTGACAAATGCAAACGCTTCCTGGAACTCTCAAGAGATTCCCGCTGGGCCGTTGTAAGGGAATTCGGATTATGTCGAACCTGTTTGCGGATGCACAAAGGAAGCTGCAGCGCAAATCCATGTGGCAAAAACGAGTGCACTTATCGACATCACGAGCTACTGCACAATGATTCGAAGGAGAAACCGCATATTACCGCAAAACCAACCGCGAGCGGAAGTCAGCCATCTCTACCATCTAATTCGAATGCATCTGGATGTAGCTGTCATCGAACCATGGTCAGCTCAGTACTGTTCCGCTATGTTTCTGTAGTGCTATATGGGAGATCCGGAAAAACTCAAACGCATGCCATCCTGGACGAGGGTTCTGAACTAACTCTACTTGATCAGGAACTTGTTGATGAGCTTGGGCTGGATGGGATTGAACGTCCTCTATGTCTTCGGTGGACCGGTGGAACTTAACGATGCGAAGCAAACTCCCGAGCATACAACCTCCAAATCTCTGGAGCCAAAGAAAGTGATAAGTGTTTCGAGCTGAAGGACGTGAGAACGGGAAATGACCTTATGCTGCCACAGCAAATGGAGAAAGATTCTGAGCTGCATACGACTCTGCAAGCTAAGATAACAGAAAGCGAAAGCGAAGTGTATGCCATGCAAGTCACAGTTTGTCAAGAAAATCAACGCTGATCGGTTTTTGGACGAATTTTCCGCAGCACACCATGCTGTCTCAAAGTCTCATTACGTTGATGACATACTTGTCAGCGTTGATACAGCAGAGCAGGCTATTCAGCTAGCCAAGGATGTCAGTCACGTTCACAGTCAGGGTGGCTTCGAAATCCGGAACTGGATAAGCAACTCACGGAAGGTTTTAACAGCTCTACAAGGTGAGTCAACTGATGAGAAAAGTCTAGATCTTTCTGCTGAATTAGCTACTGAAAAGGTGTTGGGCATGTGGTGGAACACGACTGACGATGTTTTCACCTTTAAAGTCGGATGGAACCGTTACGAACCAGCTCTACTTGGCGGCTAACGACGACTGACAAAGCGTGAGGTGCTTCGGGTCTTGATGACCATTTTCGACCCATTAGGACTGATCGCACACTTCTTTTCGTACCTGAAGATTCTGCTGCAGCAAATCTGGCGATCAGGAATGCAATGGGATGAACTTATCGACGATGAGGCCACCGATAAATGGCTCTGTTTGCTCAAGGTGCTCCTCGCGTTGAATAAGTACGGATTCCTAGATGCTACAGTTCCCCGAGCGCCGTTACAGAAGACGATGAGGTCCAGCTACATACAATGGTAGATGCCAGTGAAAACTGCACAGCTGTTGTTTGTTATCTGCGTATTGTCAAGGATGAATCTGTCTTCTGCAGCATCGTCGCAGCCAAGAGTCGAGTTGCACCACCAACTTCTCATAGAACTTTCGTGCGTTATTGGCGCGGTACAGTTCCTCCGTCTTCACGGTCTCGATCTTCTTGATGGCGCTTTTTCCTCCAGAAAATCGAGTTTTGTCTGTTCCGCGCCCGTTTGTATCGTGCCTCGTTCGCCCTCGTGCGGTGTTGCAGCAATCTCGCCCATGCTGCATTCTTCTCCTCAACTAACTGCTCACATTCACCGTCATACCAGTCGTTACTCTGATCCGGAGCCACCGGAGCTGCTCTTCCGTTGGGAGTTCCACTTCCAGCTGCTGCGCGTAGTCTTTTGCTACGTCTACCGTCTCGTGGCCGCCCAATATTTGGCCGCGGCGGACGACTCTGACGCGTGTTGTACACCGTCGAGAGTTTTGAGCGCAGACATACTGCAACGAGGTAGTGGTCGGATTCAATATTCGCACTGCGATAAGTTCGTACGTTCGTGATGTCGGGGAGGAATTTACCGTCGATTAGAACGTGGTCGATTTGGTTTTCCGTTACTTGATAAGGTTATTCCCATGTGGTCTTTGTGGCCTTGTGGATATTCTTGCGGGGGAAGAAAGTGCTTCGGCACACCATTCCGCAGGAGCCTGCAAAGTTTATGCATCGTTGGCCGTTTCGTTCGATACGGTATGCAGACTATCCGGTCCGATGACCGATCTTTGCATTTCCTCCCTTCCTACCTGAGCGTTCATGTCACCGATGACGATTTTGACCCGCAGTGGGCATCCATCGTATGTCTGCTCCAGCTGTGCATAGAACGTTTAGTTTATTAAAACACAGCTGTAAAATTTTTACTAAATCTTTTCCATTTTTCTGTGTTTTGATTTCTTGATCACTTACGTAGGCATTTGTTCAAATTTTTTTAATTGTAAATTTACACGACAGTGGAAAAAAATCTCATACAAAATTTTCGCAACGTTGCTCCATTTAGCATAATTCTTCGAGAAATCATAAAACTTTTTTTTACACGAATTTTCGATTTTTGAACTGAAAACATTTTACACAGAACGGATCCCCCGTATAGAATCGGGTGTATACTATTTGGGAGAATATTATTTTATAAAATCAGTATCTCTGAAACACCCACCACCCGGGGATCTAGAACAATTTTTAGTTTTTTTCGGTATTTTTAGTGTAAACTCCATATAAATCCTATTCAGCATAAAAATGTATGGAAAAATGACCCCCGATAGCACGTTTTATAATTGCACTTACGTGAAAGAAGAAAGCCTATGTAGTGGTTCGTTTCAGAGTTACTGTTTTTTTTAATAAGTAACTTTGGACAGAGCCATCGTGCCCTGTATTCACCTAATTTTCCAGGCGTGATAATGATCCTGTTACAAAGGCATAATTCGATGAGTGCATCGCTTCGCAACATCAAAATCAAAGTATCGGAAATTCCAACTCCTCTACTGACGATAAGTACTGCAAAACGCCATAAAACCCATTCCTCTCCAATTGTGTTGAATTACCAAAATTTTCCCTAAACTCGTAAAAAATAACAACCTCCTACTCATTGTATATTCCACCTCCCATCGTTCCGGTGTGTTGCGCTTCGAGGGCGCTGCTACGATTCAAAACACCGCCGCCAAAGTCAACCCTATATTGGTCGCCGCCTCCACGCCACACACGCACATATGGAAAACATAAAAGTTCATTGCGGTCACACAATTACGGTAGTTAAAACCCGACACTGGAAGATTTTCACAGCTCAAGCTCTGGCAATAATGGATGGCTGCCGAACAATCTAATCAGCTCCTTCGAGGATTGAACACTCTTCAAGACAGCACTCGACTCGTTGCGCTTCGGGTGATTTACCATGAATTGTGGGCCTCAGGCGCTTTGAAATGTTAGACGCGCTTGGCAGCCGCCGGGGGTGCGGGAGTAATATGGAACTCCTGGCACAATCACTACATCAACTGGATGATTGTAGGGCCTTCCTTGGCCGTGCGGTAAGATGCGCGGCTATAAAGCAAGACCGTACTGAGAGTGGCTGGGTTTGATCCGGTCTAGGAAATTTTCGGGTTGGAAATTTTCTAGACTTCCCTGGGCATAAAAGTACCATCGTGTTAGGCTCATGATATACGAATGCAAAAATGGCAACTTGGCTAAGAAACCTCGAAGTTCATAACTATGGAAGTGCTGAATGAACACTAAATTGCGAGGCGGAAATGTCCCAGTGGGGGCTATAAAGCCAATAAAAAGAAGATGAAGAAGAAGAAGCGATTGAAGACATTACTATTAATGTTACTTAATACTTTGCATCGCAATATTTTTGAAAAAATAAAATAAAAATAAAGTGTTACGCTTAATAATCACGCATTCCTTAATCATCCAACTAAGTCGGTGCGTTCCAGACCGGTCTCCCCTGATACGTGTGCGGCGCAAATCATGGTCTGTGGAAGTGTCCTTTTACTCGGATTTTTTTTTTGTTCCATGCTGCTTGCGCTAGTATAATCGGGTGTCAAGTAACTGTCCGGGGATGGAATAGATATTGTGCTGGCTGATTTGTTTCTTCGAACATTGGCACACATAAATGATTCGACGAAGAGGCATGAGGATTCAGCGAAAATTCATTAAGTTCTTACAAAGAACTTAAGAAATTTATAATAATTTGAAAAGTAGGAGAACTGACTGCTTCAACAGATGATATTCTTCAATTGCCATGGTGTTTTCCACGACCATTGTGCTCAAATTTGGCTAAGCACCTGGCAGTCGAATTAAGTAGAATTGACTACTTAGCTCAATATAGCTCAAATTCAGAAAAATATCCCGTGTAAATCCAAAAAGCATTTCTTTAAAATTTCCAAAAAAATTGAAAATTTTCTACGGGACACTCTACGGAACCTAAAAAAAATCTGTACCTTTATTGTGGAGACTGGCAGCTCTGGGTTGGCTTATTTCTGTGAATAAACTTGTTAGATTATAGCAATTAGCTATTTATGATTAGCATCTTTTATCCCTTGCACGGTATATTTATAAGCAAATATTATTCAAAAATGTCTGGTTTAACTTTGGCAACTGCCAAGAAATCTGAGAAATGTCCTGTTGCTATGCCTTCGTTGAACGTATTCCGAAGTAAGATTGCAAACATATTGTAGTGGACTTTAATAAATGTGGCCGAAATCTTATCTAATCCTGTAGATTTTTTTCTACCTGCTCCTATCACTACTCATTGATTGACTGATTGATTGACTACAAATGCAAGTAAACCCTTTGTTGAAAAAAACCGTCTACGTCCAGGGTAATGCAGTCACGTGAATATTTGATTCTTTCAATTTATTTATTGAGGAACCTCCAGTTCTGCTTTTGATTATAAATAGATAATGATTTCGCTCAGGTTTCACCTTTTACCCTTGATCGTGCTTAGATACGTTACGTGGCCCTTATCAACATTGTCAGTAGGCGACATTGTCCAGAGGTTGAATTCCATCCATGGGCAGAATCCCTCAAATCTTGCCTTTGCTGAAAAAAAGAGAGCCAAACCAGACAAAACATAGCAGTGGTCGCTGATTTCTAAAAATACAGTTCCATTAACTACGCGCTAAAAAAACGACAATATTGACCACAATGTTAAAAAGTTATTAGACTAGGGATATCGTTCGATATCGATACATTCCAATTCTAAGCACACACTAATTTCAGTCATGACGGTGGAGTACATCAAAAACAATAACTTTCTTAGTTTAATATTTTTATCAATAAAATGAAACATTATAACAATTATGGAAACGTTTGAAAAGTCGAGTATACCTCTGCACTTGCCACGAGTTCATGCGGTATTTTCTTGGGATTTGGGAGTTAGGCATAGTAGAAGATGTAAATGGTATGGACTCCATAAGTTCTAGTGATTGCTAGAACTAAGACCTCCTGAAGCAGAAGCGGTGGCCACATGACCACCAAGTCCGTTCCAAAAGAAGTTACTGCGGATTCCATTTAATTCCATTTTGCATATCTCGCCAAATAACTTTCAAGGCGGGATCGCGAGTTCTTTGGTATTGCCTTCGCCTCACATTTTTAAGACGGATCAGTAGCTGAAGATCGTCGTCAATAATAATGGAGTTGAATTTAATTTCAAATTTAGGAATTGCAATGCCTCTGGCTTCGAGAATTACATTTGTTAAAATTCCTATCGATATACGTTTTATATAAATCCCAATCAGCTCTATGATAATTAAAACTAGAGCTGATTGGATTATAAATGGCTTCTTGTGAGATTTCAAATGTCACAGGAAGGTGATCAGAGTCAAAGTCAGCATGAGTTACCAATTGGCCACACAGCTGACTTGAATCCGTTAAAACCAAATCAATTGTCGAAGGATTTCGAGTGGATGAAAAACAAGTTGGGCCATTGGGTTGTTGAATAGTATAATATCCCGTAGAACAATCTTCAAATAAAATTTTGCCGTTGGAATTCCTTTGAGCATTATTCCATGAACGGTGTTTGGCATTGAAGTCACCAATTACGAAGAATTTAGATTTGTTGCGAGTTAGAATTTGCTTTCAACAAATTCTTTTGCTGCCCATTGCATTGAAAAGGCAAGTAGGCTGCAATGAAGGAAAATTATCCAAAATATGTTTCAACAGGAACTCCTACGGTTTCAAAAACCTTGGTTTCAAACGAAGAAAATAATTTATGTTTGATACGTCTATTAATGACAATGGTGACCCAACCACAGGCGCTGTCAAGCCGATCCTTTCGGTAAATAAAATAAGTTGGATCTCTTTTGATGAATATACCAGGTTTTAAATATGGTTCAGTTATAATGGCAATGTGCACTGTCGTGTCCTTAGGAGACAGCTGCATCCGAATCAGCCGTCTCCAGCTGCTGCTCGATCCGCAGCAGCTCCGAAGCACAACTGCTTCCCGCGAAATACATCACAAAACTGAATGCTCACTTCGTTGACCTGTCACCTATCGCATCTAGTGCTCATGACTATATGCCCTCTTATACATGCACATTATAAACTGATAGGAAGTTGAATAATTCATCTTCCTTACCCTTTCAAGAACGTGCAATTTAAAATTTTCAAAGAATTACTTGGAACCATTGAAACGAAGTCCAATAACAATTGTTTGAGCATATTTGATACCAACCCGAACAGCTTCAGTTTTGGTATTTGCTTCGAACATTGTATCAATCATGTGATGCAATTGTTCATTTAGAAAATCAAAGTCGGAAGCAGACATGAGTCGTCAGAACGAACGTTATTTCCCGTTGAAGAATGGGTATGAAATTCATTCATCGTCGGTAAATTTTCAGAAATGAAATTTTGCCTACCTGCAGCGATGCTTGAATAGGTGGGCGTGTTTGAAAAAATTAGAATTCAACGAACTGCTCCGGACCAGGTGAGAGGTAAGAGCAAAATTTGTTCGTTGATTGTGGTGGGTATGAATTGCTCTCTCTTCTTACCCCTAATTTCTCATTTTTCAAATGACCTATTCGGCCAAATGTCCTATTTAGCCAAATGACCCTTTCGGCCAAATGAGCCTTTCGGACAAATGAGCCTTTTGGCCAAATGACCCGTTCGGCCAATCGGCCAGATGACCCTTTCAGCCAAATGACCCTTTCGGCTAAATTATCCTTTCGGCCCAATGACAGTTTCAGCCAAATGACCCTTTCGGCTAAATGATCCTTTCGGCCAAATGACCCTTTCGGTCAAATGACCCTCTCGGCTAAATGACCCTTCCGGCCGAAGGACCCTTGCGGCCTATTGACTCTTTCGGCCAAATGACCATTTCGGCTAAATGATCCTCTCGGCCAAATGACATTCGGCCAACTGACCCTCTCGGCTAAATGACTCTTCCGGCCGAATGACCTTTTCGGCCTAATGACTCTTTCGACCAAGCGACCCTTTCGGCCAAATGACCCTTTCTGCAATATGACCCTCTCGAACAAATGAGCTTTTCGGCCAAATGACCTTTTCGTCCAAATGACCCTTTCGGCCAAACGACTCTTTCGGCCAAATGACCCTTTTCGGCCAAACGACCCTTTCGGCCAAATGGGTTTCGATCTAATGGTTTGTTCGGACTAGTGGCATTCGGCAGTGTGATGGTGAGGTGTTTGGCTGAATGTCACTAGGCCGAAAGTTGTTTGGCCAAATGGCCATTAGGTCGAAAGTCGTTTGGCCGAAAGGGTCATTTGGCCGGAAAGATTATTTGGCCGAAAGGGTCGTTTGGCCGAAAGGGTCATTTGGCCGAAAGAGTAGTTTGGCCGAAAGGCTCATTTGTCCGAGAGGGTCATTTGGCCGAAAGGGTCGTTACGTTTTACGCATAGTTGTCCTCTATTGGTTTTCGTGGTCTTTATGACATAGAATAGTTTATATTGATGAATATCTTTCGAAAAGTCTCACAGATATCATACTTTGTACGGAAAATCATTGAAAACAGCATAAAGTCTATGTTGAACCTCGGAATAGTTCTCCCTCAGCGGGTGGACTGTATGTGATCTTCTTCCTTTATTTGGAGCTACCGATGGGTAACGGTTTGGTGGGTTTTCTTCCGATCGGATGGGGTTTGAAAACTCGTATTTTTATTGCACAACACGACACATTACAGTTTATTTTATAACACCCTTATTACATTACACTACACATTACTAACGATTTATTTACAATTTTTACACAACATTTACTACATTTATTAACTTAATATAATAACAAATTAACGGTCCCTGACCGGCTATCGCAATGGCTATCTTGTTTCTGATGGTGTACTTATTCCTATGCACTCAAAAGTGTATTTCACGAGCGCCTTTCACGCTATCCGTAAGCCGTTTGTAGTGGTACTCGGTTGAGGGGGTAGTCAATGATGATTTTAGGAGCAGTACAACCAAACATACTCCCCCACCCTGAAATTACGGAATTTCTGAAAAGAAAGGACAGACCTCTACGAACACAGATGGATGATCGATCTACTAGCTCTGGCTTCATTCATCGAAGATTCTGCTGGTGCCTAACAGCCTAACTTCACGCGGCATGTAACTGTCCTTTGTTGTGGAGGATGTTAAACCAAACGACCTCTCTATTGGATTCCTAAGCCACCTTCCAAACCTTCTTGTTGCCGGCGTAAGACCTTTTTACTAGTGGAATCCGCTTCTTTTCGTTTTCACCTTCTTATCTCACTTCAAAACGTCGTCTTTGGTCGCAATAGTCGCCACGGAAAACCCATGCTATCCGTCCGACCGGGTTACTGTACCCAGCAACGCACCCTGAACTGACACGCCTGTACTTGCCTTTCAGAACGCATCGAAAACCACCGGATCTTGGTGATTGTGCTGCTCTTCTCAGCAACGAAATGGCGGTGTAAATAACTGCCTGCCCTTTTGGTTGACACATCCACCCGGTGCATGTGTCTTCACTTCAGACATTCCGCCACGAACCGCTCGTGTTACTTTCACAACCGCTATTCCTGAAGCAATTGTTTCTTTATCCCTCGAGGACATCGGATGGCAATATCCCTTGATTCGCCTTTTATTGTTTGGAGGGGAAACCATGTTCCGCCCATCTCGCTTGATGGTCCTACTGTAGTGTGCCCCGCACTCTGCTCCAGTAATTGCCATGTTGCTGGAAACTTTCGGATTTGGACGATCAGTAATCAACTGACCGGACACCACCCAGCCGAATACTGATTCCGTTAACGTGGGAAGACCGTTCCCCAGATCCATTTCATTGCCGGTCTTGAAGAACGCGCTGGATTCCGAGGACCAAGTCCACCGCCTTGGAATTGAAAAATGCTGGATCTGCCAGCTGCACGCCTCGTGGAATCTCCCAGCATGCCCCTTGGATGTTTGTTGTTGGAAGATCTGCCGTAACCTCTGGCAGAACGAGGAATTCCATTTCACGAGAAAACTCGGAAACTCGTGATTTGATCGTTGCCACAGCTTTGTGTTTGATCCGTGTATTAGACTGTCTTATACCCAGGACGGATACATCCGAACGCCTCCGTTGGATGTTCAAACGTTGGCATAACTTCTCCGTCATGAAATTGCATTCGGACCCAGAGTCCAGCAAGGCCCGTGCAGGGAAACGGATACCTGCATCATCTTCCACTAAAACCACTGCTGTAGCTAGCAGCACTGACGAAGAACGTTGGAGCGCCGTATTGGATGAGACGGATTCTCGGACTGCGGAGGTACTTGGACTGGTATTTCGCTGCGCCGTACTTGCGGTTTTTGATTCAGCATGTACCGGTGAATGCGGTGGGCTATCTTCAGTTGCATCGGCCCTGTCCGATCGAAAACAAATCATTGTATGATGCTTCGCCTTGCATTTCCTGCAAACGAAGTGAGAGAAGCACTCGGAAGCTTGATGTCCACGACGAAAGCAATTACGGCACAGCGAATGATTGCGAAGGAGTTTTTCTCGACCTGACACAGAGAGACGCTGGAATGTTGGACATTGATACAGCGGATGGGGTTCTGAACAAGCCACGCATCGACAACCAGATGTTTGAACCGCGCTATAACTTGTTCGTGGGGCTACGAACTTCTTACTCGACATGCCAGCCGACTCTCCCTTGAGATCAGCAGGTTTCGAAGGTAGCAAACCTAGCACTCGAACCCGTTTTTGAAGGAACTCCGTTAGATCCTTAATAGAATCCTGTTCCTTGGAAGCCGAATACTCTTCCACATGCTCGACGTGTGACCGGGTCTAGGCGGGATCCTAGGATATCCAGCAACAACAAATCCTTGTAGTCCTGGGGTTGAATAAGCTGATCCAAGTTTTGGACGATCCGCTCAAAGCCTTCCAGCAAGGACTGAAGCGCCGAGGCTGACTCCTTAGCCAACACTGGTAGTTTGGTCAAAGCTTGGACTTGCCGACGCCTAAGCAGCTTGCTGTCGTTGTACCGTTTCGCCAAGGTGTCCCACGCCACCTGATGGTTCGCCTTAGTGATGGACAACGGATCTATGAAAGCCCTGGCTTCACCTGTGAGACATCCCTTCAAATAATGGAATTTCTCGACGTCCGGAAGATCGGCCTTCCAGTGGTTCAACGAGGTGTACAAATCCCGGAAACTCAGCCACTCGTCGATATTGCCACTGAAGGTTTGTAGCTGAATTTGTGGAAGGCGAACATGTTCCAACGTAGGCTGCGACTGCGATGCATCCAAAACACGCGACTGGTTCAATGTGGCATCTTCCAGCTCCTTAGCCTTCTCCAATAATGACGTCTTCACCAAAAAATACCGCTGCACAAACTTTGCCCTAATTTTACTACATTCCTCTTCCTCTTCCTCTCCACTGTAATCTTCATGCGATTCTACCTCGATTATAGCCTCACTAATCGTTTCCCATAGCTCCTCTAATTTATCAACCTTAATCGACACCTGAATTGCTGTGGTTTGCTCATTCATGGACTGAGAAAACTTGAGAATGTCCTCAAACATATACAGATATGAGTTGAGTCGAGTCTGCAACGATCGCATGGATTGCTCCTTCTTCGTCGTGGTCGTCTTCGGCGGCATCTTGCGGCAGGTGTGTTCCAGGAAACGATTAAAATAGGACAGTTGTAATATTCCGTATTTCCGTCTAGCTTCGGCTAGACATACACTGTAGAGCTACTGACCTTCACAAAAAAATATCTGCACCACTCTACAAGTATGTACGGCTGCAATCAATCAACGGGTGGCTCGGTTTACGCGCATGCAATCTCGTTCAAAAGTTGTCCGTACCAGAATCGCAGTGAGGAAAAAACGTTTATGTAGTAAACAATAGCATCCTACGCCTCGGCAAGGCATATACTGTCTTAAACTGACCTGACAGACCAATTTATGGTACTGATTTCCAAATAACAGAGTGCCGGATCTTCACGGTAATCACAACTGTTCCTCCTCAATGCGTAGAACGTGCAAGAATGCTTCGGTCGGCCTCATTAACACGTCCCACAAAATTTGAATTAATAATAGTGCGATAAGTGTTCTATTTCACTAACCTGGACCACTAATAAAGTTGATTGATGACCAGTGATGCAGTACCATACATCGACACTCGGACGTGAAGATGTGCTGATGGTGATGATGATGCGAATGTGGATGGGATAACGCAAATCCAATAGGAATTCGTTGACGTCCTGATGATGATCGCTTGGGCCGACGGTAGTGGAACAGCGCAATAAACACACACAGCAAACGATGGGTAACGGTTTGGTGGGTTTTCTTCCGATCGGATGGGGTTTGAAAACTCGTATTTTTATTGCACAACACGACACATTACAGTTTATTTTACAACACCCTTATTACATTACACTACACATTACTAACACTTTATTTACAATTTTTACACAACATTTACTACATTTATTAACTTAATATAATAACAAATTAACGGTCCCTGACCGGCTATCGCAATGGCTATCTTGTTTCTGATGGTGTACTTATTCCTATGCACTCAAAAGTGTATTTCACGAGCGCCTTTCACGCTATCCGTAAGCCGTTTGTAGTGGTACTCGGTTGAGGGGGTAGTCAATGATGATTTTAGGAGCTGTACAACCAAACAGTCTATTTGTCCCATAGCTGTGATTAAATTCATCATTATTGAGGATTCTGTTATTTTATGGAGCCAAACTGATTGGAATAGTATATTCTGCTTAGATCTTCTAAACTTAGTTTGTTCTAGACGCAATCTAAAAAATTCATTTTATGTGCCATAAACACTCCAACCACGTGGACAGTACACTTCCATATGTGAAGTACGGAGAAAAATATGTAAATCGCAGTAGTTATTTACGGAATAATGCACTGAGCGGGACTAATATGCATGGAAGCCACCGAGCAAGTACTATACTGCCCACAATTGCATATTTGTCCCATATGAATAGGAAACCCAGCAAAGATGGGACTGATATGCGGTCATAGGCAGTATATTTCTCGGCATAACTGTCTCGTCAAGTTCTGTTCATGATCATGGTCGCAAATTATATTTCTCGGTGACAAATTAGAATGATTTCTATAAAATTGAGGTTTCTGAATAATCCTGTGATGTGATATTCTTAAATTTCTTACCAATTGAACATCAGCATTGAAAATTGTTTTTCTTTTTCAAAAGCCATTTCCAGAACTGTTTGGTGTAGGTACCAGTCATGGTTATAGCACCAGTTGTCGCACTAGTGCATTATACACCAAGTGGCACATCACATCACCATTGAACGACCTAAAACAAAACCAAAAACAAAATGGTGTGTTATTGGAGACGATAGGAAATAGTTTTTATGTTGAGATTTCGGGTATCTCAGTCTTATAATATTAAGTTTTATAAGACTGAGAAAGCCGAAATCTCTATACAAAAAAAAAAAAATTGTAAAACTTGATTTTGCTTAATTTGTCGTCCTCTGCACCAGTTGTGGAATTAGCGGTTCCATTATGGCCAATTCCATAAGAGAACAATGACCGAATGGCAGAAAATAATGTCATAATAAGAACCAAAATAAAGAACTGGTGCATGCCATGCAATTTTGGGAACTACATATCACGAATATTGATGAGCAGGAAAGGAAACCTTTCGCTTGACATATCAACACCACACACACGCTTCTTGTTTATTTATTTTTTAATAGGGTGGGTGAACCAATTGTCGCCATATATAAGAACAACTATTTTTTTAAATAAGTAAAAGGCATGTGGGTGAACTCTATATATATACTTCCTGCTCCTTAGAACAGCTGTGAAAACCATTATAAAATTTGTTATCATCCTCGAAATTGATTAATCCATAATAGGAAGGCATGCACCAGTTGTAGCACTATTCCTCATTTTAGTTGATAATATGGCAAATCCCATTGTTTTCTAATGGGATTGGCCAAATTTGGACCACTAGTGCGACAACTGGGGCAATAGACGTCAAAAATTAAACAAAATCAATTTTTACAATTATGCTTTGCTTGTTTTGGAGGAGATCAAAGGTGTTATCGTATCACATGAATATGCTTTATCGATATCAACTTGGTTTGCGGTGATTTGATTGGCCATTTGGCATATAAAGCACTAGTGCGACAACTGGTGATATAGTCACAACTGGTACATCGAGCCTAGTTATACTTAGCTATGGCGACTATTGATACACTCCCCAAGTAGATCGTAGAACGGCCAGAATGGCAACTTAGCAACATGCAGATTTTTTAAGATAATGCGCTTGATGCTTTAGATAGTGGCTATGGGATTTGTTCTCGCGCAACACTAAAAAGTGAAATGTCTCTGAAAACACCAGAAATGCGCAGTTAACCACAAAACATATATTGGGTTCGCGGCGTCGGTAGTATCAATGCCATAATGCCTTATTTTACCCACGAGTCTTAAAATCTAGTCTTCCGCAATCTTTGTAGGGCCGAACTCTGCACACAAAACCTTACACACCCTCACGCATTATTTGATTCGATCAATCCATGTCAAAGGGAAAGAACAATCATGACAACATAAAAAATAGAACACCGCATCGAACTAATCAAGGAATCAAACAATCCGCTACCATTCCTCCGTGGCAAGGTGCCGGCCGGCTGGCCGGCCTCCGTCACCGTCGGTGCAGCTTCCCTTTGATGGGATTAACTTCGATCGTATAAAAGCGCCAAAACGGAATGCATCGCATGTAAGAGAAATCGCTTTCGGAACTGGATCAATTTCAAATCCGGGAAGGTCGGGCAAGAGCGGAAGAGGAAAATGACTTTCTATTATAAATTAAGTTTGTAGCTTTTGGGTCGTTCATCTATGCCGCAGGATGTTACACAGGTTAGCGCAATCATTTACAGGATGAGCCGAAGTTTTTTTGGGTGCTTTGCGAGCCGCGATGCGGTTAATATCATAAGGATAACTGTGAAAAATCGCGCCCAAGTTTTAGCTGCTCTAATTTCGACCGGATGACGTGCATCTTTTAAATGATTTTTCTTTTTTTTTGGTTATCTGTTTCAGAAGGAATCAAACAGGTGAAAATGGGGTTTGAAACCTTCAAGTAGCCTCGTGGGAATCATGGGAATATTTGAAAGTCTGGTACCTGCAAAAACTCAGAAGAACAAGTGACATGAAGCGGCATTTCTGAACAATTTCAAAGAGCATCATTAGAATTCAAACAATGTACAAACCGAAGAGTCAACTCCCTTGACTGCGACTGTCAAAGTTACTATACCGTCACAACAGTGAGATAAAGAAAGGCGGCATATTGCTTTGCTAACCTTGAAGCACTATTCTCCCATTCGAGTTACATGGAACGACAACGGAACTGTCTTGATTCCAGAAGCCACCACTGACTGTGAATGGAATGAAAAATGGATCATCCTTGTTTAACTTTCACACGTCCCAACAACACCCGAGGAGACAAGCAGACAAGGCGCATATATACGTTCACTCGATGTCAAGCGCGCTCGAGTCCGCCGTGTCAGACCGTGTATTGGGAAAGGACTTGTACCTTCTTACACAGAATAGATGAAAGGATCGAACAAGGAGCGCAGTCGGTTCGTCTGTGGCATGGCAGTTCGGTGTGTGTGCATATCTGTTTGTCTTTTCGGTTTCATTTTGCCGGTGCCGAAAAATCATTCTACGCCCATCAGAGAGCCCAGATAATGGCCCACAAAGGGGATCAAATGAAAATATTTTAGCTTTTGTTGTGGTGGAATGTTTATGCCCCGGGGGAAGTTCTTCCCTAAATAAATTCAATAGTTTGATGGTGCAAAATTGGTGAGGTGTTTTGGCAACGGCTCATGCGGCTCGTTTGTTGCCCGAGGAATTCAATTATGCCGGTGGAAGATCAATGAGCCGGAATGAGACCGTCCGTAAGGACCTGCGGGATTCCGATAGCTGGCGGGATTGAAGGATCGAACTGTTTGATTACGCTTCTAACAAATGGGTCTAATTTTGCACGGATCTATTTATGGGCTCTACATACCAAGATTTCGATGGTGGCAAATCGAAGATATCGCATTTGTACCTTCAGGGATGTTAAGAATTCAGTACCCAAAGTCTAATGCATTGGAATAAAGTAAAGTAATTTTATAAAATAAAATACATTTATCAAAAGCCTGTGAAAGGATAAGTTGATTTTAAATTATAAAAATAAAGACTTTTAGGGTATCTCAGCTTCTTTTTTTATTCTTGTTCAGTGTATTAGTAAACTGTTTTAATATGAAAGTTAGTTAAAAAAAAAGTTGCAATTTTCTCTAACTCAAAGCTTTCTGATCTAGTTTTACCAATCCGTATCAATACCAAATAATCTATCAATTTCGTTTTGATATAAAACACGAATCTATTGCATTTTGTTGAATGCATATTTTCGCTAGGCCACCACCAATAGTTAGCCCTCTAGATCGCTTCGAATTAATTTACTTTTCCCAGAATTGCAATAAATTCTGAAGCATGAATTACGAATAACATTTAAGTCTCATTGAGCCAACATTTAGTAATTATCAAATGCGAGGCGGCTTGCGGAATACGCGACCAGCCGTTCTATAGCGACACAAATTTCCATACAGTGCAACCATAAGCACGTTGTGCAAAGCTTTAAAACCAATCATTTCCATTTCCGAAAGCGCTAATCCCGTTTCCCATCGTAAAAGCACTGCTGCAGTGCACTCCAGTTCCGAGTAACTGCAATCCATAACGCCCAAAGTGGTTCATCCAACAGCACTCAACGTAGGATTGGGACCCCTAAACCCCAATACGCTTTGCACCACACTCGATGTTATCACACATTCCTGATTCTCCTGAAGCCTTTACAGTTGAAATGAGGAAAAAAATCCTAAACGACCCTCATCGAAGTGGAGAACAACTTTGTTCCGATGTTGCTGATCCATAAAGTACAATAAACTTGAGCGCAATACGTTCCTCTCGTCGGTCTCGCATGTGGCATACGTTGCCCGCGACGAGCGCGGCGGTATTCAACTCAACAGTGATTTGATGGACAGCCAGAGCTCGTCCAGACAGCTCGGCGGCATAGGCAGCAACGACCATCCACAAGAGAACGATTTTAGCGTTGCTCCATTGCTTTGACGATCCATCCATCCCACCAGCCAGCAAACGCCCCAAAGGGACACAATCGTTGCCACTCCGCTTTGGCTTCCCGACTCTGCTGAGTGTTGGCTCACACAAGAGGCTTCAGAAAGTTCCGACACGAGTACAATATCCGTGGCTATTGGAGTGGGAATACTTTTGTTTTGTTTCCAATTTTGCTTTGCATCCTAAAGTAGCTCCAGTTGTCATGTGTTCAATTCTGGTGCCGTGCAGCCCGTAGACGGAAGACATTACGGGCTTCCAGTTTGATGACCGTACGATCCATAGTTGCTACTCTGTGATTCATCAGAATAATTAAAAATTTCAAAAACAAAGAGCCAATTCACTCCCCTCACAATTAAGGAGCACTTTTGCCCAAAGGTTATGATTCAAATTCACTCTTTCCAATATCAAATAAAACACATCAAAACATCACTGTATATCTACCAAGTATATTAACTAAGGTAAAATACCCCATAGGAGGACATGGGAAACAAAACTTCCTGAGTTTGCCTTTTTTAGATTTTTTACAGAGTAAATTTGACTTGTCATTTTTTCCTTAGTCGAGGCAAATACGACATATAAGCTCATTGAATGAACAAAAACAAAGAACGAGCTCACCATCATCATAGTGAGACTCCATTAAACAAGCTTCAACTAAATTTAATATCAATCTTCTTCTTATTGGCATTACATCCCCACACTGGGGACAGAGCCGCCTCACAGCATAGTGTTCATTAAACACTTCCACAGTTATTAACTGCGAGGTTTCTAAGCCAAGTTACCATTTTTGCATTACCATTGCATGAGGCTAGCACGATGATACTTTTATGCCCAGGGAAGTCGAGACAATTTCCAATCCGAAAATTGTCTAGACCGGCACCGGGAATCGAACCCAGCCACCCTCAGCATGGTCTTGCTTTGTAGCAGCGCGTGTTACCGCACGGCTAAGGAGGGCCCAATATCAATATCGAACGAATAATGGATATCAATAAGCTGGCACTTCAAGCAATTTCCCAAGTATTTTTTTCAAGAAAAACCCAATTTAATTCACCGAGTAGTGATACTGCCTTTCTCGTATTTAGTCAAGACACCAACCTTATATGGCGCTTATATGGCCCGGTTCGATGTACCATTTTATTTATAACTTTTAAACGCAACGGTCGATCGTTTTAAAATTCAATAGTGATCAACTAGGCTTTGCCCTTTGTCGAATAAAACTTGTTGCGAGAAAATCGGTTAAGGATTACTATTAGAAAAGTTGTCTAATGTTTTTCATGACTTTTGTGCACACACATACACACGGACAGACAGACATGTGCTCAGATCGTTGAGCTGAGTCGATTGGTATATAATACTATGGGTCTCCGGGCCTTCTAGAAAAAGTTCGTTCTTTGAGTAAAATGATAGCCTTTCGGTACAACGTTGTTGTACGAGAAAGGGAAAAACGTTTCGCCATTCTGAGAAATACCAACTTTGAGAATAATGTCTCGAAGTTGGATCCCAGTTCGAAACCCTTTTGGAAATTAACGAAAATTCTTTAAAAAAACCTCAAAAGCCAATTCCAGCGCTTAAAGAGGTTTATAAAATTTTATTTTATTAAAATGGCGAAAAGGCTCAAAAACTTGCTCAGCAGTTCGAGAGTGCCCATAATTTTAGTCTAGGTCTCACTAGTCCAATTGAGGATCAGGTTACACGGAGCTTCGAAGACATTCTCAATCAAGAAAATGTTGTTGACCCTTCTTTGAGAACTAATTTGGATGAAGTAAGATCTATTACTAGAAAATTTAAAAATATGAAAGCCCCGGGTGATGATGGTATTTTCTACATACTTATCAAAAAACTTCCTGAGAGCTTTTTGGTTAATTTATCTAAAAAATGTTTTCAATTGGCATACTTTCCAGATAAATGGAAAAACGCCAAAGTTATTCAAATTTTAAAGCCGGACAAAAATCCAGCTGAGGCTTCTAGTTATCGTCCAATCAGTTTGCTTTCTTCAATAAGCAAACTGTTTGAAAAGATTATTTTAAATAGAATGATGTTCATATTAATGACAATTCTATTTTTGCTGATGAGCAATTTGGTTTTCGCGATGGACATTCAACTACTCATCAGTTATTAAGAGTAACGAATTTAATTCGGCTCAACAAATCTGAAGGATATTCGACTGGAGTTGCTCTTCTTGATATAGAGAAAGCATTTGACAGTGTTTGGAATGAAGGATTGATTGTAAAATTGATGAATTTTAATTTTCCTCTGTACATTATTAAACTGATCCAAAATTAGCTATCAGATCGCTCGCTGCAGGTAAACTATCAGAATTCTAAATCTGATAGATTACCTGTAAGGGCTGGTGTCCCCCAAGGCAGCATACTGGGGCCCATTTTGTATAACATTTTTACTTCTGACTTACCTGATTTACCACCAGGGTGTCAAAAATCTTTGTTTGCAGATGACACGGGCCTCTCAGCCAAAGATCGAAGCCTTCGTGTCATTTGTAGTAGATTGCAAAAAAGTTTGGATATTTTCTCCACTTACTTGCAAAAATGGAAAATTTCCCCGAATGCTTCTAGCAGACATATTGTCACTATTAATAGGGTTCCAATTAATTGGTTCAGCTAAGCTAAATACTTAGGACTTCTGGTAGATCAAAAATTAACTTTTAAAAGTCACATTGAAGGCATTCAAGCCAAATGTAAAAAAATATATTAAGTGTCTTATATCCACTTATAAACAGAAAATCAAAACTTTGTCTTAAGAACAAACTTTTTATTTACAAACAAATTTTTAGACCTGCCATGTTGTATGCTGTGCCAATATGGACTAGTTGCTGCAATATCAGAAAGAAGGCACTTCAGAGGATTCAAAATAAAATTTTGAAAATGATTCTGAAGTTGCCTCCGTGGTATAGTACCAATGAACTTCATAGAATTTCTAATATTGAGACATTGCAACAAATGTCCAACAAAATAATCCAATTTTAAAAATTAAAAATTTCCAATTTTAGAAAAATATATTAAGCTCGTTTAGTGGAATGTATTAAACCGTCTAAGACGAATTAAGTACTGTCCATTTAATTCCACCAGTTAATTTTCGTAAAACGAAAATTAACTGGTGGAATTAAATGGACAGTACTTAATTCGTCTTAAACGGTTCCAATTTTAGACAAAAATCGTTGCAATCTTCTATTGCAACGATTAGCTCCTTGTACCCTTAGTATAAAATAGGTTAAGATTAGTTAAAGTTGAAAACATTGTAATTCCTACATGGTTCAATTCAACCAGAGGGAAAATTTTAACTGCCAGAGGCAATTGAAATGTAATAATAATAACTAAAAATGTAACATAGCAAATAAGGATGATAGTGTTAAGAAAATACGGAGCACCTAGTCTAAGAGATGAATGCATGTATTAGATAACTAGCAAATAAAATTAGTTAAAAACAATTGTTCTTCTCAGATTTACCATTCTATATACAAGTAAGTTGAGCCGAGACGAGTTTAGTTCAAAGTGCAAATAATCGCTCAGCAACTGAAAAAAAACTGCCGTCAGTAACAGAATTACGTCAGAGGGAGACGTTGCTCAAAAACAAATTCACATTGATGGCATCAGTAGCAATCAGGCGAAACTTTCTCTCAAGATTCTCTTTGGTTTTGCAGCTATTTTTGTTTAGAAAAATGCTTTATTGAAAATTAATCGGTTCTTTTTAAGACCAACTTACTATACAAAAGAAAGCTGACCCGAGAAGATTTTTTTTCAATGTTCAAAACACAGATGGTCCCCAATTTTGGATTCTGATTTGACACGCAGTACCTTCGGGTAAGACGTTGTCCAATGTAAAAAATCCCACAAGCGGGCAGACACGCACACATGTTTTTTTTGCGTTTTTTGTTCCCGCATTTTTTTCCAAGTGTTTTTTTTTTCGCTCGTTCGCTGTGTTTACGTTTTCGCTTCGTCGTGTTGGTGTTATTTTCTCCCGGACCTGTCATGATCGGGTCTCGGATAAAACGCGAAAGCGTTCATCGAAGAAGGTTGCTTCCTACGAGGGAAGTGGCCTCGACGACGTGGACGTAAAGGAGCTGAAGGAAGCTCTGGAGGAAAGTGATCCGAAGCCGACCAACATTTACAAAATCCGCCGGCACTTACCGAACCTACCGTGATCAGCTGTACCTGGAGCACGGTACTACCACGCTGAAAGACCTCAAGCGAATTGAGACCATCAACAGTACCGTCGTCGAGTGGACAGAGTACAAGTCCGTGCATCGTAACGTGACGCAGTGCATGAACTGTCTCTGCTTCGGCCATGACACACGGAACTGCTTCATGAACGCACGATACACCCGGTACGGCGGAGACCACGGCATCAACGAGTGCGAGCAAATGAAGAGGCTGACCCCAAGTGTGCCAATTGTGAGGAAAAGCACCGGGCTACCACGGAGGCCTTCCCGAAACGCGCGGAGTTCTTCGAAATCCGCAAGAAATCGTCCAGCCAGAAGCTCGCCCCATTGCTTGACGAACGAAACTTCCCGACAATACCCCCACTCCCACCCGCGGAGGCCAATCCAGGTCCAGCTGCGGGTCCTCGGTCCCAAAAGAAGTCAGTTCGTCCACCATCGAATGGCCGCCGCTCCCTCCCCCAGGATTTCGATGCAGAAAGTTTAGCATCCTCTACCCCCGGAGGATTCCGCTCCGCTCTACACCCCGGACCAGCTGGCTCCGATATTCAGCTAACTTGCAGTTCGACCTCGAAGCTGCAAAACCCGTTTTGACCAGATTTATACCCTGGGCCTTTTTGTGATTGAAAATTGCTTCTAGATTGAGTCTGGTAAACTGGAACGCTTGCTCGCTCAAGACTAAAATCATCGAGAGGGGGAGGAGTGGCAATCGCCTGGTGGAGCAACATCCCCTGCCGCCTGCTGCCGGATTTCAAGGTCAAAATAATCGAAGCCGTAAGAGTGAAAGTTACCATTTCCGTCGGAGTCGTCATGTTCGTCGTGGCTTACTGTCCAACACATACTGTCGGTCCATTCCACCATTGCACTATGGGGAATCGGGTGGCCGATAATAAAAAAAAATCGACTTTCTCTGATTCGTAATTCAAGTTGACCTACTAAATGCTAATGCTTTGGAGCATTAAACCCCAGCATATCAGCACTCTAAGCCATATGGTTATCAATTACTCCCAGAAAGCATTAAAACAAATTCCAGCTGCTTATGGCTGCAAATCTGCGATTCCGATCACTTTTTCGAAAAAAAGTCATTAATTTTGAAACATTAAATGTAATTATTCTCATAATACACGGCAGACTGTGATGGGCTGGATACAAATCCCATGCGTATGACAAAAGAGCATCAAGAACAGTTAAAATAGAGATAGCAGATAACACGAAAAGCGACGTAGGCTTCGTGGTAGGCCGTGTACACGATAGCTTATGCAGCTATATGATACTCCATTTGGCGTAGGCTCACCAAGAGGAGGCAACTCATTATCTATCAAGTATCAAGCAAATAAATATGAAAAAAAAACAATATACTCTTGAGGGTTACGAAAATACTCTAGGCTTCATTTGAAATTATTTCATAAAAAGTAAAATTTTGATACCGTCGTGCGGGGCTTCTTTTGAAAAATCAGGGGCTACTTTGGACATTTTAAAACAAGAATTATAACGAAAATTACTAAAAAATTGTCATAATCACCAATCGGGTGTCTTGTTTATAGTTGGATGGCAACTTTCTGTTTCAAATTTGTTTTTTTTCCGTTTATTTTTTTCAAAAAATCAAAAATCCAAAGTAGCCCCCGGAATCAAAAGAAGCCCCGCACGACGGTATTGGTATAAAATTCCTGCTACGGTGCATAAAGTCTTTGCCCATGCACCAGCACCAGCACCACTTGGAATGTTGGCTGAAGAAGCAGCTGAGTGTCAACACAAGCACTTAAAAAAAAGTCGGACTCATCATGCCAGGAAAGCCTCAAGAGAAGAAAATTTACATGACGTTTTCATTCGTGCTATGAACTCGTCGGATCCTTTGATAAGCTCCCTCAACTTAGGTAAGCGTCTTCAAAATAAATCTAATCTGGAATATCCAGAAGATGTTCAAAGTTCTTTAGTGACTGAAACTTCTTGCAATACAACAGATTCGAGTTCAGAAAAATATACCATAGCAGATATTTTAATCGATCTTGAAGAAATAAATGATGATTTTGTTGAGGATGTTCATGTACATAATGAATAAATAAATGTTGTTGCAGTATACTTATATATCTTGAAGCTTTTATTGCATGGAGTTCGTTTAGCTTTAATAGAGCTTTATATTGTATTCCCTTTACTTGTTTTACGGGTTAAGAGCCTGAACCAATCTGAAAAATCCTACAAAGACAACCTGTTACGTATGTAAATGCAATGGCCTGTATTTGACGGAGTCCTTGTGCAACTTAGAACATCTGTACAACTCAATTCACATAAAAACAGTATACAATTTTCTAGTTTGAACTCTACAGGTCTGCGCTGCAATAAAATACACATCTATAGACTGCTGTGTACATGAGACATTCGTAGATAAAAGGGATATATTCCATAGAGATCAAAGGTCTGTATTCCAGGGAGTTTGGAGACCTTAGAAGTAATAACGACCTGCAAAACAAGTATTTCACATCTTTTAGACAATAATCTACGATATAAGTGTGAAATATTGCAGAAATGAAATGAAAATATTTTCGGCCACCTACTTGTATGGAGCCGCCCCATAGTGCATTGATCCCACTAAACAATAATGACTCTAAAAATCGCTTGATAACTCCGCCGAGAAGGCAGCCGCAATAGGTCGCCATTTCGTCAGCTCTTGGCCCCTTGGCTCACTTGGCCGACCAAACCATTGGACCAAAACGCATCTGGCCGAAATTGGCATGCGGCCAAAAATGTCGTTCGGCCAAATAGGTTATTTGATCGAAAATACCATTTTTGACCATATTACCCTTTCAGTAATTGTAATTGACCTGTGACCGGAATCATTTCGTCAAATAATATTTTCGTTCAAAAGACCTATTTGACTAAGCAGCCTGCAAACGGATTTTTCACTCAAAGTAAAAGTTTGGCTTTATGTCGCTTGAGCCAAATGAATTTTTAGCCAAACCATTTTTGATGTTTAACCGTTTCGCCCAAACGTTATTCTAGCCAAATGCACTTCGGCCAGATGAGCTTCTATTGGACATTCCAAAGAAAGTATTCTGATGACTTGAAAGTAGTTCCCTTGGTAAATCCGAAGTCCCGGTCGATCTTTTCAAACTTTTGTAACTTTTTGACAGTAATGTTTCCCGTGAAGTGAAAAGATGTATTGCTGTTGGGAATATGCTTGTCTACGAATTACGTAACCAGCTCAGGTCCCGCAACATGTAGACGGTGGTCCTTTAGGGACATGAAGTGTAGACATTAAACAGGCGAACTAGAAAGTTTTCGGGATTCTTAAGCGAAAAGTGTTGCGTACAATACTCGGAGGAAAACTAAAAAACGATGTGCACCACACATGAATCACGAGCTGCATCAAATGACTGTCTGTTAGAATTAATTCTTCTTACAAATTGTAATAATTCCTCTTAATTCTCACATTCCCATCTTCGAGCTTCTTGTGCCACGTTTTGTGCTACCAATAATAATTCCTCCATTTCCCTAAAACGCCCAATCACTCCCGCGTGCTACAAGCAGCGCAAGACTTCACAGGCCCGATGCTGACAATCGACAACAATTAGAAGGTTGTCGTACAACATTATTTCTTCCTACCGGGTGGCTTTCCGAAACCGAACTCAAAGCCCTCAAAGTAGTTTGCCGCCTTCCTTGTGCGGGTTTCTTCGGTTCAATGAATCAATGCGCGCCCTCCGACTACGGCGACGATAGCTCGGTTTGAACTTTCAAAACCAACGATGCCGCCAAAGGAGTTTGTTATCCTTGGTGATGGTGACAAATCCTAGTCGAGCTGCCCGTGCTATGTTGGTCGGCGGCTCCGGTCGGTAGGCTTGAAATTGGAAACCTTCGTTAAGTATGGTTTTATGGTTTTGTGTTCGGGGATGATTAATGGTGGGTGGAGGTTTCAGATGATTATCCCCTGGGAAATTGCGCTCGAGTGTGTGCGCGCGCATGTGGTTAATTAGGTAGATCAAGTGTAGTGATGGCGGGGCGTCAAAATACTTGACGGGGGAACTGCGGTGACGATGGTGGTCTCGCGGAAGATGTTTTGTAGCAGATGTAAAGAAAATATTGAGTACGATTAACAGTTTGTGACAATTATCGGTTTCAAGACTATTTCCGGCACTTCATAATCGATGTGGCCATGAACGTTTAGAAAGAATCTGGGACACTACTTTTGTATAGGCTTGGACTAAAAATTTTCTTACGTCATACACATCGATAGTTTTATCGGCAAAGACACAATCTGTTTCCGGACGAGATAATCTGTAAGAATAAAAGGTTTATCATGCATGCATAGGACAAAATAGGCAAACATTAAAAAAGCTCAGCAATAAATCAATTGCCATTATTTAGCGATAATTAGATTTTGTCAAACTTTGGTCTCCTTTCTACATTTTGTCTTGAGTGTTTGTGTTCTGCAGTTCTTCAACACAGTCGACAATGGGAATTCAATTAAAAACAAATCATTCGTGAATACTGGATAAAGGAAAATCTAATTAAGACAGTTGATCCAAGTACCAGATCTTTGGCTATCTCAATCTTTTTAACTAGAACCCGATTGAACACCGCGTCGTAAATTTACAATTTGAGTCAAGTACATCGTAAAACACCCCAAACAATAAGCAGAGCGTTCTTTATTGCTCGCAATGGGCCTCGCAATTTTCAGCACGGGTAAAAAACTCGCAATGGCAAAAATACCATAAAACCGTTCATGAATTTGTGACGAAGTTGCGGAAATCTTTTCGTGTCCAGCAAGCTGGATCGTAAAGACTTTTGACAGGGCGAACGAATCCGAATGCGAATGCTTGATGGCTGGTGAAGGCAGTCTGCAGGGAAGTGGTGAAGCATGATTGTGGGTTGTAAATTTGAATCTTTGAAACAATGATTTATTAAAACTCTCTATTTAAATTAACAGGGAAACACGTTCCGAAGCGTTTGTAAATTCGTCTAATTCCGAAAGTAAAAATTTCCAATGTGATCCCTTTTACTTTATAGTGCACAAATATGTAATGAAAGAGCGATTTTCCCTTTTAAAATTAAACTTATGTGACTTTGTGTGTAACAAAGAAGCCATGAAATGAAGAGCCGAGCCAGTATTTCTTTAAAGATTATTTATATTTAAAACTTAACAAATAATGATAAACCCATGATTTTTCTTAATGTTTGCAAAGTCTCATAAATTGAAGTTTATGTATGCAGTAAGCTTTTAAAATGTTAGACAACTACTGTTTTTACTCAAATTACGAACAATTATTAGTTACTCGTTTAGTTTCCTCCAGAGGAACTCGAATTCGTTTGTAATCTTGATCCTCAGTACGGAAAACCGATGAAAGTTTTAGTGTTGGGTAAGGGTATGCGATAACACACTTTTTCCCAACGAAGCGAACGAAACGAAATTAAAATCCATTTATTTCGAAACTTTACGAAGCGGAACGAAATTTTTTCCGCAGAATTTTTAGTGAATTGGTTTTTTATTAGGGTACGCAATTCTGATTTAATTTATTTGAAGCTAATAACTGTTCTGCGACCAAGAGAATTTTAGTAACAGTAGAAGCAGGCTGTGATAAATTGCCGCGTTCCCGTTTATTTACCATTGGCGATTGAATAGCGCAATCAACAAAACAACATGAAAGATTTTAATTGCAGTACTCAAATTAATTCATGAAAAAAATTTTACTTAGGTCCTTTTGAAAAGTTAAGCAAGAATTCATCGTAGAGCGTGAAGTGTGTGCTCCCGAATCTGATAAATTTTATATCAAAAAATATATAAAAATAAAGAAATTGTGCAATTTTTCGTTTTCGGATTCAAATTCTGTTTAAAACCTTATTTCACTTAAGAATTATGTGATTATGCCGAAGCTCGACGAACTGAGATTTTGTCTAATTGTCACAGTGGCTAAAATCGTGTTTTGAGCGCGTTTATTTAATGGTAAGTACCTTTATTATGCAATTTAGCGTACTGGTGTCATCGAGACATTTAATCAGTAATCAGTTGAAAGTGAGATTAAAAATTTATTTCTTTCCACTTCACAACATATGAGGGCCGTGCCGTACACATATTACGTAAGCACTTATGGGGGGGAGGGAGTGTGTCGTTTTCTGACGCACCATATAAGTAAAAAATCATTTGTAGGGGAGGAGGTTCGGTTGTGGGCGCCCCTACGTATCTTTTGATAGATAACAGATGCTGTCGTTCTGACAGCCGTTATTAGTTTGCTATTGTAACATGATGTTTTGTGCTCAACATCAAACCGGAAGGGGATCTCTACTTTGAACTAGGAACAAATCAATTTTTTTTTTACGAAAAAAGCAACACGAAAGTTTTTTTTTTAGCCTTTTTCAAAGTGTGATAAATTGAAGTGATATACAGTCAAACCTCCATGAGTCGATATTGAAGGGACCATCGACAAATAGAAATATCGAGATGTAGAATAGAAAATTCTTGAAAAGCTTTCTGGAGGGACCATCACAGTAACCCAGAAAATATTTCTTAGTATGGAATAATTTGCTTCCATGAGTCGATATTGAGTCATAGAACATCGACTCATGGAGGTTTAACTGTAATTCAAAAAGTGAGTTCCAATGCATATTTATACAGTAAATTTAATCTATTTTTAGGCTTAATGACGATTGATTCAGCGCGAAATTTTTTTCTACATTTTCCAAAAAGGCTGTGAAATTCGGTTGTGGGCATCCTTATTTTATTGACAAATCATTCAATATCGTTTTAGTTGTCCCCTAACTTATTTCAAATGACGTTTTTATGCAGTTTTTATAGTTAGTTAGTCAAAATTGATTGAAATGATGAGTTTAATTTATATTTTTGTTCTTTGGGTATGTCTAGTTATTATATCCACACTTTTTGAAACAAATCATTGACTGGTTTTCTTGCAACAAGTTTCATTCGACGGGGAATCTTGTCTCATTGTTTCCAAGTGAAAATTTGTCAGATCGGACTATGGGATCAAAATTTATAGCCAAAATATTAATTTTTAAAATGAACGAGAAAAGCACTATCAGGTTTTTTTGACTGTGAGGTATATAAAAAAAACATTAACCAATGAAAAATTGAAACCCATTTTCCTAAAGTGATATTTTTTGATAGTGATACTTTTCTTTTTGTATTTTTGTATATCATCCCTAATGCACCGATGGAGGCATCATCACTGCTAGGTGGATAGATCTGATTTTTTAGTGCCTCCTGGCTATTATAATGAATAAATTATTCCTTTTCTTTAAATCTGGGTGGTTTCTATTCATGCTTCTTAATTTTCAGCTGAGTTTTCAAGGGTGCCCACAACCGAACCACAAAATTGAAATGACCAAAAATGTCAAATTTGTAAAATATATGCAATATGTGTACGATCCACAGTGAGACCTGTTACTACTCACTTCGCGCTCCTCTTTTTTTTAATGAGAAGTGAGAAATGAGGAGTACGAAATGAGAAGTCTCACTTCTCACTCCCCATTTATCACTTCTCGCTGTCAAAAGTGAGAAGCACGAAGTGAGTAGTGAGACGTCTCACTACTCACTTCGCGTTTCTCACTTTGACAGCGAGAAGTGAGAAGTGAGACGTCTCACTGCTCTTTCCTCATTTCACACTTCTCACTGTGAAAAGTGAGTAGTGCAAAGTGGGTAGTGAGATTGCTCACAACTCACTTTTTACAGTGAGAAGTGAGAAATGAGAAGTGAGAAGTGAGACGTCGCTCTTCTCACTCCTCATTTCTCACTTCTTACTGCGAAAAGTAAGTAGTGCGAAGTAAGTAGTGAGACGTCTCTCTACTCATTTCGCGCTTCTCACTTTTTACAGTGAGAAAAGAAAATGGAGAGTGAGAGTGAGACGTTTCTCTTCTCATTCCTAATTTTTTACTTTCCAAATGACCCTTTCTGCCAAATGTCCTATTCGGCCAAACGACCCTTTCGGTCAAATGACCCTTTCGGACTAATGACTGTTGGCCTAGTGGTATTCGGCCAAATGAGTTTCGACCGAATGGGTTTCTGCCAAATGACTCTTCACCGAATAGGACATTTGGCCGAGTCTCACAACTCACTTCGCCCTTCTCACTTTTGACAGCCAGAAGTGGGAAATGAGGAGTGAGAAGAGAGACGTCTCACTTCTTACTGTGAAACGTGAGTAGTGCGAAGTGTGTAGTGAGACGTCTAACTATTCATTTCGCGCTTCTCACTTTTAACAATGGAAAGAGAAAAATGAAGAGTGAGAAGTGAGACGTCTTTCTTCTCATTCCTAATTTCTCACTTTTCAAATGAACTATTCGGCTAAATGAACTATTCAGCCAAATGACCCTTTCGGCCTAATGACCCTTTCGGCCTAAGGACCATTTCGGCCGCAAGGGGGCCTTCTTAGCCGTGCGGTAAGACGCGCGGCTACGAAGCAAGACCATGCTGAGGGTGGCTGGGTTCGATTCTCGGTGCCGGTCTAGGCACTTTTCGTATTGGAAATTGTCTCGACTTCCCTGGGCATAAAATTATCATCGTGCTAGCCTCATGATATACGAATGCAAAAATGGTAACCTTGCTCAGAAACCTCGCAGTTAATAACTGTGGAAGTGCTTAATGAACACTAAGCTTCGAGGCGGCTCTGTCCCAGTGTGGGGATGTAATGCCAATAAGAAGAAAAAGAAGAACCATTTCGGCCGAATAACCCTCTCGGCCAAATGACCTTTTCGGCCAAATTACCCTTTCGGCCAAATTACTGATTCGGTCAAACGACCCTTCCGGTCAAAGGATCTTTTCGGCCAAACGACACTTTCGGCCTCATGACCCTTTCGTCTAAATGACCCATTCGGCCAAACGACCCTTTCGGCATAATAACCATTTCGGCCAAATGACCCTTTCGGCCAAATGACCCTTTCGGCCTAATGACCCATTCGGCTAAATGACCCTTTCGGCTAAATGACCCTTTCAGCCAAACGACCCTTTCGGACAAATGATCCTTTCGGCTAAATGATCCTTTTGGCCAAATGACCCATTCGGCCAAACGACCCTTTCGGCCTAATGACCCTTTCGGCCAAATGACCCTTTCGGCTTAATGACCCTTTCGGCCAAATGACCCTTTCAGCCAAACGACCCTTTTGGCCAAATTACCCTTTCGGCCAAATTACTTTTTACTTTTGGCTAGATGGGTTTCGGCCTAATGGTTTGTTCGACCTAGTGGCATTCGGCCAAATGGCTTTCGCCCGAATGGGTTTCGGCCAAAGACCCTTCCCCGAGAAAAAAAATGTTGTGGCTCAGGAAAGGTGTTCTATCGAATGAATTAAAAAATTAATAGAGAATAAAAAAAAATCCAGATTAATCCACCTAGCGTTGGTGGTGCCTTTCTCGCATTTAGTTAAGACACCAACCTTATTACCTAATTTTATTTTACTACCAGCTATCAAGCTCATTCGTCCCATTGGGCACAGCGTGAGCGTATTTCTAAGCGACATCTGGCTTTACAACACTGTAGCGCAGAGTCAATTATATATCATTTTTCCTATTTTTTGCTGCTTCTGTTTTTCGCCTTTTTGTTGCGTCCACATCTGCTTTATCGACGTGATCGATGAAGTCCATGACGCTGTAACAGAGGTGCGCGCGGTGGTTCAATTCAAGTCCATTGTCGAGTCCGTGTGTTGTAAAGAGGGTCATTGTCAGCCGCTGTCCGATGATTGTGATTACAAGCGTTTCCCCAAAGCATCGTTATTCACGCTGCACCTTTCAGCGACTTGACGAAAGGTAGTTGGGGGGCCTGGGAATCGAACCCATGACCATCCGCTTATAAAGCGAATGTGTAGCCAACTAGGCCACGGGACCCCCCTACACCAACCTTATATGGGGTTTATTTAGTCCGATGTATCATTTCCTTCATAACTTTTAAATGCATTCGAACGATCGAATAGGGCTTTGTCCCCTGTCGAATGAAACTTGTTGCGAGAAAATCGGTTAAGGATTACTATACGAAAAGTTGTCTAATGTTTTTTATAGCTTTTGTGCACACATACACACACATACACACATACATACACACGGACAGACAGACATGTGCTCAGCTCGTCGAGCTGAGTTGATTAGTATATAATACTATGGGTCTCAGAGGCTTCTATAAAAAGTTCGTTTTCGGAGTGAAATGATAGCCTTTCGGTACAACTTAGTTGTACGAGAAAGGCAAAAACATGCCATGACGCGGTGCAGATGTTATTCGTTTCTTGGGTTTCTTGAGTTAGATTTTCTCCTTGTGAAAGTGTTTTTGCATACATTTTTTCAAGCTTTCTGAAGTCAACAATGAAAATAATCTACACGCTCATGATATTAGCTTCACACATGAATTGTCACTACTTGAGAAACATACTAACATATCGCGTGAATCCAGTTCCAAATGTCAAAAAATGGAACGTCCGATATAATGGAAATAAAGTAAGAATGGAAATGAGAAACACGTCAAAATGTGGTGGATGTTTCATTGAAAAATTTGGGGTCATGCTTTTCTTTATCATTCCAAAATGAACGTAATAATTCGAACACTATCTACTAATTAAACACAGTAACAACCAAGATGAATACACAGCTAGGTGTTGCAGTCTGCCCAATTTATGGACGAGAAGAAGGCGGGGGTGAAAAATTCATTTTCGGTGCAAAACATAAACAAATCGGCTGGCTCTCCCATACTAAAATCCAAGATGGCTGAATCGTGAATTTGGCAGATTGGAACACCTAGTGGTGTATTCATCTTGGTAACAACGATCGTTGAATAATGAATTTATTATAAGAAAAAAAACTTGGCATGCTTCTGGAAATAAGGTGTCATTTTTGTTTTATTTTCCATATTAGTCTCCTTGGATCTCAGCCAAATTCCCTACATGCAAATTTTCATTGAAATATCATTCCGTATTCCGAAATTTGGGCATAATTCTTAAATGTTTGTAAGTAAGAATTTATTAAAACTAACCTTTATGAAACAAAACACCGATCAAAACACTAAAAATTTGCAGCCATGTGTAAAACCATGAATAATTATATTTTTTTCTCCAAGCGTTTTCTTCGATTCACCCACATTGAGAAAATATTATCTGTTGCGACGTGTTATTTGCTTTCCCATCATTGCTACATCAAACCATGTGCAAAACACGTCATAATGAACAGTTTTTCCAAGTGGTGTTGATTCACATTTATTCCTCGCGATTTTAACATGGATGGGTAGTAAAAATGACGGTTGATAAAACACGTTCGTTTCACATTTAGAAAAATGTGGTGTGAGCGTGTATAAAATTTTCAGTGAAGAGAAGAAATTTCACCTATTTGCGAAAAAAAAGTTTTGAATCAAGACCAAGAGTGGTTCAGTGTGAATCAATGAATCTGTGTCAAAAGGTCGAAAGGACAAAAGACCGAAAGGAAGAAAGGTCGAAAGGATGAAAGGTCGAAGGTCAAAAGGTCGAAGGACAAATAGTCTAAGGCCAAAAGGCCAAAATGACAAAACGTCGACAGCCCATGCTTTTACTATTTTCACTCAGCACCAGTGGCGTTTTGGACGTAGGAGAGACAAAATTTTTTAAAGAAATTTTTTTTCCGAGAAAAAATGTTCAGAGAACTTTACCCCCCCGCTCCCCCAGATCAATTTTCTGGCTACGCCACTGCTCAGCACAATTAATGTTTTCGTACAATAATTTCACAACGTATAACCGTTTTTTGGTGACAAAAAATGTGAAAAAATGGTTGATTAATACTTAACGTTTTGCCTCATTTCTTTTATAATTTCGACCTCTTATCCCATCTCACTTTTTAACTCTTCGACCTTTTGACCTTCGTTCTTTTGTCCTACACCCGTTATTTCTATCTTTTGTTTTTCGAAGTTTCGTTCTTTGTTTCGATCTTTTGTTCTTTCAAGCTTTTAACCATTGGCCTTTTGTCCTTCGACCTTTTGACTCAGATTTTTTTTTTACCTTTTGTCCCTTCCACCTTTTAACGCTTCGACCTTTTGTCCGTCCGACCTTTTGACTCATATTTTTTGTTTCTACCTTTTATCCTTTTGACCTTTCGACCTTCGACGCTTTGTCCTTCCATCGTTTGACCTTCTACCTTTTGTCCTACAACCCCACAGTTGAATGCCGTCGTAATATTGTCGGAACAGTCCGGCGGCAGATGATCACATTTCAACTATTCCATCGAATAACTCGAAAGGAATAGCGCTGCTGAACATGGACTGCAGACGTATAGTTCAGTAGACTGAAGCTCCACTAGGTTATTTTTTTAAATTTCACTTAACGTTTTCGTATCACAAATATGTAAAGTTCTACTTCCGGCTAGCGAATGAAAGAATTACATTCTGGTTTGCATAGGAAACTTCCCAATCTCATCATATTCAAAGTTGCAGGAATTTAATACGAACGTTGTATGAAAACTTTACAATTTTCGCTGTATTATTAATATCTTTTCTTAGGTATATAGCTCTCGTAGAATTGGTTTGTATCACTTTTTTTTTCAGAATTACTATTTTTTGTGAATAAAAACAATATTATATGTAACACCTTATAAACTTTACAGAAAATTCATTAATTTACTCAATGCAATGGTTGGTTTCATGCATTTCATTTCATGGTTGGTACAAATGGATCAATATTTCATGGTGAGTATGTTAATTAGTGCACGTTTGATTGCCTTGTGTTCAACCTCAACCAAAATACAACGATCCGGCATACCGTTTACCAAAACAAACCCTGCTACACTGCCTTCCCCTTATATCCAACATCCCAGTGATTTCTCGTAAAAGTACAGACGACTCGTCGGCTTCCATCAAAGTGAGTATCACGTTACCAACTTTCTACCTATTCCTCAATTGACCTGCATTCGAACACGGCCGACGCTGGTATTGCCAAATTTGGTTCTCCAGTTCTTACACATCGTGGATGATGCTAGTCCCAAACATCAACTGTTGATTCTCTGGGTAATAACAGCTGACCTGGCAATAACGGAGTAGCAACCGTGGGCGGTCAATGCTCATGCTTATGCTCTTTGAGATAAAAAAAAACTGCTCTCGTTGTACTTGCTTCGATGTTTCAAATTCAAGACCAATAACGATGCCAGTCACGTCCTTACAGTCAATTTCAAGTCAAGGATTTGGAAAATGAGTTTTACACTCGTTGCTACAAGAGATCGAGGTATTCTCTGCATCTCCATGAGCGCCATGGGAAAGAAATCAATTGTTTTTTCGGAATTGGTTGTCGTCGGTAACACATCAGCACACACGCGGATTAAAGTCGAATCTGTCGTTAGAGTCGTTTTCCGCTGAGCTACTTCGGTAGGGTTACCCATGCACTTCATTTTCTGTTAAACATTTCTAACAAAACACTGAAGACGTTGTATATAACAAAATTAAATACGTATTTGTCGAATCAGAATGGGGTTATGTAGTAGGCGTTAATAAAAAAAAATATAACATTAAGTCTGGACCAATATTTTAAAATGGGGGTAACAGCCAAACTTTATTATTTCTGATTCTTCGTTTATGTATATAAAGCTGTACGTGGACGAGGAACATTAAAGAATGAAATTGGTTATGCCATTTTTAAATGTTGGTCTAGAAGCTTTGAACAGATTTTGAACAGCTTTATGCTTATGTTCAGCGACGCAGCCGAAATTTTTGATATGTAATATAAAGTATGGTGGAGGTTTAAATTTATTTCGAGATTCCGCGAAATTCCGTTAAATTTCGTGGAATTTCGTTTCGTACCACCTGAAACTAAATTTTTCGAAATACCGCATACCCAGCGTCGTAGCGTGGTGTTAGCCGGGTTGGCCCCCGCCAAGGGCGCCAGCCTTCAGGGGGCGCCGGAATCAAGAATAACAGAATGGGAAACAGAACAATTTTATTCGTTACATGGTCAAATAATAACAAACCGACCATAAAGTCCAAAAGTCTATGGCGGAGATATTTCAAGAAATCTAATCTTTCTTCTATCTCAAAAAAACAAGTCGAATGACTTGGTCTAAACTTTAACTGCCCTTTCGGTTTCTCTGAACTATTCGGAATCGTCTACAAAGGTCCATAAAAATCTAGAAAACTTATATTCAAAAAGTTATTTGAAAATTGTAAATCGGATTGTTGCCATTTGCGTGCGGCAGCAAAATAAAATTTCCATTAAAAATTAGGAATTTTCCATAAACAATTATGAAATTGCCAATAAAGAAATCAGGGTATGGGCAATAAATAAATATAAAATTTCCACAAATAAAACAAAATTTCCATAAACAATTAAGAATTTTTCACAAAACAAAAATAAATAAGCACAAAGCAAAAATGGCAATTATAAGAGAAGAATTTTCCATAAAGAAATGAAAATTTTCCACGAAAAAAATACAAAATTTCCATAAATAAATCAATATTAGCAATAAATAATTACAAAATTTTCCACAAAATAATTTCTTGTTTCATAAAATGTTAAAATTTTTCCACAAAATAATTAATAAAGAGCAATAAAAAAAATGAGAAAATTTCTATGAAAAAATACAAGAAAGCAATAAAGCTGATGAAATTTTACATGCAATTTAAACGCTTTTAAAGAAGGGGTCATCTATGGAAAAAAGCACAGTTTGATTGCTTTTTTATATTTATTTATGGAAATTTTTTTATTGCTCTTTATTGATTATTTTGTGGAAAATTTTGTAATTTTTTATTGCTAATATTTATGGAAATTTTTTTATGGAAATTTTGAATTTTTTTTTTTTTTGGTAACATTTTATTTTTTTTATGGAAAATTCTTCTTTTGTAATTGCAATTTTTGCTTTTAAAAGTACTTATTTATTTTTGTTTTATTGAAATTTTTTAATTGTTTATGGAAATTTTGTTTTATTTGTGAAAATTTTATATTTATTTATTGCTCATACCCTGATTTCTTTATTGACATTTTTTTATTTTTTTATGGGATTTTTTTAATTTTTTAGGGGGAGTATTTATTTTAGTCTTTCCGGGCACAATTACTGCCACAGGTGTTGACCAAAATTGTAAAAGACCTTTTGCGCTAATGACTTATATCGGGTTGGGGTAAGGTTAAGGATGGTGTAGATTTAAGACAAATTCTCTAATTTTATTCAGAAAAACTTCATTAAGTCCGAAACATTATCATCATGGACGCATCTAACCTGGCGGCATTACGATAAGCAGTGATAATGTGCCTTGATTAAATGACTTCTGATTATGGATCGACTCTACGTTTTAATTATATTTATTGAACGGCTACTCAGTCTTGCAATTATTACAACGAGTTTTTTTATTTACCCGACGTTTCGACACGGGGATTGTGTCTTTTTCAAGGGACAAAGAACGAAAATATTTTATTTATTGCAAGTCTGAGTAGCCGTTCAACAAATATATTTAAATGACTACTTTGGTTATCATTTATCAAAGCTCTTATAGATTAGCAAAATTTATCCGCAATACATACAACATGTGCCAAGGCATGTGCTATCAAAGCATTCATAGCCTCATTTCGATGTCGATGTCGATTCCGACCACTTCAAAGTTGGATGTTATTGACCCAACATCCATATCCATCCATATGTATCTTTCTTGATCCGAAATCCGATAGCGATTTCGATCATCGATCGATCCACTTCAGAGTTGGATTTGCTTTTTCCAACCATTTGACATTAGTATATAATTTGTCACGATTTTCAAATCTCTTTTCTCTGCTATGTACTTGCAAGTACGTCAGTTCCCTCCACTAAGAGTAGGACACTATGAGCTGTAAATAGATAATTTTCGGCAATTTTAATGATCTCTTAGCCTGGATGTTCCAACAGATTCCATACGAGGATCCAGGAATGCCCACGACTCTTCCAAGTTCCTAACATATCCCACCATATTTTGTAAATTAGTGTTAAAGCTCACAAAATTTAAATTAATTCCAGGGACATACAGCCTAATACACTGCTTGTTATATGAAGCATCTTCAATCCACTAAACTTTTTAATCAATAAGATTCTTCTACAAGATGAGCCAACATAGTGATGAAAACCTCGCTAATAAAAATTTATAAAACTTTAAGGTGGGATTCAAAATGTTATTGGATTGTTAAATATTGCAAATTTTTCCTCAGTAACAGAGGGTGGCCCAAAAAAGATTTCGCCAAGGGCGCCGGGAGTCTACGCTACGGCTCTGCGCATACCTATGCTTAGTTTTGGGGCACTAAAACGCCAGTGCTCGGAATATTTATGAGTCATGTTCAAGATTTGAGCCAAAACGGTATGTTATGTTATGCAAGGTAATTGTCATTGTCAAAATTAAAAAGTTAAAAAGGATTGATATCAACATTTCGCTCCGTTCATCTTGCAGACAAGCTCTAGAAAGATGGACTGCTTATGTCCAATGCTGTGTAATATGATACATAAACTATTCCATCTACCACTATTCAATCACATCAATGATGAAATACTACAAATAGTAGGTTAGCGCCATCAATCCAACACAAAAGCATAAGCCATCATCCAACTAACCAGCGAACTAACCAGTTGCTGACAACTACGATGATGGACGTACTGCGATAGTCACTATACTATACTTGCTCATGTAGGCACCCACGGCAAGCTGTCATGCATGCAGCAAATACTGTGCAAAGCCTTCATCCCTTCGACTGTCACCAGTAAATCCATCATGAGATCATCTACTCCTAGCCTAACGCCATCGTCATAAATTGTCCCACCAGCTGCTGTGGCCTGGCATGGCACGAGGCAGGGCAAAACATATATCTTTCGCACAGCTCCAACGTTCACTGGTTTGGTGCCAGAACAAGTGTCAAGCAACAGGCCGAATAAAGTCATTTGTGAACCGCAAAGATCAGCATTCAAATGTGCCACGCTTGCAGTTTATTCACGTCGTCGTCTTCGTCATTGTCGCAAAGCAGAATGTGAGTATGAATGTTCTTGATTCAACTTTGCAAATATGACTTATATTGTAGGATGGTGACCTCCAGCAATGCATGACCTTTAGGTTATGGTGCTGGTTAATTAAACGGAATTTTAATCACCCAAGAAATATTATTAGCAGATGAAATCCAGTGCAAAATTTCAATGAATTATTGAAGTGCAGAATAGAGGATGGCAACCGTATCTATATCTCCACGCCAATGAACCATTCAAAGATTTTCAGCTGCCGCCAAAAGTCCTTGAAAATGTTTCGTTTTGCACAGGGGAAACATCAATTTTCGTACGCAATAAAATTCACGACAAGATACAATGTCCAAACATGTGCCACTACCGCACACGTGTAAAATAGACAACAGGTCAGCCAAACAAACAACTTCCAACTTCCGGACTCCCTGGGGGTCGTCAGGCCCATTAACCGTCACCGGTCCAGGTGAATCCGGTAGGTATGGTAGGTAAGTGCAAAGTCAATATTTTCTCCAAAAAAAAAGAGCAGACTACCGAAGTGCTTGCAGTGGAATTCAGTTCAGTGACCGCATTACTTTTTTCTGGCTATTATGTCTCAAACGCCGACAAAGCTTGTACAAAGGAACAAGTGAGGAACAATTGACCGGAACAAGACCATTCGTTACAATAAGCTTTCTATGCCGTTTGCGTTCATATGAGTCATTGGTATACAACCATTCATATTCTAGCAGAATCACTCCCGAACACAATGGGTTAATGATAGGTTAAATTTGATGAATATTTAGTAAAGGATGCAAGTGATAAAATTGATAAATACTTATTTGATAGGTTTAAATTTGATGAGAAAGTCGTAACTTCATTTAAAGTAAACCTTAAATGCACTACATCAATTTTCGTTAAGAATGAATAGCCGAAGTTTATTAGAAATTGGGAAAAATAACCACAATCGATCAACGAATAATCTGAAATATAAATCTGGCGTAAAAATCATTGGAACTAAATTCGTTTTTAAGTGTTTAAATAAAATTATTAATTCATGGAAAGCGTTTTAAGATTTACAGATTTTTTTGAGGGAAAATTTAATTTAACGCTATCCCTTTTTTAGATTTATCAATTCAAGAAATAGTCCCATAGTGCTCCGCTGTCGGCACATGCTGCATAGATTCCACCCGCTGGGCTTTGGTCTGGAGTGGACCTCGTCGTTCAGCCGCTCGTTCCGGAATTGTTCAACTCTTATCTGCTCAACTGGGTCCTGAATGTGTGGCGATGATGCTCCACACTGTGAGAGAACTGTTGTATGAGTAAGGAACAATGCGGAAAATTACCCAACCAATCGGCTGCCGAATAGTATACGCAAGGGACGCCGTCGCATCCAACTGGTGCGATTGTTTGGAAGATTTGCACAACACCTTTGTCGGTCGGGAAGTCAAGTTCTATATATGCAGGCATCAATGAATGTTCTCAGTTTGCGCTGGTTGAATTCCGATCAATGAAGCCTGACCTACCGACCGACATGTCGCCATTTGCATTCGGCTAAACAACAAACACACCATACGTATGTATGTATGGTCGTCATTCCATTCATTTGTGCTTTTTGTCCTTCGAAATAATGACACCACCTCCGAAGAATGGAAGGTAGAACAATTAGTCAACATATCGCTTCTCCTATGCTTTTGATGGGTGAATATTTTGCTCGGTTGTTATGTTTATAAACTTTGAGGTCACTCCTTTCACCATGATCTTTGGCTTTGATTTGTACCGCAGTTGCAATTTTTATACATATAGCCAACAATCAGGAATAGACGATACTACGCTACATATTTCAGTCAGTGATACCATTGAAAATTTCTGATTATTGACAAAAAGATTGTTTATCCCTTTCAACCCTAAATTTTTCCAAGCAATATTACGCAGTACATTCGATATTTTCCAATTGTTTTCGTGATTAATAATGAAAAACCCTAATTAATTCACCTAGCAGTGATAATGCTTTTTTCGTGCATTTTAAATGAGTAAAACGCAAAGCATTCGTTTTAAAAATTATGATATGATATTTAAAACGTGGTATTTCCACAAGCCGGGTACTTCCGAGGAGGCAACGTTCAGTAGGGCAGCGTGAGAAAAGAATGCTTCCTTCGTTCATCGACAGTGTTTCAGATGCGACTAAGTGTTGTGTAAGTAAGTACAAAACCATATTAGCAAGGCTGCAATCAAAGCGAACCCAAACATGTTCAGGCTTGCCATGCAAGGATGCCTAGATGAGTGTAGATTCCCCGAAAGATGGAAAAGACAGAAACTGGTGTTGTTGCCGAAGGCCGGGAAGCCGCCAGGCGACCCTTCGGCGCATAGACCAATCTGCCTTGTAGACACGACGGACAAGTTGCTAGAGAGGATCATCCTCAACATGCTGACCCCGTACTCAGAGGGTAGTTCGATTTTCGCAAGGGTAAGTCCACGTTGGATGCTATTAACTCGGTGGTGAAGACCGCCGAGATAGCGATCCAACATAAGAGGCGAGGTAATCGATACTGTGCGTTAGTGACACTTGATGTGAAGAACGCATTCAACAGCGCAAGCTGGAATGCCATCGCGCTCTCGTTACACCGGCTTAGCCTGCCGGTGGGCCTGTACCAGATTTTGGAAAGCTATTTCCAGAACCGTGTACTATTAAACGAGACCGATGCCGGTCAGAGAAGCGTACCTATTACCGCAGGAGTTCCGCAAGGATCAATACTGGACCCGGTACTATGGAATCTTATGTATGACGGAGTTCTGAAGCTAATGTTCCCTCCTGGTGTTAAGATCGTCGGTTTCGCAGATGACGTAACCTTGGAGGTCTACGGGGAGTCAATTCCCGAGGTAGAACTGACCGTAGCACACGCGGCCTGCATCTCGCTCAACATAAGACGGAGGTGGTTATCGTCAACAACCGCAAGTCGGTTCAACATGCAGTGATTCACGTGGGTGAAGTCGCGATCGCATCAAAGCGGAGTTTGAAGCTTCTTGGGGTCGTAATAGACGACAAGCTGACCTTCGCCAGCCATGTCGACTACACGTGCAAGAGGGCTTCGACTCCTGTTGCGGCATTGTCGAGGATGATGTCCAACAGTTCCAAGGTGTGGGCCAGTAGACGTAAGCCATGGCTGCTTCCGTCAGTAGCTCCTCAGTTTTGAGCACGCGGAGAGCCCCGTCTGCCCTGACTGCCCAGGTGTTGACGAAACTGCAGATCACATACTGTTCGTATGTCCTCGTTTCGACGTCGAAAAAAGAGCAATGCTAGACGTTTGCGGTCGGGACACAACCCCGAATACCCTTATCCAGAGGATGTGCCAAGCGGTGGAGAAGTGGAACGCAGTTTTGACTGCAACCACTCAGATTGCCTGAAGCTTGCAGAGAATCTGGCGCGCCGAGCAGCAGTCGACAAGCATGACTAACTTGTGATTGGTTAGTTAGAGCGAAAACAAGCTGAGTGCGGAGAAGTGAATGAGAGGTTTGCACATGTCCAGGTAAAAGTGTGGCAGCGGGTGGCAACCGCAGTCGCCACCACGAGGCATGGCAGAAGAGTGACCGCGTAGGTGTTAGTATGGACTGCATATGCCTAGGTAGGAGGGTCGTAGCGTAGAACTGTTGGTACCTATCGCTATTGACACCTCGCGTGGCATGTTAAGGGCGAGCACCCATGTCAGACTCGCATGGCATGTCAGAAGTGAGAACCTAAGTAAGTCCCACATAGTGTGTCAGAGCGTGTGTCAGGAGGAGTGGCAGGGTGTGCTAGAGTGAGCACCCAAATAAGGCTCAGATTTGTGTGCTAGAGCGTGAATCAGGTGGTAGGGTGAGCACCCAAGTTAGACTCACATGGTATGTCAGTGGTGAGCATTCAAGTAAGACTAATATGGTGCGTCAGAAAAAGTGTCAGGGTGTGTCAGAGGGTGTGTTAGAGAGAGCACCCAAGTAAGACTCATACGGGATGAGTACCTGTGTGAACGTGAATTAGCGAGTACATTAAGTACTGCCTATCCCCCAGATGTAATGCTGGAAGGCAGTTCCTGGGGAAACCAGGGTATTAGTAGAGAGGGTAACTCAGATTACCTTCTGTTGCGTGGGTGGGTTTAGTGGGTCCGGCTGGCTGGCCTTCTGCCTTCTGCCAGGTGTTTGTATGCAGATTTGCCTTCATCCCTCTACAAAAAAAAAACAAACATTCAAACGTCGAGTTGAGATAGCACTCCCACGCAAACCAACACTATCAATAGGTCGGTGAAGGTTTCGGCTACCCGTTGATGGCGTTGGTTTGCGTCGAAGTGCTATCCGATTCGTCAAATCAACGTTTGAATCTTTGCTTACAAAAGCAGATAAGTCGTTTTGAAAACTTTGTCTTGATTTGTAAGCAGCAATGAAAATCTAACGTCCACTTTTTTGCACTGCTGCTGTTGTTGTTTATCGTGGTTTGAGTCGATTTCTTTTATTTCATTGAATACCGTATATGATGACTCTGGTGCTGAATGCCATGAAACAGTATGGCTCGGTATGTTTTTGGTGATCTCCGCAATGGAATTCATCATACCAGCAACGGTACTTTTCAAATATCTCAATATCTCCGTCTTCAATTGATTTTGTACGAGATATCAATTGCACAGTATCCGATAAGTATTGGATACATTTGGTGCAATGTCCTAATTTACGTGTTTGAAAGCATTCATGCAGTAATCATACCTCGAATGAACGTTGTAAGAGAACAATTTGAGAATATTCATATGAATATAAAAATATATAGTAAAAATTGTCTCATGCTGCAATGTTTTCTTCACATTCATGACAGGTTACTCATTGATTGTAGATTACGGGAAACAAAACTTTGTTTTTGTGGATTTACGGAATCGAAAAAAATCAACTTTCTTGACACATTTCCGAATTTATTACCACTTAAAAGAGTTAGAAACGATTAACTTGTGATCAAAGCTTCACAAAGAATCTAAACGAAAAATTAGCAATTTAATTATTAATATTAAACACCGACGATGACGATACGACTGTTACGATAAACGGCTTTGGGACAGAATGTCGAAAGACAAAAGGTCGAAGGATAAAAGGTCGACGGACAAAAGGTCGAAGAGACAAAAGGTCGATGGGACAAAAGGTCGAAGGGACAAAAGGTCGAAAGGACATAAGGTCGACGGGACAAAAGGTCGACGGGACAAAAGGTCGAGGAGGCAAAACGTCGACGGGACAAAAGGTCGAAGGGACAAAAAGTCGAATGGACAAAATTTAAAAATCTATAATTCTGTATACATGAAAAATACTAAATATACGACAAGTTTGTAAACATGTTTCTGAAAACAAATTTAGCTTGTTACATTTCCCAGAGATTTCTCCTTCTTTATTTCATGGGCAGTTCTTTAACCAATTTACGGTGAATATTCAACAGCCAGGGCGAGCATTGTATGATTTTGATTAGTTCTCGAGACGAGAACTGAAAAATTAAAACTTGTTAGATCGTGCTCTTGTAACACGTGTCGCTTCGAGTGCATGTTTGAGTGAAATACGTTGGTTTTGGTATCTTTGATTCAGTGTCGTATAATTAGTTATTTCACCAACGCGACTTCCTATACATTCCTATACATCCGATGTCGATCATGGAGAATCAGAAGTCTCTTGTATAAATGTGTGTCAAATTCATTTTCCACTCATCATCATGTATTAGATGGGAATATTATTGGTTTTAATTCAATGTGACGTTATTATTGGTTTTAAATAAGAAATAAACACTGAATCATGTACACAAAGACTGGCCTTAAGCCGTACATAACAGTTTACATTATGCACATTATTCGGTGATTCAACCTTACGAATCATTTTAACACTCAAACATGCGTGAAGTTGTATATTATTCAACATTAACGAAAAATCTCTCTCATGGTACACAGCATGAACGATCCTGCATTAGTGTTTCAGGATAAAATCATGATTGTGCATATGCAAGCACTCGGAGTATTCGAGAAATGGGTGCTGAGGACCACCTTTGGCGGTGTACAAAAAGACGGTGTGTAGCGGCGAACAATGAACCACGAGCAAGCCCAGCTCTACGGCGAACCCAGTATCCAGAAGGTAGCTAAAGCTGGAAGGGTACGATGGGCAGGGCATGTTGCAAGAATTCCGTACAACTACCCTGCAAAGATGGTGTTCGCTACCGATCCAGCAGATACGAGACGGCATGGAGCACAGCGAGCGACTTGGCGACTTGGCGAGCATGGGGCGCATTCGAGGCTGGAGAGATGCGGTATCGAACCGTGAGTTAACGTCGTTGCCGACCGGACATCAGCAGAACTAGGCGAACGATATCGAGGGCGATCATCAAACCTGTACCTACCGAGCCAGTGCAGACTTAGCATACTTGTAATGTAGTTAAGTTCAGGATAATAAATCAGTTGGTTGTGGACAGTGAAGGTAGTGAGACGTTTAATTTTTTTTAACCAGTACTCCGTGTTCTCGAATTATTAACTCGTGTATTGTGGCGTCAAATTGTTGACTCAGTGGTTTCTGTTTAGATGTAAGCTAAATAAATGAATGAATGTGCTTATGCATATTGCATATTAGTGGTAGAGTTTTGTGTAGAAATTAGAGTCTGTAGGTCGGCTATCTGAATCGCTCGAAAAGGGTCTTATATTACATTTTCCTTGTGCTGAATTTGTTGAAAACATGGGCCAATCTGACCCTTATTTGGCCAAGTGTCGGGATGACGGTACTCACATCATAGTTTTCATTTGTTTTGTTCTCAATACTATGGATTTTCAATTTTAACCATTTTTGTAATTTCGACCTTTTGTCCCTTCGACTTTTTGTCCTTTCGACATTTTGTCCCGTCGACCTTTTGTCCATTCGACCTTTTGTCCCGTCGACCTTTTGTCCCTTCGACCTTTTGTCCCTTCGACCTTTTGTTCATTCGACCTTTTGTCCTTCGACCTTTTGTCTTTCGACCTTTTGTCCTTCGACCTTTTGTCATAGATTCCGATAAACCACCCGAGGTGGTCGAGGAATTTGTCCTTGCTAAGGACAAGGAGGCATGGAGCGCAGTAAGCGAGGTGGGCTGACCAGGGATGACCAGGTGCAGAACGACTTGACGAGCGTGGAAAGCAACCGAGGATGGAGAGATGTGACCTCGAACCGTGTGGCGTTAAACTGTTGACTCAGTGAATGAAGATAAAATTATTTGAACATAGAACTCAACAGTTTGTTTACTGCGATTGTTAACAGTCAAGCATGCAATACTTCGGTTACCTTGCGTTGTATGGACTTCTAAAGTACTGTGCAAAAAGATAGAAAAAGTAATGGTCAAGGAATGATTGCGCTACTGAGATTCCTTGAGCAGTACGGAGCTGACAAGGAGAGAACAATTTTGCAACAGCAGGCCAACTGCAGTGAAGAAAACACAGTCTGACAGTATGCCTTGCGGAATAATGCATCGATGCATTCATTATTCCGCAAGTAAACGTGACGTTTTGTTGATTTCGTACTGCTCCGGTTCGTTTTGTCCGCGATTCAAAGTTGGTTTCCGGCAAAATGTTCATAAAAAAAATAAAATTAGCTTACAGGTATGTGTATCTGAAAGATTCTTATTTAATTTTATTAAGATGAATATTGCGTCATTGCTGATAACATGACCTCATTCCATTTAGTTTCAGGTCGGATTCCCAGGTGCCAGTCGGTCGACATTCAAATCAAGAGTGAAGCCATCTACTTCAGAATACTATTGGAAGGGATACCGAATGACGTCGTCTTCTGAGATTGGGTGGAATGGATGGCCGACATGGGGATCAGTTAGGTCGTTCATCTCGATGGTTCAGGGCTTCCTATGCCTTATCTAGATTTCGACACCATGGTTTGGCTACAGATTGACCTGACGCTGTGTGGGGAAGATCACAAAAACAACAATGAAGAAAAATAATCCTATTTTCGATGTTAATTTATTGCTCTTTAGAATTCAGATTAAATATATCGTTAGAGATAAATATAAAAAAAATCAAAAGGATTATCAAGATCCGTAGTATGAAAATAATATAAAGAGTACTGGTTGCAAATTGAAGTGTGAAATTATTGGAAAATATGAAGAACACAGATTTTAAATAAATTATTCAAATAAAATACACCTATACGTTTAAGTGAAATTTACAGTTTTTGGGTGAAATATGACGAGCTCGGTGGTCTAGGGGCTACCGCTTCTGCCTTATAAGCTGGAGGTCGTGGCCGATATTGAATGCAAAGTAAGAACAACCAACCTGTAAACGTACGGCATAACCACGCCGAAGATAAATCCTCTCGAGTGAGTGAAAACCTGTACTATTTATAGTCCTGTCCGTCTCATGGATCATTGTGGTCTTCGAGCAATGTGTAACCAATATTGTGTAAAATTTTTCAAGATTCTATGTGTTTTTTTTAAATTCAGTAATCATTAAATGACATTTTTTCCTGAAAATACTCCTGAAATTTCTCCGGAAGTTTCGTCAGTTTCTTTGAAATTTCTCTACTGGAGTTCCAGAAAATACTATAATTCTGGTGTTCCTCCAATAATTTCCCCTGGAATTCTTTCTGAAGTTCTTTAAAGAATGTATTCTGGAGTTTCTTGTAAATCCTCCATCAGGTCCTTTAGAGGTTCTTCCAGAAAATATCTATAGGATATTTTCCAAACATTTCCCGAGATACTTCCCAGAAATTCATCAAAGAACTCCCCTATGAGATTTCCTCAAGGAAGTCTTTCAAAGACTACTCATTGAATTCGATCAAATTCATGAACTTCTTTTGATGTTCATTTAGATTTTTTCCGAACGTTAGTCCAGTTTCTCCAGGGATTGATTCTGGAGTTTGTCCAGAAATTTATCCTGAGTTTCTTCAAATATTGTTTCACGAATCCTAAAGGAATGCATTCGAAAAATCATCCACACATTTCTAAGAGGATTCCTGCTGGAATTCCTACGAAGATTCCTCAGCACCTTCCTCCACGACTTTTTCTAGGAATTCATTCGAGAACAACCCCAGGAACTCCGCTTTGAATTTTTCTAAGCCATACTTCAGGAACATCTTCGGTAATTCCTCAGATAATTTATCTAGGACTTTTCCGGGGTTTTCTCTGGGACGTCCACCAGGAACATCACCGGGAATTCTTCCGGCCCATGAAAAAAAACTTAGAAGACAAATCCTTCGGGAGTTCCACCGAAAATTCCACCGAAAGTTTGTCGAAGAATTCTCGGAAATTCGTCCTGAGATTTTAAGCACTGGAACTCTTCCACCGGCAATTCCTCAAGGAATTCCCGTGAGAATTCTTCCATGCATTCCTCCAGCAATTGTTTCACGAAATCCCAAATATATTCCTCCACGAATTTCCCCAATAATTCATTCATGAATACTTCCAATTTCTACGCGAATTCTTCCAGTAAGTTTCTTCGGGAATTCATCCGGCAAATACAGCAATTTATCCAGGAACTACTCAGGATTTCTTCGGGCATTTCTTTATAAAATTTCGAAAATAATCCGTTCTGGAATTCCTCCGGAAATTCGTCCAGGGGTTCCACTTAGATTTTCTCCAGGAATTCCTCCCTGAATTCCCTCAGAATTTCTTGTGGTTCTACGTAATTCATCCTGGATTTCCTCCGAGAATTTCACTAATAATTTCTAACAATTTTTCCAGGCATTCCGAAAATTTCTCCAGGTATTCCAACGAGAAATCGTTCAGGATTTTCTCATGTAATAACTCCCTGAATTCCTCTAGAAATTCTTCTGAAAATTCCTCCGAGCGTTCCTCCAGCTAATCCATCGACAATTCGTTCGATAATTCCTGTGGGAATTCCTCCAGCAATTCCTCCGACGATTCCTGTAGGCTTTCCTCCGGAAGTATGTTTAGAAATTTCTTCGGAAGTTCTTTCAGGAATTGCACCAGAAATTCCTTCAGGAATTCCACCTGACATTCATTCAGGATTTCCTCCGGAATATCTTTCTGGAATTCCTCCGGAGGTTGATTTTTAAATACCTCCGGATGTTCTTTCTGGAATACCCCGTGAAGTTCCTTCAGGAGTTTTTCCGGCAGTTCCTTCAGGAGTTCCTCCGAAAGTTCCTTCAGGAGTTCCTCCGGAAGTTACTTCAGGAGTTCCTCCGGAAGTTCCTTCAAGAGTTCCTCCGGAAGTTACTTCAGGAGTTCCTCCGGAAGTTCCTTCAGGAGTTCCTCCGGAAGTTCCTTCAGGAGTTCCTCCGGAAGTTCCTTCAGGAGTTCCTCCGGAAGTTCCTTCAGGAGTTCCTCCGGAAGTTCGTTCAGGAGTTCCTCCGGAAGTTCCTTCAGGGTTTTTTTTTTCCTTGTTGGGTACATTTTCCACTGCGACCAGTTGGTTGATCTATTGTGGCAGGCCCCGTTTTAATGTTTGTGCCTTGTCAGTGTGTCATATCACTATGAATTTGAGTGACTTCCACTTGCTGATTGTAGGCATTTTCCCAATAAGGTATAACGTATCTTATGAAATGTATTGCCTTACTGGGAGAAGTCATCCATACATCTGATGGTTGTATTAGTCCTTTATCGAAAAATTTGCGCCTTTTTTGGAAAAGTGCTCCACAGGTACACAATAAATGTTCCGAATCTTCCGTGTCCCTTTCACAGAAACGACAGGTATCATCTTGAACTTTACATAGTTGTTTCAAATAATATTTACTCGGGCAGTGTCCTGTTATTAAACCGGGGGTTCCTCTGGAAGTTCCTACAGGAGTTCCTCCGGAAGTAGCTTCAGGAGTTCCTCCGGAAGTTCCTTCAAGAATTCCTCCGGAAGTTCCTTCAGGAATTCCACCAAAACTTCCTTCAGGAATTCCACAGAAAGTTCTTCCGAAAGTTCCTTCAGGAATACTTCCGGAATTTATCCGGAAGTTCTTTCTGGAATACCTCGTTAAGTTCCTTCAAAAGCTCCTCTATAAGTTCCTTTAGAACTTCCTAATGAAATTCCATCAAAAATTCCTTAGGAAGTTCGTCCAGGAATTTATCTGGAAGTTCTTGCTAACATTCCTTCAGGATTCCTCTCAAAAAAATTTCCAGGAATTCCTCCGAAGGTTCTTTTAAGAAATCCTTCGTAAGTTCCTTCAGGAATTCCTCCAAAAGTGCCCGGATGGAGCTCCTCCGGAAAATCCACCAAGAATTCCCCTGAAAGTTACTACAGGAATTCCTTCGGAAGTCCTTTAAGGTATTTCTCCGTCGGTTCCTCCTATATTTCCTTCGGAAGTTCCCTCAGGTATTCCTTCAAAAGTTGCTTCAGAAATTCTTCCATAAGTTTCCTAAGGAGATCCTCTGGAAGTTCCTTAACTATTTCCTTCGGAAGTTTCTTCAGGAATTCCACCGGAAGTTCCTTTAGGAATTCGTCCAGGAATACTTCTGAGAGTGCTATCAGTGATTCCTCCGGAAGTTACTCCAGCAGTTCTTACAGGAATTTCTCCGGAGTTCCTCCGGGTATTTTTATGGAAGTCATCCCAAGTAGCACACATGTCCCACATAGATTACTGCAACGGATATGCGACTAGATTTGGTCACTATCAAGTTGCTGCAACCATTTTAGTCTGACTTGTGCTGCTCGGGATACCATCAATTTGTCCAGAAGTTCTTCCTGGTATTCCTTCAGGAATTCTTTCGTAAGTTCCATCGGATGCTGTATTAGAAATTCCATCGAAAGTTATTTCCGGAATTCCTCCGTATTATTTTTTTCTGGAATTGCTCCGTAATTTCCCCCAGTGTTTCCTTCGGTTGTTCCTTCAATATTTTTTTCGGAAGATTCTTTAGGTAATTCTCCGAAAGTTGCCCCAGGAATTCTTTCGTAAGTTCCTTTAGGAAGTCCTTCAAAAGTCCCTTACAAAATTCTTCCGGAAGTTCTTTTAAAGATTCCTCCGAAAATTCATGCAGAAATCGATCGGAAGTTCCTCCACCGGAAGCTCTTTCAGGAATCCCACTGGAAGTTCCTTCAAGATTTCTACCAGAAATTCCTCCAGGAATTCCACTCTGGATTTCCCTTCAGGAATACCTCTGGAGGTTCCTGTGTAGCCCCAAATGGCCGGAGCGAATTGTTATGACAGCAGCTCTCCGTGGGTGCGTGTACACGCCACCGAGGTCTGACCAGAAGAGGGCGAGTCATGGCTTGCTGCGCACTGATCGACACGCTGAAGTGTTAATGTACAATCACACGCTGATGGTAATATACTCAAACCCCACATTTCCCTTCTTCTCTCATTAAAAAAAAAACAAAAAAAATTCTCTAGCATAGAACGCATTGATTTTTTAAAAGTTATTTGCGCGAGACGAAGATGAACATATTGCTTTTGAGAAACCGATGATTTCCTTGGAAAACTGAACTCTAAAATAAACTTGTATGATCCGGAGGCGAGCCAGCCTGGGGCTGCAAGTCTCCTTAATAAAGCTAATAAAAAAAAAAAAAAAAACTTGTGTGATCATCGTGGTTTTCATTCGCAGAACAACAAAATGCAAGTGAATAGGTTGTGTCATCAAAATGTTAAACTAAATTGGTAATTGATCTCAAAGAAACATTTTATATTATAGCAATAATCTAAATATCTTATACCGTCCATTAAATTCAACTATCAGCTTCATATATAGTAATACCAGCAAGCTGACCTTCAACATATCGATGTTGAACTTGCTAACAACCGCTTAGAACATGTGTTCCCAAACTGTGGGCCGCGACTCCCAGGGAGGTCGTGGGCTGATCAATGATGGGTTGCGAAAGACGAATCTTGAATCATTATTTTGTCCCTATTTTGTCCCACAGATCTATCACAGCCATTAGATTTGGATCTATGTAGTGAATGAAGAACAACAAATTATAAGATTTTGTCAAATACAATGAAATCCAAACAATTCAAATCCAATCCAAATTCAATCCAATTCCAATAAAAATCCAAGCCACATTCAATCCAATAATTCCAATCAACATCAAATCCTAATCCAATCTTAATCCGTTCCAAATCCAAATCAAATCAAATGCAATTCTAATCCAAATCTAAATCAAATCCAATTCAAATCTAGTTCAAATCCAATCCATATCCAATTCAAATCCATTTCAATCAAATACAAATCCAATTAAAACCTAATCCAAATCCAATCCAAATCCAATCCAAATCTATTATTCCACATTCAATCCTAATCCGTTCCACATCCATTCCAAATTCACTGCAATCAAAATCTAATCCAAATCCGATCCAAATCCAATTAAATGCAATTATAATCCAAATCTAAATCAAATCCAATCCAAATCTAACCAAAATCTAATCCAAATCCAATCCATATCCAATTCAAATCCATTCCAATCAAATCCAACCAAAATCTAATCCAAATCCGTTCGAGTTCCAAATCATTGCCAATCCATTCAAAGTAATATAATGATGGGATATGAAGCAATTCATAATGGTTTGTACAAAAGATATTTTAGTTACTAGATAAAGATTGTCGCTGTCGTCGCTGTCCGAAACATCTTTTGCTGGCGAGGATAGGGGAGCTAAATGTCAAAGAAGGAAAATCCATACGATTTGACAGGTATGTACCACACATGTTTCGGACAGCAGAACAAAGGGAACCGAAGCGACAATCTTTATCTAGTAACTAAAATATCTTTTGTTTGTACAATCTAACGCGAATTTATTTTTTATCCAAATTCTAAAAGCCAATGTGGGAGGGTCGCAAGCAATATGTGATTCTGCTAGGTGGGTCGCATGTACAAGTAGTTTGGGAACATCTGGCCTAGGATATTTATTTATTTATTTGGTCTTCGAGAGGATCGCACAGACTGACTTATTCTAATTCCTTAATCTATTTTTAAAACATTGTTTAGACATAGTAAAATCGAAACGATCACTAACTACATTAAACGCCCTTAAACAGGAGCACATCGGATTGTTATCACCATAATTGGTTCGGTGTCTGGGAACGATAATAAATTCTGACTGTCGTAAATGGCGCTGAGGCACGCTTAGAAAGATGTCCTGTAACGGTGCAATCTATATTATTCTGCAGCACGTCAAAGATAAATAGTTGCTGCAGGCGTTTCCGCCTGTCGGAAAGCAGCTCCAAGCCAATCAAACCGCAGCGTTCTCTATAGTCGGGGAGGTGTATAGGGTCGTTCCACGGAAGGTTACGAAGTGCGAAGCGCAGGAACAGTTTTTGTACTCGTTCAATACGAATAGTTTGCGTGGTGTGATACGGAGTCCAAACAGGTGATGCGTATTCCAAAGTACTGCGAACTAGAGCACAGAACAATGACTTAAGCGCGTACACCTCGGTTAGCTGCTTAGCGTTACGGCGAATGAATCCGAGCACGGAAAAAGCCTTGGCGGTGATAATAGCGATATGCTCATTGAAACGGAGTTTGCTGTCCATAGTAACTCCTAGATCGCGAATAACTTGCACACGTTCCAAATCCATGGATTCCATAGAGTAACGGTGATGAATAGTATTGTGTCTTCGCGTGAATGTAATTATTTTGCATTTTTTTATAATCACCGACATGCCGTTTTGTTTGCACCACCTTAATAGCTCATCAACGTCATTCTGCAGTATGAGACAATCCAAGGCAGATGATATTACTCTGTACATTTTCAGATCGTCCGCAAAAAAGAGTTTTCCGGAAGATATACGGTGACACAGATCGTTGATGAACAGAACAAAGATAAGCGGCCCCAGGACGCTGCCTTGTGGAACGCCGGAAGGTATAGCGAAAATGTCAGATCGTGCGGAATTTAATCTAACAAAAGCTTTCCGGTCTGACAGATACGACAGGAGCCAGTCCATAATCCATTCAGGGAAACCAACGTGTTTTAGTTTTTCTATGGCATATACATGAGGAACGATGTCAAAAGCTTTTGAAAAATCTATGTAAACTGAATCGACTTGATTGCGTCGTTCGATCTCACGAAATAGCACGTTGGTGTAACACATCAAATTTGTTGTGGTGGAACGGTTTGGGACAAATCCGTGTTGGTACTCGGAAATTACCAGTTTTGAAGCATTCATGATTATCTTGTGGACCAGAGACTCGAGAATCTTACCCAAACAGCAGAGGATTGAGATTCCGCGATAATTTTCAACGTGGTTCAAACTGCCTGATTTATGAACAGGAATCATGAATGCAGTTTTCCAAAAGCTCGGAAACGTTTTTTCATCTAAAGAGCGGTTGAACAAGAGAGCAAGTGGTGCAACCAATGAAGTAGCACAGTTTTTTACAAGTAACGGTGGTAAACCATCAACTCCAGATCCCTTGGATACATCTATTTTTGACAACTCCCGAAGCACATCGTCGTGAGAGAGGTTTATAGGTGGTAGATGAATACTATGATTTGGCACGTCGCTGAAACATCCAGAAGTCGGTTGAGGAGCATCTGAAATATATACGGTCCGGAAAAATTCCGAGAAAAGATTTGCTGCTTCTTCGGGTGTACTAGCAGTTTCATCGCGATATGACACGTTGTTTGGTATACCGCTGCTACATCTTTGAGCTTTCACGTGCCTCCAGAACATTGATGGATTTTGTTTCAAATCAGATTCCAGTCTTATCAAGTATATCCTGTAGGTTGCTGATAGAAGCTCGTTGTAAGAAGATTCAACAAGGCGGAGCATTTCTCGGTTCTCGGTCGATTTGTCGAGAAAGTAGCGATTGCGAAACTTTCTCAGCCTATTCCGTGAATTGCGTAATTCAGCTGTCCACCAAGGCTTTCTGCTAATGCCATTTGACGAATGTTGGCGACGAGGCACATGTGTATTCAGAACTTCAAACAGTTTGTCGTAAAACAGGGACACACTGGCGTCAACCGAGTGACCGCTGAGATAAAATATAATAAATCACCCAGTCTATTGATGACAGTTCGGCGTTAAGCAAGTCAAAATTGCAATGTTTAAAGTCCAGTTGCATAGTGGCCTCAGGTAGCGCATGGGCGGTTGTTGGTCCACGATGATCGATCTGCAGTACGAATGGGGGATGATGATTGTCGGCCTTTAAGATTGGAAGAGGGGGTTGCAACATTTCGATACTGTCAGGAGAATTCGAAAATGCTAGATCAAGTAGATTTCCGTTCGGGTTGGCGAAGGGGTTCAACTGCACGAGACCACATGTTGAGGTAGATTCCATTAGAATCAGTTCAGATTCGCTTGAGGCGTTTGTTGGCAGAAATCCGTTTATGTCTTCGTCGAAATTCCAGTGTAGACGAGGAAGATTATAGTCACCGAGAATCAGAATGATGTCGTTGTCTGCCGATTTATCGGAGATACGTTGGACTGCTGAAGCATGTGTGTTGAGTAAGACTCAGAGGCTGAGTTCGGTCGTAAGTAGATGCTGCAGATGAATAGCGACCGATGTGGCAGTTTCACGCAAATCACCACTTGCTCTAACTGGCTACAATCTAATAAGACCTCCAAACATTGTAACCCGTTCTTCACTACCACGAGAACACCCCGCCTCTTGAAAGTTCACTAGTTGCCAAGTTACGATCACAACGAAATATGGAATATTCGGACGTCAGCTCCGAGTTACTGATATCAGATCGAAGCCATGTTTCGGTGAAGATAATGATGTCGTAGTCGCAGGAAGACAACCTTAATTTCAATTCCGTTGTTTTGGTACGCAGACCACGCACGTTTTGGTAGTAAACAGAGATGAATTGATGCACTTTCTGATCATCGGCTGATGCATTGCCTCTGCGGGGCGAGTTGTTCTGCTCACAGGTGTTGATTGATGGGATGTTGAGTTCTATTTCAGATGATTCGCCGCTGAAACCGGGATACGGATCAGATTCTGAACAAGTCGATGCATTTTGGTACTTGCCGTGAGCTGGATGTTGGAAGACCCCTCCTCCGCACCCACACACAGGACCGGGACGACTGTTGAACGTTGGCGGGAATGTCACGACTGTGGCGGGGGGGCTTGGGGCTTCCATAGAGCTGACGTTATTGCATCCCGTTGTCCGATTGATGGTTGAGATGAAACGATTGTTTGCAGCGGCACTGAAACCAGGAAACGATTCAGGAGATGCTCGGGTTGAAACGGTAAAGGATATGATATTTATCTAAAATTTCGCAGAGATATCATACTTAAATGGGATAGCATAAGTTTATTCCTAAATTTTAGACTTATGTTAACCAGTACTATTAGCCAATAACTTCAAAATTATGACTTTGTGAATGCTGGCATCGTTTTTTGAGCTTCATGAATGTTGGATATCTCATCCAACGGGTAATTCCGTTACGACTACTAAGTCAGCAAATTCCAAAATAACTTCAAGATAATATATCAAGCCTTCCAAACAACTTTGTAGCATATGATAGAACTCCATATCTCTCAGATTTCGATAGAACTAGCTTAACTGGTAGTCTCATGTACACTAAAGCTAAGTTATACATTTCAAACTAAATTTATTTTAACCAAAATAAATGTTTCCTTGGGATTTTCTAGATTGTCAAAAAAATTTTCGGCGGTCTCCCAGACATGCCATGTGGTATTTCAAACCACAAACCAGCGGTCTCCCATGCTTTGTGATTTTCCAAACCACAATCCATTTTCCAGCGGTCTTCCAGACGCGCTTTGTGGTTTTCCAAACCACAATCTATTTTCCAGCGGTCTTCCAGACACGCTTTGTGATTTTCCAAACCACAATCCATTTTCCAGCGGTCTTCCAGACACGCTTTGTGATTTTCCAAACCACAATCCATTTTCCAGCGGTCTTCCAGACACACTTTGTGATTTTTCAAACCACAATCCATTTTCCAGCGGTCTTCCAGACACGCTTTGTGATTTTTCAAACCACAATCCATTTTCCAGCGGTCTTCCAGACACGCTTTGTGATTTTCCAAACCACAATCCATTTTCCAGCGGTCTTCCAGACGCGCTTTGTGATTTTTCAAACCACAATCCATTTCCAGCGGTCTTCCAGACGCGCTTTGTGGTTTTCCAAACCACAATCCATTTTCCAGCGGTCTTCCAGACACGCTTTGTGATTTTTCAAACCACAATCCATTTTCCAGCGGTCTTCCAGACACGCTTTGTGATTTTTCAAACCACAATCCATTTTACAGCGGTCTTCCAGACGCGCTTTGTGATTTTCCAAACCACAATCCATTTTGCAGCGTTCTTCCAGACGCGCTTTGTAGTAATACAAACCCATTGCCTTGTGTTTTTTTTAATCGTCAGATGTTTTAACACATTAGCACATTACCAATTGAATTCAACTCACCTTTTGAAATCAGCATCAGGATCCAACAAATAACCTGGCAGGATCGCCAAAATGTGTAGCCCCAAATGGCCGGAGCAAATTGTTATGACAGCAGCTCTCCGTGGGTGCGTGTACACGCCACGGAGGTCTGACCAGAAGAGGGCGAGTCATGGCTTGCGGCGCACTGATCGACACGCTGAAGTGTTAATGTACAATCACACGCTGATGGTAATATACTCAAACCCCACAGTTCCTTCCGGAAGTTCCTTCGAGAATATCTAGTATAGTTCCTTCCTCCTGAAATTCTTTGAGAAATTGCTTCGGAAGTTCTACCAGGAATATGTCCGCAATATGTTTTATCGAGAACTTCACCAGAAGATCCTCCGGAAGTTTCTTCAGGCGTATCTCCGGAAGTTCCTCCACGAATTCGTTCGGAAGTTTTACCAGAAAAATGTCAAGATGTTCTTCTTCACATTCCTTCAGAAATGCTTTTGAAAGTTCTTTCAGGAATTCCTCCGGAAGTTTCTTCAGATATTTTTCCGGAAGTTTCTTCAAAAATTCTTCCAAAAGTTCCTGAAGGAATTCCTCTCGAATTTTAATCAGAGATTCCTAGGGAGGATCTTTCATAAATTTCTCCAATTGTTCTTTCAGGAATTCCTCTGCAAGTTCCTTAAGGAGCTCCTTCGGAAATTCCATCATGGAATACTTCTGGAAGTTGCTACAGGAATTCCTCCGGAAGTTTTTCAAGAATTCTTCCGGAAGTTCCTTGAGGATTTTTTCTTGAAATTACAAAAGTATATCTTTTGGAAGTTCCTTTAGAAATTCTTCCGGAAGTTGCTACAGCTTCCGGGGGAGTTCTTGAAGGAACTTCCCAAGGAATTCCTAAAAGAAATTCCGTAGAAAATCTTCATGGAACTTTCAGAGGTTTCCTGAATCAACTTTCGAAGAATAAACAGAAGGAACTTCCTAAAGGAATACTGGAGGAACTTAGGGAGGAATTCCTAAAAAAAATCCGGAGGTTTTTTTTAACATTTTTAGAGTGATTTTTAATTTTAATACAAAATTCATCATTATTCTGGAGGACTTGCCAAAGGAACTTCTGAAGGAATCCGTTATGCAACTTCACAAGGAATTGCCCAATATAACTGAAAGAAGTTGCGAAAAAATTCCTTATAGCACTTTCGAAGGAATTCGTGAAAGAACACCCGGAAAAATTCCTGAAAGAACTTTCGTAGAAATTTCTGAAGAAAATTCGAGAGTAAATTTTTAAGGATTTTTTGTAGGAATTTTTAAAGAAACTTCTGGAGAAATTCCTGGAAGAACTTTCCAAAGCATTCGTAAAAGAATGTGAGAAAGAACATTATGACATTTGAGGAACTTCCGGATGAACTTCCGGAGGAATTCCTGGAGGAATTTCCGGACGGCTTTCTGGAGGGACTTTCGAAGGAACTCCTGAAGCAACTTCCGGAGCAATTTCCGGATGAACTTCAGTCCTGGAAGAATTTCCGGAAGAATCACTAGAGGAACTCCCGGAGGAATTCCTGGAGGAACATCCAGGGGAATCCCTGGAGGAACTCCTCGAAGAATTTTTGGAAGAATTTCTTAAGGAACTTCCGGAGGAATTGCTGGAGGAATTTTCGGACGAATTCCTAGAGGAACTGCCAGAAGAATCGCTGGTAGAACTTCCGGAGGATTTCCTGGAGGAATTCCTGGAGAATTTCCTGAAGGGACTTTCGGAGGAATTCCTGGAAGAAATTCCGAGCAACTTTGGAGGTATTCCGTGGAACTTCCGGAGGTATTCCTGGAAGAACTTTCAGAAGAATTCTTTCGAATTTCCTGGAGGAACTTCCGGAAGAGTTACTGGAGGAACTTCCGGAAGAATTACGAATGAACTTACTTAGGTATTCCTGGAGGAATTTCCGGACGAATTCGTGGAGGAACTTCCAGAGGTATTTCTGAAGGAACTTCCGGAAGAATTACTGGAGGAACTTCCGGAAGAGTTACTGGAGGAACTACCGGAAGAATTACTGGAGGAACTTTCGGAAGAATTACTGGAGGAACTTCCGGAGCAATTCCCGGTGGAACTTCCAGAGGTATTCCTGGAGGAACTTTCGAAAGAATTCCTGGATGAACTTCCGCAAGAATTACTGGAGGAACTTAAGGAAGAATTTCCGGATGAACTTCCTGAGGTATTCCTGAAGGAACTTTCTGAGGAATTCCTGAAGGAACTTTCTGAGGAATTCCTGTAGGAACTTTCATAGGTACTCCTGGCGGAACTTCCGGAAGAATTTTTGGAGGAACTTCTGGAGAAACTCCCGGAGGAATTCCTGGAGGAATTTTCGGACGAATTCCTCGAGGAATTCCGGAGGAATTACTGGAGGAACTTCCAGAGGAATTTCTGGAGGAACTTCCGGAGGAATTTCTGTTGGAACTTTCGGAGGAATTCCTGGAGGAACTTCCAGAGCCATTCCCGGAAGAACTTCCAAAGGTATTTCTGGAGGAACTTCCGGAAGAATTACTGGAGAAACTTCCGGAAGAACTACTGGAGGAACTTCTGGATGAATTCCTGGAGGAATTTCCGGAGGAATTCTTGGAGGAATTCCTGGAGGAATTCCTGGAGGAATTTCCGAGGGATTTCTGGAGGAATTTCCGGAGGAATTACTAGAGAAATTTCCGGAGGAATTCCTGGAGGAATTTCCGGACGATTTCCTGGAGGGACTTTCGGAGAAATTCTGGATCAATTCCCGGAGGAATTTCCAGAGGTACTCCTGGAGGAACTTCCAGAAAAATTACTGGAGAAACTCCTGGAGGAACTTATGGTGGAATCCCTGGAGGAGCTTCCGGAGGAATTCCTGGAGGAATTTTCGGACGAATTCCAGGAGGAGCTTCCAGAGGAATTCCTGGATGGACTTTGGAAGGAACTCATGGAGGAACTTCCGGAGCAATTCCTGGAGGAATTTTCAGAGGTATTGCTGGAGGATCTCCCGGAAGAATTACTGGGGAAACTTTCGGAAGAATTACTGGAGGAACTTCCTGAGGTATTCCTAGAGGAAGTTCCAGTGGAATTCCTAGAGGATGGTTTGGAGGAATTCCCGGCGGATCTTCCGGAGGAATTCCTAAAGAAAGTGTTGGAGGAATTCTTTGAGTAACCTCCGGAGGAATTCTTGTAGGAACTAAAAAAAAAATGCAAATGATATTGTTAGAGTTTCAGAATGAATTCCTAAGGAAGTCTTCGAATAAATTCGTATGAAAGTTTTGTAGGAATTCTGGGTACTTCTAGGGGAAACTTCCGGATGAACCACTGAGAAAATTTCATCTGGGTTTCCAAGAGAAATATCTATAATAAGTTTCCGAAGGAATTTCTTGGTGAAAATGCTTGTGGTAGTTCCCAGAGGAATTACTGGAGTTTCCGGAAGAACACCTGTGGAAATCTTCAGATGGATTGCTTGGGGAGAATTTTCTGGGTAAATTTACAGAAGAATTGCTAGGAGTATTTCCAAAAGCGCTCCTGGGTGAATTGTAAAAACATTTCTTAATGAACATAGGCGAATCCTTGAAAGAACAGTTGGTTCGGAGAAACAAGTGGTCGGAGAAACTCAACAGCGAATATTAAAATAGCTGAGGCAAATTCATCGGACGCACAGCTGGGCTAAGCATTCTTTAATCAATGAAGTTGGCGCTCGAGGTCAGTCATGTCAAAGGAGAAGGACACAAGTTTTTTCCTGCTGAAAAGTTCAGAAAACCACGGAATATCCCTTGAAAAGACGGCATATATGATGTTGCCTTTATCCTTCTTTTATGCAGCATGTACCGTCTCTCTCGGTGGTTTACATTTACGGAACTGCGATTACTAATACTAATTCAAAGTTTATTGCACGAGTCGAAGAAGGCAAGCAAGCTTCAGTAAAATGGTTTCACCTAGACAATAATAGCTCTTCTGAACGCATGCTGGAATTTATTTGGATGCTTTACATTCTCCACATCCTTGGCGTCACACAAAGAACCCGACAAAACGACAGGCGTTGAGGGTAGTTATGAGTCTATTCGATCTGACTGGTCATTAATGCTTCTTTATTATTCATCGCAACATAATTATCGAGGATCCATGAAAGGCCTACTTTTTGGATTGCATTTACCAGTCCAAATTACTTTGGTAATATGATCAAATTTTCCTTGAGCATTTTCCTTGAGAACTGCATACTAAGCTTTAGCCTTTTCCGCTCGTCCTGGAAGTAAATCATATTTATCCCTATCAAGAAGCCAAGGGAAACATCTTTCACCCCTAAACGCTATCAATCAGTCCATAAGTCTTGTATTCCAACGTGGTCATTCAACCGAGTCACCAACTTTCTCAGTTGGAACAAGTCTACTTGCGACAACTCGAAAAAGCTTCTGCGGTATAATCGTTCCAGCAGTCAGGAGAAATTAATCAACTATACTGTCCGTTGGCGATACAGATCCCCAAGTCTTATTTGCCAACCAGGTCTTTTTTTTTTTCCTGTTCGGGTGTGCCACTGCGACCAGTTATTAGATCTATTGTAGCATTTCCCGTATCCTTAGTGTTTAAGTGCATGTCGAATTACTCCATTACTAGACATTTACACAAGATTTTGTCTTATCCTGATGAGTCGCAGCAAGAATTTGTGCGTGGACGGTCGCATTTTGTTTCGGCTGTCAAGTTTTTTTAAAGTTTTTCGGCCGATTATCAACGATTCTGGAAACCACACAAGCCGAATTGATTGCACTCGTGATAAGCAACGCCGTCAGTTCAATCGCCGGAAGGATTCCAAGCTAGAATTCCATTCCAACGTGCTACCTGGACGCAGAATCCAGACGTTAGTCCTCTGGAGAAGCAGTACCAATGATGATGATCTGCAGTCAGCTGCCATCGAGACTTCCTCATCATGTTCGAAGACGTATTCGGATTCAGCGCATGGTTTCAAAGACGGGATGTCGGCTCGGGGGATGTGTTTCGATTCAGATGGCTGAATGACACTATTTGGCAGTTCTTCCGAAGCTGCTAACAACGAAAGGATAAATTACATTGGTGAGCCAGTTCTAATTATTCTATTTTAGGGTAATAAGGTATAAAAGACCCCCCCTAATCACCCGCGGGGGGTGAATTACACCATCTTACCCTATTATGTTTTTGATGCTTCATAAATCATATCATTGGCTACTAAATACGCACAGGGCATGGTTTGCTACTATTGCCGCGTATATTGTGGGAGTCCCAGATATCCGGTTCACGCTTTGGTTAGCAACGGTGGCTCTTCTCGACCTTCTATTCCCTGAGTAGTTGGTACGAATAAGGGCGTCCTTGCGATGCTTTGCTGTACCTGTTATGAACAACTAGTACATCCCATTCCCTACACTTCCTGAGGTTCCTTGCCTCATAAGTGATTCCTTTTTGTAGTACTAGTCTTCATAACAAAAATGGCACCATTACGGAACATGCGATATGATCAAATTATTCTTAGTATTACTTGACCAACGCCCCCAGTTGGGTGAGGGATAGAGGATGACAGACACACACATGTCGAATTACTCCATTACTATTGAGAAGCAATGAAGTATCGGTTTCGATACAGTTCTTGTTTTGTTTTCCCAAGAGTACATGACACGGTCCCGCTATTTAGACCCTTCACAGAGAGCAATCTCATTGAAGGCGCGCCCCTTATCAAATCTTCCTTGAGAAAACAGAACAGTAATACTGTTAATTGGCCATGCATCGGAGCCCTGGTCACATCCTTGTCTTGCTTCTAGAATATGACCAGTAAAGCTACAAACCCGGGATTTAGCTCTATCTACAAGACCATTTCAATCTAGATAAGTTATTTAGTAACAAGAATTTCCGTGTGTTCCTCGAACTACCATTGTTTACCAGTTCATAAAGAGTTAGTACATCCATAAAACCCTAACTCGAATTTTTCCAGCAGTTAGTTCAGCCTAGGTCGATGGGCCCTGGTTTTATAACTAATTGCTAGAAAATCTGTTTCCGCTGCATACAATTTAGCCTCAAACGAGAGGAATTTGAATCTTTCAACCATATGCAGGGTAAAGTTAATTTTGTTATAATTCAAAAACTGCAATTGGTAGAGGACTAAATACGATAAATCCTTGAAATACCACAACTTATTGGCCTAGCTTGAAAAATGGATTGAGCTAGGGCTCGGTTTGGTAGATCTTACACCGTGAAACACTACGTCAAAGTGATCTATCAGCTTTACAGGGGAACCAGGTCTTAATAATGATAAGAATCAAAATAAGTGAAATATAAATTGGATTCAACTCAACTATTATCAGGTTTGCTCCTCCACATATGTTTGATAAGTACTTGATGTTATCTAGTGTTGCATTGAAGTTTCTCGTCTTTGAATTGCGTAATAGAACATGAAAGTACTCTAATTTCTAGGATATGGAACTTTCCAATTAGATGCTAGGAGTCCAGTTCTAATGTGAAAAATGTACGCAAGTTTCCGACCAAGTTACTGAGTTGTATGCAAGTCACATGACAATATGTTGCATATGTGAAGGCGAACCAACTGAACATGCTCTTTTATATGCAGAAGAATATCTTAGGCTAACGAATCGCAAAGCAAATATTTTCTTTTTTCATTAGCATTATCTATTCTGTACAATCTTGATATTTATGCTATTCAAACATTCTTCATCATTTGCATATGTCTCTTAAAATAGTGTGAAAATATTCACTCGCTGTCTTCCCACCATAGTCGCGCACTCACACGATTGAAGTTTCTGGTCGGCTGCACACAAATCAAGCATGAAATTAAATTTTGATCTGTTAGCTAACTCCGCAATGACGAATCTTGGGCAATTTAATGCCAAATCGAAATCAATTACGGCGCGTGACATTTTAAAAGCTGACTAATTGCCCTACATCTTTGCTCGCTCTTCCCGTCTCATTAGGTCGCGGATCCGACTCGAGTGAAACCGAATCCGAGCCGGGATTCTCCTAAAACGAAAACAGCGCCGATCTCGAACGACCTTCACCGGTGAGCAGCTGGAAGCACTGGAAAAGCCTTCCAACGAACTCAGTACCCGGACGTGTACACGCGGGAGGAACTGGCATCATCCACCAACTTGACGGAGGCACGCATCCAGGTGTGGTTCAGCAACCGTCGCGCTCGGCTGCGGAAACATGCCGGCTCGCAGATGTCCACCCCGTTGGGTTCGCTCGGATCGCTTCCAATGTCGCAGTACCATCCAGGAGTGGCATCCCAGGAGTCCTACCAAATGGCGGCGGCCGCCAACTACGACTTCGTTAGCCAGAATCCGGCCTCGTTTTCTTCCGGCTTCCAGCATGGACACTTTGGCGGGCAGAATTTCGCGCCGAATCCCATGGGCTTCCATCAGAATAGTCAAGGTGAGTTTTTTTTTATATTCCATACTTGTGACAATATTCTGAATATTTGTTTATCGCTTCAGATTTTATCCCTCCGGAGTACACCAAGATGATGAACGAAGAATACATCAAACCGGCACACGAGAACGCATCGTCGTCGGTCAAGCTGAGTCCAACGGCATCTCATGGACCTTCGGCTGCACTGGGTGATAGCTATGCAACCAAATTGAGTTCGGTCACCGCGGCGGCGGCAACCAACATCGCCCCGCAGGAAACAGCCTGGAGTCAAACGTATCCGCCGCACCCCGGACAGAGCTATGCCGCCAACTTGGGGCCCAGTTGTCCACCGTCGGCTCCTTCCGGGCCAATGGAGTACCACCAGATGCAGCAAGCCTACAGCAACAAGTATTGGTCCTGATGTGCACTGGGTGGCGAATGATTGGATATTTTAATCGCAGATAAATGGGCGTAATATTTGAACCATCAAATGGAAAAAAATATTCTCGATAAAAATAAAATCTCTCTCCATTAGTTAATTACAATATTTATATTCGACCAGATGAAAATAATCTTCGAACGTCAAATATGCGCACACGATTTTACCAAGGAAGCATTTGGAACTGAGTGTTTGGATGATCAAATGTTACGTCTGTTTATCTTTGTTTTATTTATAGGTTTTTTGAAGGTTTCCTTCTTTTCATTGGATTAAGTTAATGTAAGATATGGTTTCCTATTTTGCAATAGTGTTTTCAGCTTAGTAGTAAGATGGTCCCAAATCTAAATTCAGATCTTATTTTAAATATTAAAATCAATAAGTTTAAGTAGTTGTTTTAGGTTAGCAAATCATCAAAATATTTATTTTCTGATAAATTCCATGACACAAACTTAGCACTAGAACTCTCACTTAGCCTTCAACCAAACAAAGCGTAGTGAATAAACAAAACCATTGATCCACAAAAGTGAATAAATGCCTTAAATTACAAAACCAGTTCTATTTTATTCAATTCACCTATGCCTAACTCCCTGGCTAGATTTGCAGATCTTCGCATTCTCATCGAAAATCATTCCGTTGCACACTGCTTCACTCGAGAATTCAGAGTGAACCCAACGAAGTAGCATTCGAAATACCTTGACCGATCCTGGGTGTCAGGAAATTTGCCTTCGGACCTGCATTTGTACTGGCATTGTTGACCGTTGAACTCAGATCCATCGCTACATTTGAACAACACTACTTCTTCCGATCCGGACTCCGACTGGTAGCAGTAGCCGTAGAACTGTTTGTTGTTATCGTAATAGACCCACACCCCGTTGGATTTCGCACAATCCAGAGTCTTACATTCCGATGGGAAGATTTGTCTTCGGCAATTCTTGTTGGTCATGTCATACACGTATCCAGGCATGCAGTCATATTTGAAGGCATTCAGATCAGCATCGCACAAGTAATAGTAGTAGCAGTTGTTTGGATCTGAAGACATGTGAATCCGTTTAGACAAATCACTAACTCCATTACGCTATTTTTAACTCACCTGGAAAGTACCCCTCGGATGAACACCGGAAACTGCTGGTGCAGCCTTCACGTTCTTCATCCGGCCTTGCTGAACAGTGAGCCCCCGAAATGTCTGAGTTCACACAGTAAGGAGCATCCAGAGGGCAGTCCCGGGCTGGAAGAACCGTTCCTCTTAAACACACCGAAATCTTGGTACAATCCAAACAGACTGCTGCACTTCCCGTACGAGGACAAACCGGATCCCATTCGGCACCATTTCCGGGTGAATCCGTTACAACACCCCCGTTTTCGGGGAACTCCTCTCCGCCATCAATGGGCGACTCCTCCTCTAAATTTTGTCTAGCCACCAGACCGGACGGCGACGATATAAGTCGGGATGCTCCGGCTGATAGCACCAGAGAAAGTAGAATCAATTTCGTCGCAGCCATGGCAGCAGGTTGATAATAAACGAAGTACTGTCTATTGCGAAACGATGCGTTGCGAATCTTATACTTTGGGGACTTCGAGGTCAGTGGGTGAGTAATTTCGATATCAGCTGACCAAAACTGACGAAGCTGTTTTGCCCAAAATCAACGTTCTTCCCCCAAAACAGAGTGCATGAACTGTAAATTTGCACTTTTGCGATACAACAAGACATTTGGAGGTTCCTGGCAGACGTTGAACTGTGGGCGTTCGCTGATAAGAGGTACAGGGCAGGATGTGGTACAACTAGCTATCAGCTATGTTCTAACAAGAGGCGCTAATGGCAATCAACAACTGTCAATAATTGATGTACGAGATTGATAAATCATATGGAGGTGTATAGGGTAACATCTGGAACTATCAGAAGGGGTCTCATTCTTCAAAAATCCGGAAATAATATTTGACCCAAACTCCCCCGCAATGCAATAGTCTGTTGGGAATAAGCTCGGTCTTGACAGTGTCACATGGGAAATTCTATTACAAACAAGCAGTATGGAATGGGAAGAGATGGTTCATAAATCTCTAGTTGTGATATTGTACAGCGCATAAAAAATCTAGTCATCCGACTATTTCAAATCGCAGCCTAAGATGAGCGCCAGATAGTCGCTCAATAAAAACAAACTTACAGGAAAAAGCTACTTCGATATTTAAAAAAAATATTGAAAACGTCAGTGAATGCTTTGAATGAATGAACATTTGATTAGGTTGTAACAGCCAAAATTTATTCCTTCTGATTCCTCGTCTACATGTATAGCTACATAATATTATGTAGACGAAGAATCAGAAGGAATAAATTTTGGCTGTTACGCCCTTTTCATATGTTGTTCTAGATGTGTATCCTTTTCACACATTTTCGAGAAAACAACAAAAAACTGTTTTGAACAAAATGACACCGAATCTTTCGATTTCTTCGATACAGATCAATAGTTTTTTGACGAAACTCAACACCCTGGGGCACTTCCAGTTGGAAAACATTAAGCAGTACTCCATAATCACTCTTTAAAGTGCGTGCACATATAGTTTCTCAAATATACGAAAAATCATACTTTCCTGAGCAATTTTCTTTTTTTTGCAAGGTTATGTAGGGTAGAATACGGCATTGGCAGGGTGCGACAGTTGTTGGCACCCTCAACAATATTTGCGTTTTCCAGCAAACATACACTATTTATGAACATAATTTTGATTCAATCACACAATTTCAAGTCTAAGCTTTCATTTGAATGAGTTGTTTGTGTAAAAATAGCAAGATTTGATGAGTTAATCATCGAAACAAATTTGCACCTTCGAAATCCTTGCCATTATTGCATTGCCAAAGAAAGCAGCGCACGAATAGCAAACTGTTACTTACTTTTTTGGATCGCCTGTTTCTCCTCTTTATTGCGTTTGACACGACAAATTAAGTACGTACACTACTTTTTACACTTTATCACCACTTGATTATTACCACAAAGAGCAAATTTATGCAATATTTGCTCTATGTTTCACTAAATAAAATCGGGACTGTTCGTTTTCTTTGACAGCAGCACACTTCGGAATAGAGCGAGAGAATGTGTTTGTGAGCATATCAAACACACGCTAAAAGATACTACGCACAATTCTATGTGATTTGATTTTAGCAAAAATACGAACAAAATATCCGGCGATGGCATTTATTTAAAAAAGTGTTAAAATACAAAAATTTCTATTCGGATTTTTACGCAGACCACGGATTATATTAAAAGTGATAGCAACACCGTAGTGTTTTAACCCTTATGTGACTGACAGGACCGTTTTCCTTTGCAACTTCAATACTTTCCAAGCTCATCAAAAAAATTATAATCATTCCCGTTCCTACATAGCGCATTTCAACCATAAATAATTGCCTACTTTTAGGGTATTATCTATTATTCAACTGTGAAACATAGTGTAAGAATGGGATGGCTCCAGCGGCTGGATAGGACAGTGCTGCCCATTATTCAACATATGAAGACTCACGAGGTGGAATATATTCAGAAAAATATATATAGCTCTTTTAGTGGAATGTATTCAACCGTCTAAGACGAATTAAGTACTGTCCATTTAATTCCACCAGTTAATTTTCGGTATCTTTGCAGATACGTATTTGGACCACAACTGTGTGGTCGTCTTCAGTGTCTTGTACTTGACAAGACGACCACACAGTTGTGGTCGAAATACGTATCTGAAAAGATAACGAAAATTAACTGGAGTAATTAAATGGACAGTACTTAATTCGTCTTAGACGGTGGAATATATTGTTAATATACTGTAGTACCAGAACCGACGAGCATCGTTTAACCTAAAATTGATTAAATATATATTTTTTACATTATTTAAAAGACGTTAAGTATTCGAAATTTGCAAATTTGGATTCAATTTTTTAGATTAATTTTCGATTAAAGCAGAAATGTGTGCTTCATTTGTATGAGAGTCCCTCTTCCAGAAGAGGAGGGGTCTAATATCATCATAAGAATCTTCATCGTTCCCTAAAACCTCTACATACAAATGTTCATGCCGTTTCCTAGTCTATAAGGGCAGACATAAACATATCATTTTTGAGTATGAGGCTGGAAAACAACTCACACAATATATCAAAGATCCCAGAAAAACTGATTGGGAGCTATATAATTCTAAGTTAGATGCCGAAAAAAATATATTTGTATCTAACTTAAACTCTTGGGATGAACTTGAGAAAAGCTCAAACCAGCTTTCTAGGCTAATCCAAAACTCTTTTAATGAAAGTTGTACCCTTAAGTTACGCTCTACAAATAGAGACATACCATGGTGGAACAACAGACTACAAAAACTGCGCAAAAGAACCCGAAAACTTTTCAACCGGGCTAAGCGAACACAACAGTGGGAACAATACACATGGTGACCAGCGAATCGGGAAAACCGGGAGAACCGGGAAAAAACCGGGAATTGAAAATCACCGGGAAAATGTCGGGAAATATGCGGAAATTTAATAACCACCGGGAAAATTTTCAAATCTGCATTTGTCTCTTTGTGAAACAGGCCTACCCAACCTTTTCAAGCCACGGGCCAATTTTCAGAATAGCCATTTGCTGGCGGGCCAGGAAATATTCAGTACATAATTTTTATACATTTTAAAAATACTCAAAGTAAGTGTTATTTTCAGAATGAGGTTTAGTTTTGCAGAACGGCTAAATTTTTTAAAAGAAAAACTAAGCACGATATTATAGCGTTTGAATAATCTTTTTTTAAGTGTGCTTATTTTCTTTTTCGTTTTACGTAACAGGTCATGGAATTGTTGGATTTTTTTTTCCAATACTCGACGCATATTGATTTCACGATCGGTGATCAAATTTTGCAAGAACAGCAATTACTTTTTACTGCTTTCATTCTTGATAAGAGTTGTTCATACATATATGTACGTCTGAAGAGAGAAAATATCTTATAAGAGATGTGCCTTTCTAAAATTTCGATTTGAGCTCGTTGTTGCATTGGAGGTCAATTATTTCCATTTGAAATATTTCAGGTACATTTTTCACATTAGTAAAAGGTGTTAAGGAACTGTGTTCTCAAAAATCAGCAAATATGTCTGAAAATGTCTGTCGAAAGGATTCGAGTTTAACAGCATATTTAACAGATTTGCATGAACTGTTTTCTACAGGATTAGAGAAAAGTATCTGTTTTCGATTATCAATTGTGTCAAATTGTTTCAATTTTGTTCCAATAGTTTCTATGTTGAATAATAAAAGTTCGACGTGTTGATCCCTGACTTGCAGTTCTATGTTCAAGTCATTGAAATGTTTGGTGACATGTATTATAAAGGTCAAGCCACTCATCCATTCAGGATCATCTTGTAAAAATATTGTACCATGGGTTAGCCAACGAACTAACATAACAAATCTCAACTCTTGTGGCTGGGTAATTTAATCAATTATTAACAATTATTAATAAACAAATTTACAAATTGCTTTAATTTTCAAGTGTCACAATGCCCGTGTTCTTTCCCGTCATTGCCAGAGCTCCATCAGTTGTTAGGCCTAAAAGAAGTGTTCAAGCTCCTTCATACAGAGCTAAACAGCTTTTTTCAGGTCTATACCGGTCTTCAGATGATCAGAAACGCCTCTTATGAAGGCAGTCTGCGTCTTGTTTCTTATACATTGAATATTTTCATCGATTGTGAGCAGGTAGAACGTAACGTAATTTTCAAATCTTCTGAGAGAACTTTTACTCTTCACCGTGCTTTAGAGCACACGATATCGCTAAAAACCGGAAAGCTGGAAAGCTGGAAAGCTTTCATCAGTATTGGCAAAATATCATTAACAACAGAACTGGCCCGTGCTGGATTATTCGAATCTGTGCTAGCATAGATTTATTTTTTATCAGTAATATCTATGGTATTGATTAATAAATGATAAGAAGAAGCTTTTCGAGCTTGATAGAAAATCTTTCGGGCTGGTTATGAAGAATTTTGTCTTATACGCCACGGGCCACAAGAAATGGAGCCAAGGGCCGGATCCGGCCTGCGGGCCGTACGTTGGGCAGCCCTGTTGTAAAAAATAGTGCAGTAATCTCAAACATCATGAGAAAATTGGTAGACTCATTTGCTCATTCCATCATATTTCAGAGTTTACAAATTTCTAAAGTATGTCATGTAATTATGAAGACCCTAGATATCCCATTCAATCAAGTTGGCTAGAGTTTCAGACATAGTAATTAATAACAACGCCGGGTTACTTATATGTACCTGGAACACGAGCAATCAACTTTGATTGCACCGATTTTTTTTGTATTAAATCTGATTTGAACTTTGCTTAATTTTTATTTATCTCAATCGATTCCTTTTAGGTTCTCCAATTTGTCCGAATAAATATATTTATTATCCCTCCTCTTTTATTTCAAATATTGAAACATTGCCAAAGCCATTCAAAAAAGGTGAAAAGATCTACGTCTTCAACAATAATCTTGTATTCAACAAAAAAATCAAATTTGTCTTACACGATCCTCATTATGCATCAAAGAGTTGTGACGATGGAAATTTGATTCACAGTTACACATTATAATAATTCGTGACATCATATGAGATTTAGGTTCGGTATTCTCGTTTACGGACGAACTATACTTTCAAATGTTAACAAGAATATGGACTTTCGATTTATAGAACATTGTACACATGTTCTCAAAAAAATAGGGTTTATTATCAAATTGTTAAATGGTTTGAATAAATTCGATACAGAGGAGATGTTAGAACATTTTATTTTTTTTTATATTTTTCTACAGAATCGCAATGTCTAAATAATTTGTCATGAGTTCATACTTAGGCCGATACAAATATTAAAAATCCATTTTGTCTCCCTCTCCCTCGGATTTTTTTGCCAAAAAATAATATTTTGAGGGCGCAACAAAATAAAATTCGGATAATTTAGAGGATTTTCAAAACATTCTTTAACAAATCCGAGGAGTTTTTTGATTTTTTTTTAATTTTAATATTTATTTTTTATTATTCCCCCCCTTGACCTTTCGGAGACCAGTAAGACAAAAAGTCAATTTAATATTTGTAACGGCCTTACTAGAATAAAAAATCAAACTAATTAAGTAAAAAATAGTATTATTTAGCCAGTGAAAATCACTCTTCTACATTTAATTTTGCAGTTACAGTATAATTGTTTATATGGATTTTTTTTTCTATTTTTAACATTTATGAATTCGTGGGTTTTGATTTTTTTTTCTACTTATATATTTTTTGTACCGGTAAATTTTTCATAATACCGAGAAAACCGGAAATAACTGGAATTTGAATTTCAAAATTCACTGGCCACCCTGAATACAAACAATCCCCACCGATTACAATCAAGACATTAGGCGATCTAAAAGTATATATTGGAGGCATACATGTGAAAACATAGAAAATACTCCATCAGCTGCCAGGTTGCAAAAATCCTAGCCAAGGATCATTCTAATAGACTCGGTACTTTAAAAAAACGGCTTATTCACTACATCTGTGAGTGAAATGTTACAATTGATTATGAACACCAGTTCAAATGAAGACCTAAATGCAATAGGAACTGAAATCATTGAAATCAGCCATCTGATTCATGGATCAATGAATAAAATGACTGAGCTAGAAAGATCCAGGAACGATGCACGTATTCTGGCGCGAAAAATTTTTACTGAAAGAAAGGTCGAATGGGCAATAGATTCCTTTGAACCTTTCAAATCACCGGATATAGATGGAATCTTTCCTGTACTACTGCAAAAGAGTAAGGTAATTTTAAAACCTATCCTTACAAGTTTGTCGTTAAACTATATATTCCATCAGTCTGGCGACAAGCGTGGGTGACATTTATCCCCAAGGCAAATATGAAGGATAAAACCTCACCAAAATCCTTTAGGCCAATAAGCTTGTTCTCCGTTCTACTGAAAATAATGGAAAAATAATAGATGAACATATCAAGTCATCATATTTAACCCAACTACCGTTAAGCAAACACCAATTCGCTTATCAGGAAGGTAAGTCATCAGTAACCGCATTACATGCAGTTGTTACAAAATTAGAAAAATCTTTTGAAGCAAAAGAAATTTCCCTTGCTGCTTTCTTAGATATAGAGGGAGCTTTTGACAACACTTCTCATAATTCCATAAAAAAGGCAATGTAAAATCGTGGCTTCGATAAATGCATTGTAGATTGGATTAAAGAAATGTTAACAAAAAGAGAAATATCAGCTAACCTTGGAAACTCTCACATTAGTGTTAGAGCAATCAAAGGGTGCCCACAAGGAGACGTATTATCACCTTTACTGTGGTCTTTAATAGTAGATGATCTTCTCAAATACCTTATAGCCCAGGGCTTCGAAGTAATTGGTTTCGCTGACGATATTGTCATAATAGTACGAGGCAAATACAATGACATTATCGCTAACAGAATGCAAACTGCTTTAAACTATGTATCCAAATGGTGCGATAGAGAAGGATTGAGTGTAAATCCGTCCAAAACCACTATTGTGACCTTCACGCGTAGGAGGAAATTCTCACTAAACAACATGATATTGAAAGGTACACGATTGGAACTTTCAAATACAGTCAAATTCCTTGGCGCACTAAATGCTTTACTGTACATGCTTCCTCTGCATCAAATTGTACAATTAGAAGCTAAAAAGATTGCCTTGAGGATCAGAAGATCCGAAAACCTCTTAGGAGGTGACCTTAAGGGTCATCTTAGCATTCTAAAAAACTTCAGTATAAACTCCCTAGTAATAAACAATGAGGACTGGATGGAGAAAAAATACAATTTCAATAGACTATTCAAAGTAATTGATCCTGGGCGCAATACATGGTTGAATGGAGGACCAACACTTCGTTCAGGATCAATTACGTTTTATACTGACGGTTCAAAATTGAACAACCATGTGGGAGCAGGAGTTACTGGCCCTGGGATAGACATATCGATTCCCATGGGAAGTTGGCCAACCGTATTCCAAGCGGAAGTTCACGCAATTCTAGAGTGTTCTGTAATATGTTTGCGTAGGAATTACAGACACTCAAATATATGCATAATGTCCGACAGCCAAGCAGCTTTGAATGCTCTGAAGTCGGCAACATGCACTTCAAAACAAGTTTGGGAATTCATTCAGTCCCTCCAAAAATTGTCTTGTCGGAACCAAGTTAATCTATATTGGGTTCCAGGACACTGTGGAATAGATGGTAACGAAAAAGCCGATATGCTGGCGAGACTCGGATCATCAAGTCGGTTTACAGGACCGGAACCTTTTTGCAGCTTACCAACTTCTTCTCTTCGTATGGAGCTGAAGGTATGGGAATCTATGAAAATAGAAACCAATTTTAGGAACGCAACTAATGCCAGGCAATCGAAACGTTTTATCACTCCGAATGTTTCCATGACTCGCAACATCTTAGAATTATCTAAAAGAGACCTAAGCACTTATACGGGTCTCATTACAGGTCATTGTCCGAGTCGATATCATTTGAAGCTTATAGGAAACTTCAGAATGATCTATGTCGCTTCTGCGACATAGAAAAGAAGATTCGAGCATCTGTTATGCCGTTGTCCGGCAATTTTTCGAACAAGACAAAAGTTCTTCACCAAGGGGCTTATAGAACCACTTGAGCTTGGTAGAACAAATCCCAATTCGGTGGTGCATTTCATTCGAAAAGCTGAGCCGTGTTGGGAAGAAGCTGTTAGTCAAACAAAGGCGAACACTTCCAATAGCGATACGCCATAATGACATAGCTAGAAAAAAAGGGGAATATATTACAATAGATCAAAAAAATGGTCGCAGTAATAAAATATACCCGACAAGGAAAAAAAGGGCAGACAGATATTCATTCTTATGTGTATGGATTTGGTTTCACGTAGTTTACGTCGAACGGTCATGTCTTGTACACAACCACCATGATTTTGAAACCATGAAAGAGCAAGTTGTATATTTGAAACTGGTTGATAGACTTTTGCTTACGCGTGTTGACTCTAAGGCATTACAAAAGACAAAAGATGTAAATCTTGGTAGCGGACAAAAAGCATATAAGTTCCCTTCTCCTAAATGGCAAACATTATTCAAATAGGTTGAAAATGTTAAAAGTAATGAAAATGTCAATATCTGGGTACACGGGTACCCTATCTGTCATTCACGTCTGATTTTTGTTGGCTGCATAAGGGTTAAATTTGTTTTACAATGTGTTTAAATGCTTTTGCCTATTTGTCTACATGACATAAAATTGATGCCAAGGATAAAAATTCATGTTTTGTTTTAAACCAATTTTGATAAACAATAAAGTTTGTTCCAAAATTGAGTGAAGCGAGATGAGCGTGCGGCCGATTAATATGAATGAATTTTACTACTGGAGGATATAAACAACCAGCATTTGGCACCAATCCAGCTTTCCACGCTAGCCATAATGGCGACTGCTATAAATAATTCTGACAGTAACTGCTTCCGACGCCTCAATAATTCCGACGCTGAGCGGTCTCCCAGCAACCATTTTACCATTTGTTTATTTATTGATGGCAGGAAAAAATTGAAAAGGTGCAGGTGCCGTTCTAGCGTTCTAGTTTCTTTAATTCAAAATTTTATTATTTCAGGTCTCAGCGTCTAAGCATTGAAGAAAAATCTTTGTGAACTTTTGGAATTTAGTGTTTTATGGACGACAAAAATCAACAGAGCATTTTACGCAAAAAGGGTCATAAACGCAGCTGTACAGGCTCGCTCGACATATGACGAGCCAATCAAACATGAAGCCGCTCTGAGATTTAAATACGTCTTGGCTTTCGAGTCCCTGATAGCCTTTATTTTATTCAAATATCTACCCTTGGTGTTTCTATACTTCTGCATTTTGTATTCTTCCATGCGAGTTTCCATGTTTCTAGAAAACAGAAAACCTACTTTTTTTCAAGAATAGACCTTTAAATAAATAAAAATTAACAAAAAATAATTAAAACACTCCCGCTAGCAATATTCACAATAATCAAGGAAAACATATTCTATTGCTAACATTTAATTTTGTTTTACATGGTTTTAGAATCTAATTTATTTTCATTGAATTCATAGAAATATGATTTAAGGTGACACGGGAAGCACTAACAATCATCAAATCGTCATCATTTTCATCATTGAATGCTTAACTTTTTTTCTATAACAAATATGATTTTGAAAAAGTATCATCGGCGCGTGCTTACTCGCAATCTACATGCTGATACATTTACAGTTACATCAAACAACTGAAAACCGAAATACGCCTCTCCAAAGTTGCGAGGTGATAATGCTAGAAAGAGACGAAAGATAGGAGAAATAACACGGTGTTTAGTGCCTCCCCGAGTCACCTTACAACCGTATAGTATTTACTTTTAAATGAGCTTCTAAGGATCAATTGCTTCACCTCCGCTCATTGCAGCTCTTCATAGTCGCCGCTACGTTCTATACCGTTCTAAACGGGTTTAGCGTCTGAAGAGAGGCCCTGGAAATTTTCAAATAGGAATTACCTTTGTAAATCCTTTTTTCCGCACCTTCTTGATTCTACCAGTATATTATACAGTTTGCAAGAAAACGTGCCATTACAGGAACTCGAACTTCGCACTACGTAATAATTAATTCATTTTTCTACAGAACAACTGATGGACAATCAAGAGAGTTACCAGATCATCTAGAATTAAATCCGAACCAATCGATAAACAAGCTTCATATAGCTTCGTCTGCGGTGTGTTGCTTGAAACCTAAATCTTAATTATCATTGCAACACATATAGAGGTCATTAACATTCGTCAATCGAAAGGGTTTCATGCTTCTATGCTAAAATATATACATATTTTTTTAATTAAAAATTCACAGGCATTTACCTTCAACTTTTTATCTGTTTTCCAGTTTTCAATAAATAAACAATGTTAAATGGTTACTAAGATACCACTAAGCGTCGAAATGAATTCAGCGTCGGAAGCAGTTAATGTCAAAATAATTTATAGCAGTCGCCATTATGGCGAGAATGGAAAGCTGGATACATTACCAGTTTTTCACTTCCATGGCTAGTTGCTAAAGGGAGCAAATCCATTGTTGATAATAGAAATTGCTATGCCAATAGAAGAAACGTTGACCTGTTACTTTATATTAAATTTACTGAGTTTGTGGCGCAAGCTGTTATATTTAGTGAACACCAATCATCAAAGAAAGAGCATACAAATGTATACCAGTTAAGCTGTACCTGTGTTTTAGTGTAATTATTAATTATTTTTATCATTCAATTTGGCGAATGTCTTAGACTGCCAAGAATAGGTATTTTCCCCTATTTTTGGACGAGGATTCAGAATATATAAACAATATACTAAAAATTAGACCTGTGCGCCGATTAAAAATTTACCGGCGGCGACGTGATAGATCATTTTCAGGCGGCGGCGTGGCGGCGTCACGCCGTTGGTGATCGGCGAATTCTTCCTGAAGTTCCTCCAGGAATTCCCCTATAGAATTTCTAACCCAACTCCTATCCCTAAAAACTTTTCAGGAAGTAGTGAATTCTTCTAGAAAGATTCATAAAATCCTTTTGAAATTAACACAGAAATCCCTCCAGGTACTCTCCAACATACTTCTCACAGAAGCTCCCTATAAAAACGTTTTGGAAATGTTCAGTAGTTCCTTCAGAAATTCTCCGGGTATTTTCTGAACAAATTTGTGTAGAAATGGGTTGCACATGAAAACTCCTCGGAAATTATGTATATATGAAATTCTCTCGGCAGTTGGAAACTTTTTCATAAATTCCTTCCAAAAGTTTTTTATTTTTTCCTGGTACTTCCACCGAAATATAATTCTCCTGCCTTATCTTCTTCGAGTTCCTCCAGGTGCTTTCGCGGCAATTACAGTGAACTCTCTCTAACTCGATGTTCTCTAACTCGAAATTTTCTCTTACTCGATGAAATTCAAAGTCCCTTGAATTTTGCATAAGGGGCAAGTGAATATACGGGGTAAGTGGGTACTATGGCTGCCGCTTAATCGGTGAACGTTTTTAATGGTAACAATGTTCTAGAAAGATGAAGCAGAATTATCAACGAACTCACCTGGCGCAAACAAATTTGGAATCAAAACCCTTTGCGGCACCATACATCATTTAATCATGACTTTAAACTACCGGCAAAATTTATTACTTTTATTTTAATTCAATGGATTTCCAACAAAATAGTCGTTTCTAAATTCATCATTGATGTGGAAAGTGAATATTTTGAGCAATTAAATAATTGTGTGACATCAAAAACGATTTAAAAGTTTTGATTAAAGCCAAAATCTGCCATTTTCAGTTTCCCTTGATTTTTAACATACATGGGGCAAGTGGGACATATTTGAACAACATTTTCGATAGAGCCATTTTACCTGTTTTTAGATTGTTGTCTAGTGAAAAATAACTTCGACACTCATATATCATATGGATCTGAATCAAATGCAGTTGATATCGTTGGTTTAGTTGTTAAGAAGAAGTGTACAGTTGATTTACCAAATGTGTATTTTACTTTCTGAAAATTATCTCCCTCATAGGAAAGAGCAATGGTTATAACTATGCAATATTTTACAGTGCAAACAATCTATTTATTCCACAATAGATCAATAGGTTTTGTCTTGTGTTTGTTATTTTTAAACTTCGCATCAGATTAACAGATTTTTAGATGAATAAAGTGCTTAAGACATAAATTGGCCATTTCGTTCTATTACAAATTTACAACACCGCCTTAATAAAAACGTTCCTTTTGAAGTTCTCATTTATCAGGGTTTGCAGAAATCGCTCTCAATAGATAACGAACAACGATAAAAAAGAGGCAAAAACTGTTCCGAATCATAACAAGCAATGATAACAAATTTATCAAACTTGAATTATTATTATTTATTCAGACTAAGGCCGAAGTGGCCTGTGCGGTATGTAAGAGTCTTCTCCATTCGGCTCGGTCCATGGCAACACGTCGCCAGCCACGCAGTCTACGGAGGGTCCGCAAGTCATCTTCCACCTGATCGATCCACCTTGCCCGCTGCGCACCTCGCCTTCTTGTGCCCGTCGGATCGTTGTCGAGAACCATTTTCACCGGGTTATTGTCCGACATTCTGGCTACGTGCCCGGCCCACCGCAGTCGTCCGATTTTCGCGGTGTGAACGATGGATGGTTCTCCCAACAGCTGATGCAACTCGTGGTTCATTCGCCATCTGCACCCCACCATAGATGATACGCAGCACTTTCCTGTCGAAAACTCCGAGTGCGCGTTGGTCCTCCATCGTCCAGGTTTCGTGTTCGTAGAGGACTACCGGTCTAATGAGCGCACATAGGAGTAAATAAGCCAATTCTTGGCCAAAACTATTTTTTGCGGTTATTTGGGCATGATATTCCTAGGACGAAGTAATAATTGCCAATTATGCAGGAAAATGCATTTTTTGGATAAATCTATCCACCTAACAGTGTAAAACCAGATAAAAATGTCAAAGCACATATGTTTTCAAATAAAACCTCGCGTTTCATGTAAAATCTCTTGCTTTCGCTACGCAAACGATTCTAAAATGACTATATTCCACATAGTAGCAAGAAACCCGTAGTTAAAGTTGTATGCTTAGATGGATTTTCTAACATTTACATAGGAAAAAAACATCTAACTTATTTTAACCCATGCCCAAGATCCCAAAAGAAAAATGGTTGTATAAATTCGCATGTACAAAAGTAAACACTGTTTTTTGATTGAACACTCTTCTCTCCTTAACTTAAACCTTAACCTTAAAAAATAGGGTCTGAAAAGGTGAAGCCTGTAGTAAGAAATATAAATCATCTGTATTCTATATACCATGGCTCGAAAAAACAACGATTACCAAGACCGAATCGAAGCCCACAAGATATAGATAGATAGCTAGCCATGACGAAACTATCATAACAAGGCACCGTTCATAAATTATGATCACTTCAATGAAAACGGGTTCATCCTAAATCTAGATAGTAACAGATTTCTCTACAATGCAGAAGTTATAGATAAGCGATTTTAATATAAGGTTTTCAAAAAGATATCAACGCAACTCATGGGAGACCCATTATTCTATTTGTGTCTTGACAAAATGCATGCTAAATAGCATGCATTTTACATTTTTTTTTCCTGGATTATATGTGGTAATTTATGAACAAATGTTAAAATTTTGTTTGAAAATGATGAAAAATCGCATTTTATTCAAATAGCTCAGAATCTAATTTGCGGACGTTTGCGGACGAGTTTTCACGTGGAATGCTTAGTCCATATCTTGAAGTTACACCCAAGTGATTTATCTTTGCCGGATCTTGCCGTATAGATTAACTTTTCCTCTGAAGAAAAACATAAAACATAGAAAAAATAGTGATTTTCAAGTGATCATCACCTGAAACATAAAATTTATAATTTGACCATAAACATGAACAAAATGGAGACATACAACTATAATCTACTCATTGTGTACTAATAATAGCTTGTTAATAACATTTATGTTGTGTAAAATCAGATTTTCCAAATACTCCACAAATAAAGTAGATAAAATCCAATCCAATACCTCATTTTAAAGCCCTAATTATATTTTTTTTTTCAAAATTTTGGGTCATATCTGAAATAGCCATAGTATGCAGAATGTTTTTAAGTATCTAAAAAAAATATAAGAATGTATAAATGTTGAAAATTTTGTTTTGGGTTTTGTCCACGAATTTGTTCTAGTTACTCTTCTGTGAGCGTTTTGTAGATTGTAGTTTGGCACGGCGGCGAACTCTATTCGATCGGAGCGCCTTGCGGAGTCCAAAGTATGTACGATTTCCAGCCACTATACGTCTCCGAATTTCTCTGCTGGTATCATTTTTGGCAGTTACCAGTGAGCCCAAGTACACAAATTCTTCTACCACCTCGATTTCGTCACCACCGATGCCAACTCGCGGTGGGTGGCTCACATTTTCTTCTCTTGAACCTCTTCCTATCATGTACTTCGTCTTCGACGTGTTGATGACTAGTCCGATCCGCTTGGCTTCCCTCTTCAGTCTGACGTAGGCTTCCTCCATCTTCTCAAAGTTACGTGCCATAATATCTATGTCGTCGGCGAAGCCAAATATCTGGACGGACTTATTGAAAATTGTACCACTCGTGTTAATCCCTGCTCTTCGTATTACCCTTTCCAAAGCGATGTTGAATAGTAGACACGAAAGACCATCACCTTGCCCACTGCGGGTTTCGAAGGGACTCGAGAATGCCCCTGAAACTCGAACTACGCACATCACCCGATCCATCGTCGCTTTGATTAACCGTGTCAGTTTATCCGGAAATCCGTGACCGTGGATTAGCTGCCATAGCTAGTCCCGACCGATTGTATCATATGCGGCTTTGAAGTCGATGAATAGATGATGTGTGGACACGTTGTATTCGCGGCATTTCTGCAGTACTTGGCGAATGGCGAACACCTGGTTCGTGGTGGAGCGTTCGCCCATAAAATCCGCCTGGCACTGTCCCACGAACTCCCTGGCAATTGGTGCTAGTCGACGGCATAAAATTTGGGAGAGTACACCCAACCGGCGGATGTTAGATTGTCTAACAATTCTGTATAAGAATCTACCAAAACCTGTTCAAAAACTGGACATATGCGAAAATGTTAGATTCTTATACAAGTATTGTATAAGAATCTAACAATTTTGTAAGCTTTTCTAACAATATTTGTATGATAGCTCACATTTTTTGCATAAGAATCTAACAATTTCGCATATGCCCAGTTCTTATACAGGTTTTGGTAGATTCTTATACAGAATTGTTAGAAAATCTAACAACCGCCGGTTGGGTGTACCTTGTAGGCGGCGTTCAGCAATGTGATTGCGCGGTAGTTGCTACAATCCAGCTTATCGCCCTTTTTGTAGATGGGACACACGACACCTTCCATCCACACCTGCGGCAAAACTTCCTCCTCCCAAATCTTGGTAATCACCCAGTGCAGCGCTCTAGCCAGTGCCTCACCACCGTGTTTAAATAGCTCTCCTGGTAGTTTGCCAACCCCAGGGGCTTTGTTGTTCTTCAGCCGGCCAATTTCCTCCTTGATTTCCTGGAGATCCGGGGCCGGTAGAATAATGTCCTGCGCGCGATCCCCCAGGTCCATCACCATTCCGCCATCTTCGTCTGCCACATCACCATTCAGGTAGAGGTGTGCGCCGGTCCGACATTCGTCGGCGGCGGCGGCGTTTTCGGCGTCACGCCGAAAGCCATTTTAGCCGGCGGCGTGAATCGGCGTGGAGATTTTTTACGTTTTTCTAATATTCTTTATTTTGCATTTTTTCGGGATATTTTCAAGACATTAAAAGAAGAATCTTTTGAATTTCGCACGAAAAATCTAATGAACTTCTCCAGAAAAATCAATAAGTTTATCCTAAATTTGGAAAACATTTTCAAGAAATCTTCGGAATTACCAAAAGAAGATCTTCCCAAATAAAATTATTTGAAATTTCAGCAGAAAACTCGTCGCAATTCACCTCGAAATTTACATGAGAAACTTCAGAATTTTCACAAAAAAATGTTCTTAACAGGAAAAACTTCGGAAATTTACAAAAAGTTCCTGTTAAGTATTCTTCGAATTTTTTTTATAATTGTTTTTGATTATTGTAGGAGAGTGCGGCTGGTAGAATGGGTGGTATACCGTTGGCTTTCCCAGTCTAGAATACAGTAAATTTTAAAGAATTTTCGCGGGAGACTCTAAGGAGTTTTCAAGTAAAGTTCTCTTGTTCTCTTGGGAAATTGTCCGTTAGTTTAAGAAACTTTTTTAGAATTTCCGCGGAGGATTGTTCAAAATGTCTCAACGAAAGAATGTTCGAAATTATTGGATTTCTACGGGAATTTCTTTGTATACACATAATTTTTTTACCAGGATCTCAGCAATTTGTTGAACTTTTACCGAGGTTCGCACAGCCGAGCCCAAGCAAACGCATTTTTGCCGAGATTTCTGTCAAAATTGAAAATCAGCAAATAATTAGCCTAAAACTAGCTAACAAACGTTATTTTTGCCGGGAAATTAGTTTTTATTTTGCTGGGCAAACGGCTGTGCAGATTTTGCCGAGCTGCAGAAATAAAAACTGAGTGTGTACAGTAGACGTTTGATAACTGAAAGTCATTTAACTGCTATGCTTTTAACTGCATTTTGATAGTTACATCAGTTTTGCAGTTATCGGACAGCTGAGCTTCAAAACGATGTTAAAGTCGATGATAGTTGCATAGCGCTAAACAATCAGGTGCACTCTATTCTGACGTCGTCTGACAGTTGTTTGCCGTCTACACAGAAAAAATAAAGAACCTAAAAAAAAAGTTTATAGAACTCAACTTTGAGTACGAAGTTCAAATTTTTAACTCAATATTAGGTAGTTTTCTCACTCCCTCTCATGAATGATATTATAAACAAAGAGAGCTGCATCGACCCAACGTGTGCTGTTCCATGGAAGAAGCCAAATTTGAGTTGTTTTCACCATAGTCTCAAGTGAGTGAAAATAACATAAATTTGAGTTGGTGAAACTTCATAGTGGGTGAAAATTCAACACGGGAGTAAAGGCAAAGTACTCATTGGATTTATTCGCATTTTACTTATTTTTGGCTTCTTCCACGCAAGGGCGAATTTGAGTGATAGGAACCGTAACGTGAGTTGTTTCGCGGTTCCGTGTAGGATGCGTCGCAGTTATCGAACGCCATTCGCTAACTGATACGAAAATATGTTGTTGTTATTGAACGACCAGTGTATTGTCAATAAGAAATTCTTGGGAAATTATGTTGGCCGAAAGCGACATACGGCCGAACTGATAATTTGGTCGAAAAAGTCGTTTGCCCTAACAGGTCGTTTGGCCAAATAGGTCATTAGCCCAAAAATGCTGTTTGACCGAAATTGTCATTGGACGGAATGGAACATATCGTACAGGCCAATAGGTTATACGGCGGAATGTTAATAACTGAACGGGTAATTTAATCCAAAATATCCATCCGTTTGGCCTATATAAAGGGCTGGATATCATTATATCCGTATATAAACGGCTGGATATCATTAAGCTTATACAACACGGCAGACTCCGCGGGCTGGTCATGATGTTCGTATGCCGGAAGAACGTCAAGCGAAGATAATATTTAGTAGAGAACCCGGAAGAGGCCGCAAGCTTCGTGGAAGGCCGCGTACACGATGGCTTTTTGCAGTTGAAGAGGACCTGAGGGCACTCAATGTTCAGGGCGACTGGAAGCGATTGGCCCAGGATCGAGTCCAGTGGAGTAGGATACCCCGGCGTAGGTTCATCGAAGAGCTGTAGCCCATCAAGTATCAAGTAGTATCCATCCGTTTGGCCTAAAGACATTTACGTTGAAAAGGCCTTTTCTCGACCGACCGTTGAACGAAATTTCGTAACCTCTCTACTTTTTAAGTCGATACTGGCCTTTAAGGCACAAGCCATCTAACCAAATCCCATTAAGCCGAATTGAACGTTTATCCAAAACTGTTAGGTCAAAAATGGTTTGACCATAAATGTTGATAGTTTGAGCGAAAACGACATACAGCCGAAATGGACATTCAGCCGAACTGGTAATTTCGCCAAAAAAAAATCGTTCAACCGAATAGATCATTTGACCAAAAATGCCGTTGGGTAGGAATGCTAATTTTGCCCGAAAATTTCCTTCCTGCAAAACAATCCTTCTGGCTGAACGGCATTTTCTGTCAAATGACCTATTCGGATAAACTTCTTTTTGGCAAAATGATCAATTCAGCCGAACGACACTTTTCAAAGAAGGTTACAGTAAGTACTTTTTTGGGCTAAATGGCTTTTTCTGCATTTTTTTTTACCAACGGAATTTTTGGTCAAATGATCTATATTCGGTCAATCGACTTTTTGATCCGAACAGCATATTCAGCCAAATGACCTGTTAGGGTAAACAACTTTTTACAAGTCCGGCCAAAATTTTCCATTGCTTTCGACCAAACCAGTTTTGACCTGATAACAGTTTCCGTGACGTGTTTAGTTTTGCTAAATGGTACCTTGTTAGATGTCTTTTGGCCTAAAGGCCAGTATCGACTTAAAAATAGAGAGGCCACAGAATTTTTTTTTTTTTTTTTTGTTTATTTATGAGGCTTTAAACTAATTGCTTATTCATTCACCTCTTGAAAATGTTAATCTACTATAAATAGTGTAATAATTCTGTTAATTTTAAATATTTTAGAATTTTTTTTTCAGCTTGTTGTTGTTGTTTGTTGCTTAGAGCTTGCTTTAGGTTCCTGCTTATGCCTAGTTTATCCCTAATATTATCGAATTTTTGACATCTAGTTATTAAGTGATTAATGTTTAGTTCTTCATTACATCTTTCGCATATATCAGGTGCTTGTTTTTTGAATAAATGACTTTTTGTAATACGCGAGTGTCCTAATCGGCATCGAGTTAATGCTCTCTGTTCCTCGCGTTTGAATTGATATGTCCATTTTTGTACACTCGTTTTAATGGATGCTAAATGATGATGACGTTCATTTGACCAGTTGTTTCGGTGATTCTTCCAGATTTCTCCGGTGGCCCATTTGACGACGTCCCCGGCGGGTATATCTCGTGCTAGCAGTCGCGATGATCTACCTCTATTTGCTGCTTGATCGGCATCTTCATTCCCTTTAATTCCTACGTGACTAGGAATCCAGCAAAATTTGATGTTCTTGTTTCCGATGGATGATTCGATTGTTTGAATGCATGCATTCCGAGATTTTCCATGTTCGAGGGATTCCAAACAGCTGGCGGAATCTGTAAAGACGACGGTAGGTTTTTTTGCCACAAATTTTACAGCTGCAGCGATAGCTTCAGCTTCTGCCGAGAAGATGCTGAAGTGTTGAGGTAGTTTCCGCTCTATTGTTGGTCCAGGTCGGATGATACCAAAACCGACCTCGGATTCCCGCTTGGAACCGTCCGTATAAAATTTTTCAAAAGCAGTATATTTTTCGTTCAACACCCTGGACATAATAGCTTGAGCTTTGACGGCGCCTTGTCCTACTTTGAACTCATTTTTTATTGTCCAGTCTATAGATGGATTGACTGCATTCCACGGTCGACGCCCAAGACGGTGAAGCTTTTGTACTGGTGGGATAACTTTTCCAGTTATAGAAGTCATCGCCAAGTCGGTGGATTTTCTAAGCGAAGGCTTTTTGGTTCTAGATTTTTCTTCGATTCGGCATAAACTTTTTACCATAGTAAGGACCACTTGTTCCTTAAATGGTAGAATACCGCTCTCCACGGCCATAGCTATTGATGGTGATGTTCGGAAAGCTCCGGAAGACGCGCGTAACAACTGATTGAAGACTGGTTGATATGGTTTTATACATTTCATTCCGAAAAGCTCGATTCCATACAAAAGTTTCGATAGGCATATAGCATTTCCTATTCGCCAAACAATTTCTCTACTGCCATGATTCGCAATTGCTTTTACGAAATTAATACGCCTTTTGACTGATTCTCTGACTATTCTGAAATGCTTCTTAAAAGTACATCGTCTGTCCAGTTCGACTCCAAGAATTCTTGCTGATGGGACGTCACGTATTTTCTCCCCGTTGATCTTGATTTCAAATCTATTCTTTTTCAGGTTCGAATGATGTCGTTGGCAGACATGGAGCAATGTGGATTTGTTAGCGGACAGTTAAAATCGTTTGCGTTTTGTCCATGTGTGTACTGCTTCGATGGCTTTTTTTAGTCTTACCCTGGTAGAAAAAGCTTGCTTTCCCGTTGTAACCAATAAGATGTCATCTGCGTAAAGTAAAATTTTTACGCCTTTTGGGACGACTTCAAAGATTGTATCAATCGTTAGGAGAAAGAGAGTGACCGAGAGTACCGAGCCTTGGGGTACCCCGATCTCTTGAACTCTAGTCGTTGAGGTTTTACCGCCGAAACGTACTTGGAAAGTCCTCTCCGACAAAAGTCTTCTATGCACTTGTACATATTTACGCCGAGTTTAAGCTCCTTAGCCCTACGAAGGATGTATGGACGCCAGGTTCTATCATAGGCTTTCCGAAGGTCCAACAACGCCAGTTCACAGTGTTGATTGGTACTAATTGCTTGCAATAGTATTTCATTCAGTTCGGCAAAATAAGTGGCGGTGCCATGGCCTGCTCGAAATGCATGTTGGTCGGGATGCAATAAATGATTACGTTCTAGAAATGTTGTTAATCTATGGTTGACCATTTTTTCATAGATTTTACCGATACAGCTGAGAAGCGTGATAGGTCGGTAACTAGTGATGCATTCTTGCTTTTCTCCTGGTTTTAAAATTGGCACTACGATACCATCTTTCCAATGACTTGGAAAACGTCCCTCAGCCCATACTTTGTTGAACAGTCTCAGCATTGCTTGTTTTCCAGATGGCGGTAGTTTCTTAATCATCGGATATCCTATAAGATCCTTTCCGGTTGAGTGTCCTCTCGTTGATTCGATTGCATTCAGTAATTCCGGAAGAGTAAAATCACTGTCCATGGAACATATTTCAGCGGGACCAGTATCATCGTTTTCGATGACCACGTCATCTGTTGTTGTACAGTTGTCTAGCTGATTGCCCGTTGTTTCTAAAGTATTTTTCTCAAAGACCTCGGCGAAATGCTCAGCAATTGTTTCTGGACTCGTAACATGCATGTTGTTTATGATGAAACTTTTGTTACTGATTGGCTTTTTCCCACAAAGTCGGTTGAAGTTTTTCCAGATTTGATCTGATCCTGTTGTCGGTACGAAACATTCACAGAATTTCTCCCAAGCATCTCTTTTGCATTTCTTTTGCTTGCGTAATAGTTTTTCGAGCTTCACTTCTGGCTAACTGAAAATTGTGCAAAGCCAATTCTCTTTCAGGATCCTCAATACTTTTTCGTTTTAGAGCCCGTAGTGCCTTACGACGAGCTTTAACTACTTTTTTGACCTCGTCTGTCCACCAGATCGCGGCTTTTCCATTTAGTTTCCCCGATGTCCGTGGTATTGTTGAAAGCGCCGCACGATATATAGTTTGATCAAGGTTTTCTGCTGTGCTTTCGAAGTCCGTGGTCATTTGCTTTTCGAAATTCCGTGCAAATTCGTTCCAATTAGCGTCCTTGTACAACCACCGTTTGGGAAGTTCAAATTTTATTTGCGGCTCGTTTGTTTTTAGATATATCGGAATGTGATCGCTTCCCATTGTGTCGTCTGCAGCCTGCCAGATCAACTTGGAAGCGAAATTAGATGAAGCAACTGTTACATCAATAGCAGAAAGTGAACCACGTGCTTCATGTAAGCAAGTTGAAGAGCCATCATTTTAAACGATCATTTGATTTTGAACTACCCATGACAGTATCTTTCTTCCTCTCCTCGTTGACTTAGAGCTTCCCCAAGTTTCGTGAGAGGCGTTCATGTCACCAGCGATTATATATGGCGGTTCGGTTGTTTTGAGAAGGTTGTCCAAAGCACATATAATGTCGTCATCTTTAGCCGTATGCGGGAAATAAACCGATGCTATTGTTACGTTATACGGGCTGAGGATCCTTGCAGCGCATATAGGAATTTCTTCGTTGGTGTTGATGAATCTGTGAGGCACTTCTTTCAGGATTCCTAGACCGGCTGCTCCTTTCCCATTATGTACAGCACGATGTGCTAGCTTCCACGAATATCGCCCTTTCAAACAATTCTCAACATTTTCTGCCATTAGTTCTTGCAAACATAATGCGATGGGGAGGTTTTTGAAAACAAGCTGGTTAAATTCATTTTGATTCGCCCAAATACTGCGTATATTCCACTGCAGGGCTAGAATTTGGTGGCAGTCGTCCTTATTCGCATGATTGGATTTAAAAGCTCTTGGCTCGGGAGTAGTCGAGTGATCCCTAATATCAGCAGATACTGTACTGGATGGTGTACTGCTACTATCTCGATGTAGCAAGGCATTCCGGTTAAAATTGTACACATTTTCAGCGCAGCAATAGTTTTGTTGAAATGCGCTGTCATCGCGATATCCTGTTACAGCAGTTATTGTATTTTCTGTAATGGATGTAGAAGACAAGGGGGTACTGTTTCGCATATAAGAATTACATATACTTGCCTGTGGGGTTAGGCAAGCCGCGTCGGCTGCCGCCAGAGGCTCATCGAGCAAGCCCGGAACATCTCTGGTCAGGGCCGACGCGGAAGGCCTCGCGCTTGGCGAATCAAAATAAGAGCGGCTAGACGTGGTGTGGAAGAGTAAGCTGGATTCAGGTAGAGTTTTCAAGTTCCGAAATTTGTCATACGCATCAGAGCTCGAGAGTGCTTCTATCGGTAGTTTCGGGAGATTGTAGCTGCTAATAGATGTGCCTTTGCCGTCTGTGTGTACTTGTTGTGAATGGCGGGTGCGTGAGTATTCGACCGAACGCCATGAGATGTTAGTGGAGAGCGTTTTTAATATCTCACGATGCCTGTTCCCTTGTGTGGTCAGTACCTCGTCCGCGAGAAAGAAAGTCTTTTTCGCTTTTTTCTCCTCGCCCCGGGTGTGCTGAGGATTCATGCTAGTCAGATGTGTTGCGGCTGCAGCTTGATTTCTCTTGGAATAGTTCGTTCTGCATGTGGGATCTATAATGGAAGCGAGAGACAGATGGCTCCTGTTTCGAATATTTGAATACGGGGTACTTGCCTGTGAGTCTAGGCGGGCCACGTCGGCTGCCGCCAGAGGCTCATCGAGATAGCCCGGAACATCTCTGGTCAGGGCCGACGCGGTAGGCCTCGCGCTTGGCGAAATAGAACGGTCAGCTGTGGTGTTTTCTTCGATCACCTTGGTGGAATTTGACAGCATAGAGTGGCGCTTTGATGGTCTCGTTTCTGCTGATAGTATGCTGGTCGATGGTATACTCTGGAGGCTCCGAAATTTATCGTATAATATACAGTTTGGAAGAACTTCTGATGGAAGTGGTGGGAGATCAAGGTTGCTGATAGAGTGATTTCTGATGTCCGTATTGTCTGGATGTGGATGGCGGGTATTTTGAGACAGCAAGCAGTCAGCCGATCCCCAGGAGAGTTTACAGGAAAGCGTATCTATTGTTACACGATCCATATTCCCTTTCAAATTTGGCCGTATACCCGTTGGACCAAATTACATTTTCGGCCAAATGACCCATTCTGTCAAAAAACTATTTCTGCTAAATGGCATTTTTGGCCAATAATCGTTAGGGTTGCCGAACAACCTGTTAGGGCAAACGGCCTTTTCGGCCAAATTACCAGTTCGGCCGTCGGTCGCTTTCGGTCAATGGAACTTACCAAGAATTTTCTGAAGAAATCCAAAAAAATCCTCAAAAATTCCGAGCATTTTTCCGATGTTTTAAAGTTGGCTATGCCATACTAACCGTTTAGTGATGAACTTCTCCCTGCGAAAAAATCACTCTAATAAGGGATAAAAAAACCTAACCGTCTTAATTTATCTAAATTGGGGAATTCAACGTTAAAGCATCTCTTTTACCAATCACAATTTGTTGTGTGAATTCCAAAGAATACTCAACAGAAATTCAATAGGAACTTTCCGTAGATGTATTTTCCTGTAGAAATTTGGAACAACTATGAAGAGATTCTCATGCAAATCCCAAACAATTTTCTTTGGTACATCCAAAGAGCTACTCTTGGCTAAGAGTTCTCGAAACTGGAAAGTAGAAAATCTGAAAATCTGAAATTAATTGAAAATCTGAAATTAATTTTCAAAAGAATATTCTGGAAAAACTGGAAATTTTTCATCAAAATTTTGAGGCGTAATTCAAAAGATTCTCCAGTTATTGTCTTTAAAATATTCAAAATGACCAATTCACCCGAACCAAATGACTTTTTCGACCAAACGACTATTTCGGCCGAAGGACATATTCAAAATAAATTTCAGCCAGAGGATCTGTTTGACCAAATGACATTCTCGACCAAATAACTCTAGGCTAGATATCCTAGCAAAGTCTGAAAACATAATGAGATCTTATAGAAAACATATTTTGATTTTGACATCAAATTGATTCATAATTTGTTTTCAAATATGTATAAATCATCTTGATTGATTAAATATTTTGATCTCATTTTGCTGTAGATTACTAAATTGAATTTTATGACTGTGTACTTATTTTGTTATCGGAAACCAATATCAAAATTAGTTTTCGATCGACAGCAGGAATAGTTTTTGATTGGATGTCACAGTAAGATATTTCTGCTTTTACTATTATTAGTATTTTGTTTTTTTAACGGTAAAAAACGACCAAAAAGATATCAAATTAAGTAAACATAATCGATGATTTCACAACATTAAAACAAGTTATCGATGTGCTCTTAAGCTTTGCTCGGGTAGTCTTCTGCTGATTTTTTTTGGATTTCAACGGGAACTTATTCACAATTTTCACACTTAGTTTTTACGGAGAGCTCTTCAAAATTTCAACAAGATATTGTATGGAAATACATGGTATCTTCACGAAAAAATCTCTGGAGTTTTAACGTGATGTTGTAGAGATCTATCAGGAAATGATACGGAAATTGCACTGAACATTTGGAGTTTCCACTCCAAATTTGAATCGGTGTGGAATATTATAGATCAGCGGCGTGACAAATTTTAAACGGCGCCGCGCCGATGCAAAAATGTCAGCATCCTGTCTCTACATTCAGGTGCTCTTCGTAGTGCTGCCGCCACCTTTGGATCACCTCACGCTCGTTCGTAACAAGGTTCCCGTTTATGTCCTTACACATATCGGGCTGTGGCACGTGGCCCTTACGTGAACGGTTCAACTTCTCATAGTTAACTTTCGTGTGTTATTAGCGCGGTACAGTTGCTCCGTCTCTTCACGGTCTCGATCCTACTGACGCTTTTTCCTCTGGAGAATCGAGTTTTGTCTATTCCGCGCCTGTTTATATCGTGCCTCGTTCGCCCTCGTGCGGTGTTGCAGCAATCTCGCCCATGCTGCATTCTTCTCTTCTACTAACTGCTAACATTCGCCGTCATACTAGTCGTTTTTTGGTCCGGGGGCACCGTGCCAAGTGCAGCGGTTGCGGTGCTACCAATGGCTGATCAAATATCTCTCCAGCCATCTTCACGAGAAGTTGCGCCCAGCTGCTCTTCCGTTGGGAGTGCCACTTCCAGCTGCTGCGCGTATTCTTGGGCTAGTCTACCGTTTGGTAGCCGCCCAATGTTAAGCCGCGGCATCCGACTTCGAAGCGTGTTGTACACCGTCGAGAGTTTTGAGCGCAGGCATACTACAACGAGGTAGTGGTCGAATTCAATATTCGCACTGCGGTAAGTGCGGACGTTCGTGATGTCGGAGAAGAATTTACCGTCGATTAGAACGTGGTCGATTTGGTTTTCCGTTTCTTGGTTAGGTGATCTCCATGTGGCCTAGGGTATTTTTGCGTGGAAAGAAGGTGCTTCGGACTACCATTCCGCGGGAGGCTGCGAAGTTTATGCATCGTTGGTTGTTGTCATTCGATACGGTGTGCAGACTATCCGGTCCGAGGCCCGGTCTATACATTTCCTCCCTTCCTACCTGAGCGTTCATGTCACCGATGACGATTTTGACGTCCCGCAGTGGTCATCCATCGTTTGTCTGCTCCAGCTCTGCATGAAACGCTTCTTTCTCGCTGTCGTTTCTCCCTTTGTGTAGGCAGTGCACATTGATGATGCCATAGTTGAAAGAACAGTCCTTTATCCTCAGCTTGCACATCCTTGGCTGCCACCCAATCACGCGTTGGCGCATCTTACCTAGCACTATGAAGCCGGTTCCCAGCTTGTTGGTGGTGCCACAGAGGGCCGCACTTTGGGGATCACTGCTCTAAGCTCATGCTCAAATCAGTAACATAGGTAATCTGTTTTACGTAGTTTACGTCGGGCGGTCGTATATTTTGCATATGGTTTGAACAATCAATCTTCGAAGCGTTATAACTTTTTTCGTGAACGTTCCAGCAAAGTTTTCCGGCATCCTTTGTGTTATATTTGCACGCAATGTGCTACTTGGTCTACGATGAACTAGAAGCTCTAGAAGAAAAAATACGTTTTCCCATACCAATTTCCATGCAAACTTTTTTTCGATAATATGACGATAATAAAAATAACACTCAGGAATGAGAAATATTTTCTATTATAAATGCGAGTTGAACCTGATGATGTTGATAGTCCCGCAATCTTGCTTTTGAAGTCTATACACTGGGCACGCTTCTTACGCTTGTTACGTAGTTCTGCAGAACATCTGAATAGCGGCCGAACAGAAATGGATAGAAATGATCACAACAAATTATGCTTGTACCAAGCAAATAATTTATTCATAGCTACATAGAGGTCAACAACTTTTCTCTTCTCTCACATACGTCATTATATTCAATGGTGAATGCGTGTTACTATATCGATACCTATGTGATAATACATGCACTTCATCTTCCTATACTGAAAGCGATCTTTCTATGTGATTCATCACCAATAATTTTGTTAGTTTTTCCCATCAGAAGCCGAAAATGATTCGCGGGTGACGCACACTTTCCTGCCATCGTCGTACACCTGCACCGGGATAGGACAACTCTGCTCGACGTACACCAATCGTCGGTCCGCTCTGTAGCACTGATAGTACATGTTTGCGTTTGACGACTTAGCAAACAACCCCGCGCTCGGGCACCTGAAAACACACCGACCCAGGGCCTGGTCGAAACTGGCTCCATCGTCGCAAGCAATCATCAAAATTTGTGATTCGATCGCCACATGGTCTGCGTCATATTGGCAGTGATAAAAGTATTTCGGATTTGGAGGATACACTTTGAAAATGGAGTCGTTCTGAGTGCAGCTCAGCACCTCACATGAGCCCGGTCTTCGATTGCACAATTGCGACCGACTGTTGTATGTGTATCCGGGAGCACACTGGTACTGATCGCCCAGAACGCCTTCCGCTTCGCAATAGTAATAACTGGAACAAGAATATGGATCCGGATAGAAGCCTTTGCCGGTGCAGTAGAACGAAGCTGCGGTCGTAGTTGGAGAGTCAGTGCTGGAACAAACGGCTAGGCTGTCATCGGGAACAGTTGAACAGGCGCCGATCTGTGAATTGCAGTACGGAGTGTCCGTTGGACACAACTTGGTTGGATAGTCCGGCTCAGGAAGACCAACGCATATCTTCATCGTACGGCATCCAATGCACCGAACTGGTCTGCTTCCGTCACATGGAGGTTCGGTTGAGTAGATTAGGTCCGTTGTATCCTCTCGGGCTAATGCATTCCAGATTGTTGATCTGTTCGGAATTTGCAATGACCCTGATTTGATTATCTAAGTGACGAAAGGAGGAGTAGTTAGTCATGAACATGATGCTAAAAACATCGACTCCGGTGCCGAAATAGCTACAAAACGATAAATATTGAATTTTCAACACTAATTTGTCCAACACGTTGAACAATAATATCAGGAATGCAGAAACCAATTCACCTCTATAATACTAGCGATTTTCTTACCAAGATCTGTACAAACGCAATTAATGTTAGCTTGTTCGTGGACTGCATGGCTAATGAAAGATATGTTAATGCCCCCTCGATTCAAAGCTTTTATAAAATTTTAGCTAGTATAGTGATGTAAAGATAACACCAGTTTATTCTGATATGTATCCAAAACTGTTATCTGTGAGTTTCCTAATACTCGTTAACCTACATTTCAGAAAGGGTTCATAAAATAGACACAGTACCTATGTTTGAAGAAACACAATTAGTTCAATGTGATTCGAAATGTGATGCGATGCTTAAGATGCGCGGCTACAAAGCAAGACCATGCTTCGCTGGGCATAAATGTATCATCGTGTTAGCCTCATGATATACGAATGCAAAAATGGTAACTTGGCTTTGAAACCTCGATGTTAATAATTTCCCAGTGGGGGATCTAATGTGATGAAGAAAAATAAGAAGAAGAAGAATATCCCAAATGTTCCTCCAGAATCCCATTATTGTTAAATGTTTTTTTTTGTTAACAAGTGCAATACTATGTAAGAGGCCCATGCTGTTACTAAAGACCAGTGAAACCTGTTATAAGCTTTACACGTGCACTGGATATAGAAGATGAAAATAACTTTACCGAAGATAATGATTTTATTTTACCTTAGTAGTTATTATTATTTATTTATATACTTATTTTTTAGACTAAGGCCAGTTGTGACCTTTCTCGTTTTTAGAGCAAAGGTAAATTGAAATCTCTAAATTAATTCCAAAACAAGACAGATACGTATTTCGACCTCAACAGTAAGGACAATTAAGTGGTGGAATTCAATGGGATTGTACAAATTCGTCTTATGCCAGGTGAAAACATTCCACTAAAAAGCTCAAAATAATCTTCTTATCCAAAACAAGACTTTTCTTCATTCGACTACAAGTCCGACAACGGCTCTCAATCCCATTTCACAGGCACATTCCTCAGGATATTTTATTTTTTTCCGCGAAATTTATACTGAACTGTTTTTGCATTCTGTATAGATGGAGATTCCCCTGGACCAAATTTTTTTCAAAACTATACTTGGGAAACTATTCTCGAGAATCCTGAATAATTGTTTCAACCAGTTCATTTATTTGTTAGACTCAGTCGTGTATGACACTTTGCTAAGCGCAATTCTCAAGTATGGTATTTTTTAATTTACGTCTTCTAACCATCACAGCTAGTTGGGAAGCGACAAGCTTCTCAAAGAAATCCTGGAGGAGCTTCCCGAAGAATTCCTAGAGGAACTTCCAAACTAATTCCTTGTGGAACTTGCTAACAAATTCTTGAAGAAACTTTCCTAGGAATTCCTGGTGAAAATTTGTTTTCCGTTTACTGTCCTTTCATAGGACTTTCTAGAGAAGCTTCTCAAAGATATCCTGAAGGAGCTTCCCGAAGAATTCCTGGAGGAACTTCCAAACTAATTCCTTGTGGATGTTGAAGAAATTTCAGATATTTCTTAAAGGAAGGATGTCATGCAGAAATTTCCCGGAGGAACTTCCGGAGGAGTTCGCGGAGGAACTTCCGGAGGAGATTAGATTAACGACGGATGAAATGTTTGCCCTGAGATAAATCCTTGATGAATTCCGGGAGTTGTACAAATCATCTGTTTAATGATCATCTGTTTAATGATTTCAAGGGAGCGTACGATTCACTAAAACGAAACGAGTTACGGAAAATTACGCTAGAACATGGTTTTCCGGCGAAACTGCTACGGCTGATTCGTGTTACGTTGGACGGTTCGAAATCAGGTGTAAGGGTTGCGGATGAAATTTTGACATCATTTGTAACCATAGATGGATTGATGCAGGGTGATGTACTCTAGAATTTACTGTTCAATATAGCGGGAGAGGGAGCGATTAGTCGAGCTGGTTTGCATGAAGCGGTACCGTTATAACAAGAACGCAGATGCACCTGGGCTTTGCAGACAACATCAATATTATCGGGATTGATCACCGTGCCGTGGAAGAGGCTTTTCTGTCGTTGTAACAAGGTTACAAGAAGGGATTGTTTAAAATAAAAAAAAATGGTTGGACTTTCCACTCCTCGGGTTAAAAGAGAGCCGAAAGTCCAACACTTGCAAATAGGGGTAAGATTTGAATTTTAGAATTTTAATCGACCGCAGCGCTATGGGTGGCGAGAATTTGAAGCATCCATTTTTAACGGATCGCGAAGCAGATCACATCGCTCCGCTCCAGAATTGGACAGTATGGCCAATGGTCTAGAAAAAAAGATGATTTGCTAAATTTTGAAGTAGATGTATGTGTGGGAATCTCGCGGTTACGCAATGGCCAAGGTAAAGGTCATCTTTTTTGACGTAAACTACGTCCAAGGGGAAGACTCTAATACAGGGTGTAAAACGGAAATTTCCAAATTCGAGACCGCCACGAAATTAGGATAGATTTCAAACGCTAATAGCTCCTTTATCTTCCAATGGATTTTCGAGATTTTATTATCATTCGAATTGGTAACTCTCCAGCAATTTTTCAAGCCCATTGGAACTATTGATTATCAACGTAAAAACATTAAAAATTCCAAATCTTTAAAAACCCACACTCAAATTAAACTAATGATATATTTTATGTGCACAAGTCGCATAGAATCTAATCTGAGACCTTGTTTTCTGTTTTATATGCATTTAATAAAAAATATTAAATGTACTTTTAATCATCACTATGTTCTGCATGGATTCGAAATGCACCAAAATGCGAAATAAGAGGCTGCACATATAACTTAAGTGCATTGATTTAAACGAAACTAAACTGAAAACAAAACCAAATGGCGCTGAAAAAGAAAACAGGCATGTTGTGCTGCCGACAAAAGTTTAAAATCGCCACGATCTTGATTTCGAAAGCCACTACAGGTGAGTTGCTAATGGGAAATCACTGTAAACTGTTGGTTACACAAAAAACAATTTATCCAATAAATCCAAAAATTAATGTGTTTATTCTAGGAAGACTGAAAAATGACCGAAGAAAACCAATTGATGCCTTTGAAAAGTGGCATCTTCCTCGGGGGACATATATGTTTCACCGCATGGTGCGGTTTCAGATCGGCCCGACGTGAACGGTGAGAAAATCAAGATGCATGCATGGGCAATAAAGATTTCGACTGCTAAACAGGTAAGTTTAATAGGAGTTATACCTTTGGAATGCACTGTCAATGTTTACGATTTTTCAGGTTCACAGTAGGAGCTTGCCATCAGATCACTTCGAACAAATGGCACAGCGCAATTCCCCAGTTAGGCTTAGTTATTCATTATGTGTCGAAAATAGCCGGTGATGTTGATTATACTTCCGGAGCAATGTTACTACGTCGATGTTGATGGCGATCGTTTCTTTCTGATATGAGGAACAATTTACTGTCATCTTACCATCCCAAAAGGCATCTTGCAAACGATATCTATAACTTAAATAGCTCTATTTAAAATAGCTTCATTTAAAATATTTATATTGAGGGCAACAAAACATGAAACATTGGTATTGTCAACTGTAATTTGATAAAAATAAAATAAATAAAATCAAACAGTAATAAATCAAGTGCATGGCTAATAATTTTTGATTGACAACTCCACTTTTAAAATATATGTGCACAGTTATTGAATGCCGATTGATTGGTCCATCCTAAATTTTAAGTGCAGAAGTAATAAAAAATCAATAACTTTGCACTTAAAATATATAATGATCCGAAAAACAAAAATCGATTAGCGTTGCACTTATTTCCTATATTCAAAACCAACTGGTCAAGATATATGTGCATGGCACATGCTAATAATATTAGAAGCCTCAAGCATGCTGCTTCCAATGCCGCAACGCATTCGGATGATTTAGATACTTTGATGGATGTTGAAGCTTTTCAAAGTTTCATGAAAATTGAAGATGGATTTGTAAGACCAGTCATGTTATCGCTGCAACACTTTCTTCGGTATGACCTTGATGCAATGCTTGTGATGACCAATGCGCCTGGAAGAAGCGCGTTCAATCGCGTAGAGCGGAAAATGGCGCCACTCAGCTCCCAACTAGCTGGAGTGATCCTGCCTGCAGATTCATATGGATCCCATCTTGATGAAAGAGGTAAAACCATAGATGGAGAACTCGAAAAGAAAAACTTCACAGCAGCGGGTGAAGCATTGGGTCAACTATGGAGTGCATTGGTCATTGATGGATTCCCAGTTGTAGCCGAATATAAAGAACCAAGGAAAGCATGTGATCCTCCTAGCTTGCCAGATCATGAGTGGTACAAGGACCATGTACGCGAATCTCAATATGCCTTGCAAATCGTTAAATATGAAAATACGGGATGCTGCAAGCCATTCCGAAGTAGCTTAAGGGTATGCGATAACACACTTTTTCTTAACGAAACGAAACGAAACGAAATTAAAAATGTCTATGTTAATTCGAAACGAAACGAATCGAAAAATAGATTTACTTTCGATACTTCGAAACGATACGAAATCAAGGTTCATTCAATTCGAAATTTTTCGAAACGAAACGAAATTTTGTTTTTCTTTCCGCGGAATTTTTATTGAATTGGTTTAGGTTTTACATAATGTTTCTGATATCATTTTTTCGAAGTCAAATAACTGTTTTGCGACCAATAGAGTTATAGTAAAAGAAGAAGGGTATGATGAATCACCGCGTTTCCGTATATATGCTATTGACGATAAGGCAATACACCAGCATTTGTAGTGCTTCCAAAGGAATTAATCGTGGAACATGATCAATTTTTCATGTCTGATTACATTGACACTCTAAGCCCGACTTCTTGAATTTTGAGTCGAATCACTTTTGTACAAAATAGGATATTCCAAAAATTGAGTTAACCTGCCGGGACTCGCATTGTTGTAAAAAGTACAACACATTGAGTAAAAATGAAATATCTTTTTAGTCAGTTGACCAATTTGCACCAAACCACCATGTATTCCTCTAAAAAATTAGTTCTCCATCTATTGAGAAAATAATAAAAGTGATTCGATAGAGTGACCAGTAATGAATTATCTATTTATTTCAACAAAAATTCATCCTAAAGTAGCGCGATTTTTTCTATATTATTTCTGACAATAACCTGGAGTTAATTCGCAGCTCTCACTAACCTATGTGGGTGGCCACAAGGCGGCCTTCCGGAAAACCCGGATCTTTTGTAAAAATGGTAAATTTGGGAAGTTCGTCCTACAGCAACGATTTTTTTCTAAACAATTTCTGACGATGAGTTAATACACAGTTCTTACTCTGCTATGACCGCAGGTGACCACCAGATGGCTTTCCGGATAATCCAGAACGTCCGTAAAAATGGTCATTTTGGGAAGTTTGTCCTAGAGCAGCGCAATGTTTTCTAAACCATTTCTGACGGTGACTGTGAAGATATTTCACAGTTCTTACTCAGCCACCAGACGCCTTGCGGATAATCCGGAGCGACCGTAAAAATGGTAATTTTGGAAAGTTTGGCTTAGAGTAGCGCATTTTCTTTTAAACCATTTCTGACAACAACCTTGAAGCAGAGTGTATGTGATTAAGAGTGGCGACACTGTCAGAATTGGAACAAGCCTTTCCGCAAATCTGGAACGTCCGTGAAAATGGTCGTTTTGTACAGTTCGTCCTAGACCAATATTTTTCTTCTAAATAATTTCTGATAATGACCAGGGAGTTAGACAATGCTCTTTACCATACAATATTGTATAGAGTTTTCCACCTTCACCATAGGTATAATAATAACCCAAGAATATACTACGCAAACAAATGAATGATGAATTTTATCATAATAATACTAAAATAGTAGTCATTGATGAAAATAACCACATCAGGTATTCGAGCGATATTGAATACCAAATCAATACCTCATCTAAGTTAAGTTATTCGACAAGTATGATTTGTTTGTAATGGCCATCTAAGTTCCTGAAAATACCTTAATGAGGTACCATACCTACTTGATGAACTACTTTGCCTTACTCTATGTACTGTAACTCGATGTGAATCTTGGCTAGAATGATCAGTTTCTTGATAATAATTTAGATGAATAACAATAATACGATAGATAAAATAACGATAATACGATAGATGAATAATTGAATAATTTAGAATAATAACGAGTGGCCAACCCCAACAAACATTGAATGCTGGTAAACTGCCGCTAACCGCATGTCGAGCGCATCTGTATATAGACGCCATGTACATATGTGCTGGACTTGCGGTTAGCGGCAGTAAAGGTCTTATTTAGCCAAAAGGAAGCTACTTCAGCTAAAAAACTAAATTGTTTGTTGGGATGCGATAGGAACGCAAAAGACGGAATTCTAATTGGATGTAAGACACAAGATTTTCCTGCATTTCCAATTTAAACAGTTACTGCTAGACTAGTCAAGTTGAAGGTTAAGGATTGGAAACAAAATGGAAACGATACGGAAATTCATTTCATGTTCTAGCGATTGCTGGAACATGAGTAATATGGATCTTTATCAAAGTAGGCGAATGAAATGAGCCCGAGATCTAACCCAAGGCCTTCTGCGTATAAGACAAAAACAGTAGCCATATGACTGTCAAGCACACTGTCAAGAACACATTGGTTATCAAATGTAAATGAAGGCGCGTTTGAATGCCACATATCCTGAAATATCTAAGCTGGTTTATTTATATATCACCACCCAGCGAATGTAATCCAAACTAAACAGTTTTTCAGAATATTGGTTTTCATCCTTGAACAGCTGTGTAGAAGATGGATACTCTCTAATATCACAGATCCGAAGATATATAACCAAACTGGTGATCTCAGATAAACTAGCACTACTCTACGGATGAATCATAATTTTTCAAAATATTAGTTTACAATCCCCAAACACCTTTGTAGAAGACGACAACTTTCTAAATCCCACAGATCCCGAGATATCGGAGAACTGATATCTCATATGTAGTGCCTCCTTGCGGATGAATTCTAGATTATTCAGTTTCTCAACATATTGGTTTCCAATCCTCGAACAACTTTGTAGAAGACGGCAATATTCTAAATCCCACAGATCCCGAGATATCGAACTTAACTGATCTTTCATGTACACTAGCGCCACCTTGCGGCTGAATTCTGAAATAAACCGTTTCTCATATTGGTTTCCAATGGTCGAACATTTTTATAAAAGATGTCAACTTTCTAAATCCAACAGATTCCGAGATAACAAACCAAACTGATCTCTCATATACAGTAGCGCCACCTTGCGGATGAATTCTAAGATAAACAGGCTCTCGACATATTGGTTTCCAACCCTCGAACAACTTTATAAAACACGCAATTTTCTAAATCCCACAGATCCCAAGATATCGAAGAACTGATCTCTCATATACACTAGCGCCGCCTTACGGCTGAATTCTGAATTTAACAGTTTCTCAACATATTGGTCTCCAGTCTTTGAACAACTTCGTAGAAGACGGAAATTTCCTAAATCCCATAGATCCCGAGATATCGAACCACACTGGTATTTTCATATACACTAGCGCCGCTAAGTGGGAGAATTCCAAATCATTTTTTTTTTCTTGACTCATGGGGCCACATGGGATTAAAGATGGATTTAGAATTTTTTTTACAACGCCAGGGTTTTTTGAAATGTTATAAGAAACATTGCGCCATTTATTGAGAAAATTGATTATTTTCACTGGTGTTCCATTGATTCCAGATCTTCCGGAGGACCAGCAGAACATCCATTGGACTAAAAAATGTCCTTAATGATAGTATATATGACCTTTATTATTATTTTACCGAAAAAATCACGTTGATATCATTTTAATTGGCTTCATTATAACGGATTTTCGACCTGTTGTACTTTTTACAACACACGAGTCCTCGTGTTATGAAAGTTGAAGCGAGTTGCGGAAGGTTAAAGATACTTTTCAATTCCTGTTAATTATTTTTATAAAATAAATTCACAAATTTGTCTATTAACGCCTACATCCATTATGTCTTCAGTCTTTTTATAGAAGAAAACTTAATACGTATTTATGGACTCAGAATGAGGTTATATAGTAGGCGTTAAAAGACAAATTTGTATAATTAAAAATTTTGAAAACAGCTTTATGATTTTGTTCAGCGGCGCAGCCGAAATTTTGGATAATATAAAGCAAGCTAGAAGTTTGGATTTGCTTATAAATTCCGCGGAATTCCGTTAAATTTCGTTAAACGCTAGTTTTTTCCAGCGAAATTTTTGTAATTTATCGAAACGAAACGAAATCAAGAAATCAGATTTCGCCATGCTCAAATTCCGCGAAATTCCGCGGAATTTCGTTTCGAACCACCTGAAACGAAATTTTTCGAAATACCGCATATGCTTAGTAGCTATCTCCATGTTTTACCGAACAGGTTCCTTCTACCACCTTGCCCATTGAGACAATCTAGTGTAGGTATCATGGTACCAAGACCAGGCGATGTAAAACAGACAGATCGGTTTTTGCCTCTGTTCCAGCTTCTTGCATTGGGTGTACCTATACCTGTTGATTCTGACATGGTTAATGTACCATACGACATGTACTGCCCTTCGCTAATGAAATCAAGCAAAGAACCTGTAAGACTTGTGGTTTGTATTTGGCATCGACGAAAGCTGCTGGTATACACAATACACACTAAATCTGTTCATGGATCTTCGTGCAACAAACAATCTGGTAAAGTTCGTCCCGTGCGAGTAGCAGCTCGCCGATGTAAAGAATTGCTGTGTGTGATCCGTGACGATTACACAGGAGCTGAAGATGTTGACTGGATGGATGAAGAGGATGTTGATACCGACAACGCAACTCAACGCAACAATCAATGGACGATTATTTTGCTGAGGTTCAAGCCGTCGAAGCCTGGGTAACAAATGAGTTCACAGCAGCTGATAATCATTTATGTTTGCTGAATCGTAAGAGCACATAAATTGATGGTTCTGCTGATTCGTTTGCGCCAAAATTGATTTATTATTTTTTTTATTCCAAGTTTCAATAAAAACATAAACTGATTTAAGAACATTTCACAAGCAATTTTGAATAATTTTAATGAAAAAAAAAAATGAAATCTTATTAAGATGTTAGGGAGGTGAGGGGGTTCTTTGAAAATCTTATGATGCCTTACAAGGGAGGGAGGGGGGTACAAAAAATGGCAAATAAATCCTTACGTAATTTGTGGATGACCCCTTATTCAGAATAGTAATATTATTCACGTGCTTTAAGTTGTAAATATTAAAAATTGTTAGTGGAGCTTATTTGACTCTTCAGCCTAATTGTTTAAATCCTAATCCAAATTCCCACCTTTTTCAAAGTCCTCTTCAATTTTTGTTTCTGCTAATTTCTGTGGCTTTCTCAGCAAGAAGAAACAATTGAATTGAAGTAAATGTAACAAAACAGGTATGAAGAATTTTTATTCAACTTCAAATTTTGTACAAAGTTTAACACATGAAGATCCGATTTTCCTTGCCGGGGCCTCGGAGCACCTTGGAGGGACCTTTGCAAGTAGTGTCGTTTTAAGAAGTGTCCGGTATTGGGAGGTGTCCGGCGCTGAGAGATCTCCCCCTAAATAGTTAATGATCCGCCTCACGAAACGATCTCTCACATACGGGGCGATTTCTATAGTAATTTCCATACAAACTTCCAACTGCTCGTACTCAGTTAAATTATAACCAATTCAGTTGAAAATTTAGGAGGTTCACCAAAACAGCAAATGTTATCGTTCAAGCATAAGGGAGCGCAAAAGTCAAAATTTCAATCACTCTAGGCTCTAACCAAAATACTTATCTTATGATCTGTTTTACGTAGTTTACGTCGGGCGGTCGTGTCTTGTATAGGGGAACTGGGGGTAGGACGCCCACGTTAAGGAAAATGCCATTTTTATCAATGAAAACCACCATTTCAGCCAGTTTTCATCAGCGCACACTAAAGAACAGCATATCTGCGACTGACTACCGATGACAGATATCTAATTGTACATTTTATTGCACAGAAATTTGATTTTTAAAAAGCACCCGAAAAATATTGAATTTGAAACCATGCGGGGTGAGATGCGCCAGTGGATGGGTTAAAACGCGCATGTGTTTATCGTACTGATTTTCATTTTAATTGCCTACATTAAGGCAATTAACCGAATGTTTCAGCTGTTTCGGTCATACGAAATGAGCATGGGCGTACTGCCCCACACCGACCTCAGAAGTTTGAAGGCCCATCAAATCGTTTTAAGACCAATTTTGACGACGATTTCGTGTGGAACATAAAGAACACGAGTAAGCAGCATGGCTCATGGCTCAATTTTCAATTTACCAATGAATAACAGCGATAGAAAGACTAAATTTCACCGAGCTAGAATTGCATCAAAACACGCAAAAATCATTTTTTCGAGTTTTCCATGTGTAACTAGAGAAAAATCATGAAATATATGTATCCAATGGCAATATTTTTCATTGATTCATCGTATAGACTATTTAAAATAATCACAATGGGGATGGCGCGTTTTAACCCCTATGGGCGTGTTACCCCCACTTCCCCCACTTTTTAGTCCGAGTATCGTTCTTTCTCGAGTCGATCGGCATAGTGAACGGACGTAGGTCCCGAAGATAGTGGAAGCAAAATTGTACTAGTTGCTAGCCAATCGCAAGTTAATTTGTTAGTAGTATAAAAAGCAAAAATCTTCCAATATTATAAATGTTAATTTATATTGTGTCCCATAGTTCTCGAGAGTTTTCCAAGTGGTTGAGGACGTGATAGAAGGTCCAAGTGCGCCTATTTACAGGGGTTAGACAAAAAGGTTGAGATGAGGTTGAGATTGTGGTAAAAATAAGTCGAAATTCAAATCAGCATAACATTGCGTATAATACACTGGATTTTGTTTTTACACGATTTACATTTTCTCAATTTTCCACTCATCCTAAATGTTTAACGTATATTAATTATCATGTGATTTTTCTTTAATTTATTCTGGATTTTTTGAAACATGTTGCGAAGAGTTTGGTGGCAAATTGAAGTCACACGATCAAAAATACGAGCGAAAAAAAATCGTGTAAAAACAAAATCCTGTGTAATCCGATTTTGATAAAACCAGGACCATCAGAAGCGGACACTCTTCTAGTATACTGTCTCCCTGCAAAACCTGGAATTGGTCCTTGGCCACCGGAATTGTTCCGGGTTTTTCGAGGGTAGGTTCAAGATGCATTTTTTCCACTGCTTGTCATTTCATGTGAGGTTAACTTTCATCATCCAACAGCGATTATCAGGCAAGTACGCTTTCAATACGTTCGGTCCATCCTCCAAAAAGCCACCTGTTTCCAGCCCACGCTCAGCGACGTCTCTCTCATCTGAATATCCTCTCGATCGGACACCGGGACGCACACTTGCCCCCAGCCTTGTGGAAGGTCCCTATCCGCTCATCACAGTCGAGCCCATCCAGCCTACGATCATCAGCCGTCCCGGCCCTGTGTTTGAGGCAGGTGAGGGGACCTTCCAACAGCGATTATCAGGCAAGTACGCTCTCAATACGTTCGGTCCATCCTCCAAAAAGCCACCTGTTTCCAGCCCACGCTCAGCGACGTCTCTCTCATCTGAATATCCTCTCGATCGGACACCGGGACGCACACTTGCCCCCAGCCTTGTGGAAGGTCCCTATCCGCTCATCACAGTCGAGCCCATCCAGCCTGCGATCATCAGCCGTCCCGGCCCTGTGTTTGAGACAGGTAAGGGGACCTTCCAACAGCGATTATCAGGCAAGTACGCTCTCAATACGTTCGGTCCATCCTCCAAAAAGCCTCCTGTTTCCAGCCCGCGCGCAGCGACGTCTCTCTCATCGGAATATCCTCTCGACCGGACACCGGGACGCACACTTGCCCCCAGCCTTGTGGAAGGTCCCTATCCGCTCATTACAGTCGAGTCTATCCAGCCTGCGATCTTCAGCCGTCCCGGCCCTGTGTTTGAGGCAGGTGATGGGACCTTCCAACAGCGATTATCAGGCAAGTACGCTCTCAATACGTTCGGTCCATCTTCCAAAAAGAGTCCTGCTTCCAGCCCACGCGCAGCAACGCCTCACTCACCAGAATATCCTCTCAATCGTACACCGGTACGCACATTTGCCCCCAACCTTGTGGAAGGTCTGGCAGGTGAAGGGACCTACCAACAACGAGCATCAAGCAACGAAAACAGTGGTCTGCGTATCTACTATCAGAATGTTCGCGGGCTTCGTACCAAAATCGATGACTTCTTTTGGCGGTATGCGAAGAAGATTACGATGTCGTTGTATTAACCGAAACTTGGCTGGATGACGTCATACATTCAGCACAGCTTTTGGAAACCACTACTCGGTGTTCAGAACTGATCGCAATCCTCGGAATAGCCGTAAAACCCGTGGTGGTGGTGTACTCATTGCAGTTTTGGCAAAGTTCAATTGTGTTCGTGAATCTGCTGTCGTCAGTGATACCCTTGAACAGTTGTGGGTTCGTGTCAATATGACCGGTTTCATTATCAGCATTGGGGTTGTGTACTTGCCACCTGATCGTATGAACAATCTTGATGATATTCAACGCCATCTAGATTCTATCGAAACGGTTACTTCTACTCTCAGAGCTAGCGACAAGGTCTTGCTTCTCGGTGACTACAATCAATCTGCTATTCGGTGGTGTTCGGGTGAAAATTCCTACCCATCAGTAGACTTGATACGCTCTCGTCTATCAGAATCCAGTTGCGTATTGTTGGACGGATTCAACTTTCATGGATTGACCCAGATCAAATAATCAAATGGTCGTGTACTTGATCTGGTACTGGTTAATGATGCAGTGTTGCCAAGTTGCACAATACACCCTGCTGTTGAGCCGCTGACACCTGTAGATGTCAACCATCCTCCGCTTACCTTGGAGGTGTCGTACGTGCCGCCCATTACCTTTGAGTCTGGACATGATTCGAGCAGTTATAACTTCCGAAAAGCAGATTACTCTGCACTGAATGAAATGCTACTTGCAGTTGATTGGGATTGCATCAATTCTTTCGATAACGTCGACGATGCCGTGGACTTTTCACCGACAGTATCGTTCGTGCATTTGCTATTCATGTTCCGATTGTAGGACCTGCACGGAAGCCTGCGTGGTCCAACCACAGATTACGAATACTTAAACGTCGCCGTTCTTCTGCACTTCGTAGATACTGCAATTATCGTTCCACGTACAACAAGCAGCAGTTCAATAGTGCCAGCAGTGTATACAGAAGTTATAATCAGTTTTTGTATTCCCGATACATCAGCCGCACACAACGAAATCTGCGTCTAAATCCCAAGCAATTCTGGAAATTTGTTAGGTCCAAACGGAACGAAGATGGTCTTCCTACGTCAATGCAACTGAATGGTGTCTCTGCTGACACTCCCGCTGACAAATGCGAGCTCTTTGCTACACAGTTCAAGACCTCCTTCAACGATTTCGCAGCTCCGCTCTCTCATGCCGTTGAGGCTTCTCGCGACGCTCCTTGTGATGTACTGGATTTAGACATCTTTCCCATCAGTGATGAAAATGTGTGCCGGGCGATTCGGAAACTGAAATTTTCTTTCGGGATACCCGCTGCCTTGCTGCGCCGGTGTTCATGTGCTTTTATCAAACCGTTAGCAAAAATCTTCAATCTCTCGCTTCGAACCAGAAAGTTTCCCATGCGCTGGAAATCGTCATACCTTTTCCCAGTACACAAGAAAGGGAACAAATGCGATGTGAGCAACTATCGTGGAATAACCTTTCTCTCCGCTTGTTCGAAAGTTTTCGAAATCATAGTGAACGACACGCTCTTCGCTTGCTGCAAGCAGTACATCTCAACGGACCAGCATGGATTTTTCCCTAAGAGATCGGTCGCGACCAACTTGACAGAATTCACAACAACTTGCATTGAGGCTCTTGATAACGGGCGGCAAGTGGATGCTGTATATATAGATCTCAAAGCTGCTTTTGACCGTGTTGATCATGGTATTCTACTTAGTAAACTGGAGAAGTTGGGCGTTTCCTCTGCGTGCGTGGATTGGTTTAGATCCTACCTGACGGATAGAAAATTGCGTGTGAAAGTCGGATCATCTTTTCGGATCCTTTCGTTACTCCATCTGGGGTACCACAAGGGAGTAATCTGGGACCATTATTGTTTTCAATATTTGTCAACGATGTGACACTGGTGCTACCACCTGGAGTGAGGCTACTCTATGCTGACGATGCAAAGATATACATTGTCGTCAATAGTCTTGAGGACTGCATTAAACTACAAATGCTTTTAACCCTTTTAGAGGGGTGGTGCGAGCGAAACCATTTGTCACTCAGTATCCATAAATGTCAGACAATAACGTTCAGCAGAAAACGAAAACCTATTATTTACAATTACATGCTGGCTGGGACAGCTCTTGAGCGAGTGCAACAAATCAGGGATCTTGGAGTTATACTTGACGACGCACTAACCTTCCGTTTCCACTACGATTACGTGATTTCTAAGGCAAACCGACAACTTGGCTTCATAATGAAAATCGCCAAAGGATTTCGTGACCCATACTGCCTGCGATCGCTCTATTGTGCGCTTGTACGATCAACACTGGAGTTTGCTGTCACTGTGTGGTGCCCTTATCAAGCCACCTGGATCTCGAGGATCGAATCTGTGCAAAAAAGTTCGTGCGCTTTGCTTTGCGCAATCTTCCTTGGCGTGATGGCCAACATTTCACTCCATATGAAAACCGCTGTCGGCTGCTTGGGCTGGATACTTTAAATGTTCGACGCCGTGTGGCACAGGCCATGTTCGTAGCAAAAATCCTCAATGGTGCTTTTGACTCTCCAGCAATACTTAGTAAGATGAATTTTACGCTCCTATGCGTCCGCTGAGGAGAAGGGACTTCATTCAGCTTGGTGCTCGAAACAGTCGATATGGTCAGCATGATCCAGTTCGATATATGTCATCAATTTCAACGCAGTGTTCCACCTCTTTGATTTTAATCTATCGCCAGCAAATCTACAGCGAGTTTTCACAACACACTTTCGAGACACCGTTTGACACAAACGTAGTTTGTTAAGTTCTGTTTTACTGTAGTGATTAATTCTTGTGTATTATGATTATGTATTATGTGTATGCTTGTTAGATTCAGTGATAAGTTTTACCCTTGTAGTCATTGAGACATCAGATGTCAGATGACAATTACTACTAAATAAATAAATAAATAAATAAATAAATCATGTTTTATGCTTTCTCCGAAAAGTATAACTAATATGCCGGCCAATGGTGTCTGTAGATCGAGAATCCATCTAAACTACATGGAAATACGTCCATTTCCGTAAAAACGGTACCGGGAACATGATGAAATGATAACAGATCGGAATAATGCAAATATGAGTATCTGACTTCATGGCTTTGCGAGACGATGATTACAGAAACATTTCCAGAATGATAATGTCCACTGCCAGCCTTATAGCAGGTTCCACGGGTCTTCCACTAGGGGCCGGTTTTGGAACCATCTGAAACCATGCATATATGGGTGTAAAAAATCATGTTTTCCCAAGACGATGAATATAGGATCTTTATTAGAGATATATTTTGAGGACTGTAAGACTCTTTGGCCAATTTGTAACAGGTTCCGGAAGTTCTGCGAAAGTGACATTTGTTCAGGGTGTATGGCCAATCCCGTATCGTTTTCACGAAAATGGCCATATCTCTGCGTATACCTAACGGATTTTCGATCTGCAGCCAGCATTGGTCAGCATATTAGTTCTAGTTTCTGGGAAAACATAAAACATGATGGCAGTAAACGTCATATAAAATGACAAGCAGCAGAAAAAATGCATTTTTAACATACCCTTGGAAAACCCGGAACACCACCGGTGGCCAAGGACCAATCAGAGGTTTCGCAAGAGGCCAGTATACTAGAAGAGTTTCCGCGTTCGATGGTCCCAGGTTGATTAAAATCGGATCATTCTAGGCAAAGTTATGCTGATTTGAACTTCGACAAATTTTTGCCTATCTCAACCTTTTTGTCCAACCCCTGTATTTGTACTAGAAATGTGAGTTTTTGTAAGAGAGTTAGTGTTTCCTATTTTAATGTTGAATGTCTGTAGATTAACGAAAGGTCAAGTGTATTTGCCTACGAATCGGAATTTGGTGATTGAAATTAATCGAGGTCAAGGTAAATGTTCGACACAAATATTCTAGTCCATGGGACCGAAATTTTAATATTGTGTGCTGTCGCTTGAAGGACCAAATATCCTTCAAGGGAAGGTGTTTCGTCCGTGTAGGTGCAGGGGGCTACGCACGTCGCGTGGCCTCTGGGAAAGTCCGAAGACTCGTCCGCTTGTAGCTGGTCTCGCGGCGGGTTAGTGATCAGGCCCCCATCCTCGGGCCATCGGAGCGAACTACTTCCGGGGTGTCCGCCGGACGTCAAAGGCCTGCCACACTCCATAGTTGGCCTCGGAGCAGCACTCGCGAGTGGAAGAAGCGGGCCCGCCAACGAACTACCCTGGTGTGCACGGGTCGTAAGTCGAGACACCCACCACTGACAGCATCGCATCGAGCAGCAAGTATCCTTCAGCGAAGCATCACAAACAGGTCAGAGATCTCATTTTTTGTATTGCAAAATATGTAAATCCTTTACCACCGGTACCGCCCAAGGGGTATTAGAATACTGGGGCCACTCCCCACAGGCTAGATGAATAAAAAACGAGACTTACCACGATCGAGAGTTGAACTCAATTACTTTGAAGGGTCGGTAAAGAAGATCCGAACCCTACAGCTTTAGCTTGAAATGAAAAACACATTTCAATTCCGCCGCTCGAATCAGTGTGTCAGTGTTGTTTATATACAAGCACATTTCTGTGGTATTTTTAGAATCAATCTTTTATCCAGTTCGCTCTATTATTAATTTGTTGTGTCGTTTTTATTCGATTCTCCTGTGAATATTACAATCCGATTCACTGGAATTTGTTAGTTAACAACATTCCTGCAACCAGAGTTGGTCATTCCTCACTCTTTGCCTTGAAATGTGTGGAGCCCTTACCTATAAAGAGAAGTGTATCGATTCACACTTGCGAGCGCTTACACTTGCGTGTATATCAAGCCGGGAGAAACACATAGGCGTAACTAGAGTCTCGGTCTAGGGGGGGCCATGGCACCAGCTGGTGGGATGTAATTTTCAAAGGCGATTTAAAGCACTGTGCGCATGGATTGCAATAGAAATTGTTTGACTAAGTTTATCGCTCATTCGTCCTAGAACTAACATAAAAAAATCGCGAATAATACAATTGATTTCCAATGATTCTGTGATTGCTTCAAAACGCTGTGTCTGTGTCAACTTGTCTTCTCCATGTTACTAAATGTGGATAAGTGTGTAATCTAAGATTCAAGAATCTTCTTCGAATTATCTTTAAATGAAATTCGATATGAGTATATTTCTGAAAGTTTTCAAGCATTTCCATGATTACTTAATGCATAAAGATCTCGATTTTTTTGAAACTTGAAATTTTTGAAACTCTTTAGATGTGGAATAAATTCCACGAAATTTTGTCATAATCAATATAAGTATTCATGCAATTCCAAAATGTATGCTATGTGCTGAAATAGTTAAGTACCGATGAACACAAATTTGGAATCCTTAAGTGTTTTTTATGAGTCATAAATTCCATGAGTCATAATATTATGAGTCATAAATCAAATTCCAGAATAACATAGGATTTTTGTAGTTACTGACGTTAGGAAGAGGCTTTATTATGGTTTTCTGGATAGGTGGAGGATTTCTCTGCAAAAATCAAAGAGACTTGAGAAGCAACAAAATCGATCTGAATTGTGCTGCAAAAGAAATGCTTTCTGATACGAACTGGTTTCTAAATCTATTTTTTTTATCCTAAAAAACAAATTCTAACTAAAGCAGACACAAAAGAGTTTTCCGCCAAAAAATTAAATGGAACAAGATCTTTTGAGGATTATAAAAATATTTCTTTAATGCAATCTCTCTTGTGAGTGCGAAGGTTGCCTAAGTTTTGTCCTAATACTTTCAATGGAATGCGTTTTTGATTTTTCTGTCATTGTAACAAAGATTCTTAAGTTTTATTATTTTATATCTTTCTGTGCCAAAATTATATAGCGAGAGCAAAAAGCTCAATAGGAATTTGATCAACTGTTTTGCCTTGCCTGTTTTGCCAACCTTGCGATTAAATCGAAGATTTTCGAAAAAATTGTCGTTCGAAATTTCATTGACCGGATTTGTGTACATGTGCTCATTTTGATGTAGTTGCTTCAGTCTTTTTTGAAGCGGATGGTAGTTTAATAGAACAGAAATATTTATATCTCAATACAATTATGTTTACTGTTTCTGCGACAAACAAATGCAGAACAAATTTATTATTTTAAGCTAGCAACTGAATTAGAAGCGGCATTAATTTTAGCTTAAAAATCGATAAAATGTTCCCGGGGGTCCAACTTCAGGGCTGTTACAAACTAGTTGTATTCCAATCCGCGAAATCCGCGACTTGCAAATTAAAAACCGCGACTGTAAAAACAAATCCGCGACAAACAAAAATATGTTTTCTTACTATAATTACACGTTCAATAATTTTAAAAATTTTCAATATTTTTGCTTTTAGATAGATTGGCATAGATTGTCATATTCGTTAATAGAAAACAAAAAGAAAGAACATTCACTAATTTATGTAATATCTAAAACTGCATAGTTAACGCTTTAACCATATCATGAGCCACAGAAAATATATGTGCAGCGTTGAACTATGCCCGGAAGTAATTCAATATTTAATGTTGCCGGGAAATCCCCCATTTAAATCGATGTTGTATCATTGCATTTCTTTATAAGTAAGTTGTGCAGATGGCAGGCTGTTGTCATAGGTAAATACCAGTTAGATCAAGGGGTATATTTGAATTATACTTTTTAGTACGCTATATAGTATTCTTCTAATCTCTACTATTGTTTTACATGGCCTTGGACGCATCAATAATCCGTCAAGCTATTTATTGATCAGTCATTGCATTGGGTACTTCCATAAATCCGCCAGTTAGGAAATAATAAGACTATTTTTTTTAAGCAAGCGATTCTCTACAGAACTAAGCAGAGGCCCGAGCAAAGCCTGACGAATCTGATTTAAAAGCACTCAGGCGAAATGAAACCAGAGGTGGACAGGAACGGTTCTAAGGCCGGCGAATTTTTAAGAAATAATACTCACGATTTGAAAAATGATGTCATTATCACTACGTATGAGATAATGGAGGGGGTTTTGCTAAGCTTATACAACACGGCAGACTCAACACGTTGTTCATTTCACGGAAGAGTGTCAAGCGAAGATACCATGCACTAGACATCCAAGAAGAGGCCGTAGGCTTCATGGTAGACCGCGTACACGAAGGCGTTTTGCCATCTATAGTGAACATTACAACGTCGTATGTCCCATCCATCGTAGGATTCGTATGGAGTCTCAAGGCTCGAATTCAGTCAGACAGTTTGCTGCAACTGAGTAATCACGCACGATGGAACGACTCTCAATGGATATAAGGACAGCGAGGAATTTTGGAACAAAAACTAGCCTACCAAAAAGCTATTGGAATGCATAATAGAACAAAAGATGAATACTGAATGGTTTGAATGAGATGCCTGCAATAGTCATTGAGCATGGTACAAAACTAGACGCAACTGATCGTTGGGCAATTAAAAAAAAACTCTCGTTCAACGGACGATATTCGGATTTCTGAATATCGCCCCAACCATTGAAAGGCAATCTAATCCTTTCTCACAAAAAGAAAGGTCGAACAATCCACAAAGATTTACTGTTTGGCAGCCAATATTGGCGAGAATGGTCAAAATGTGGCATTCCCAACCTAGACATCAATCCTTCAGCTTCAGCAGCAAGTTAACATACCACCGGAGAACAGCGTGCATAGAAAAGATTACTGCGAGACACTCGAGGATGCAGATGAACCATATTTGCACCACCCTTAAAAAAAAAGCTATTCAAAGCGGCAGGAACCCCACAATTCCAGTCCCCAGGGAGAAGCCGGAGCCGTCGGACCCTATCATCGCAATTTTTGTCTATTTTATTAGTGTCTTTGTGTTTTTTTTATCAAATTTTATCCTTACAATCATTTAAATGTGGTAAATTTCAATTCAAATAACTGGCGAAGCTCTTGGTTGACTCGCAAGACGGTCCTTCTGGTCCGGCCTTCCTCTTAATTAAAATTGCTAAATCCTTCTAATTCCTTTCCGCATTGACGTTGAACCTAAAATTATAAATTTCAAAACACCTAAATAAAGCCAGCTTCGATCAGCTATCAGTTTCGTCCCGGCAGTAGCAAATGTGAATATTACTGCGTTTGTTGATCCGACTTAATCGTCGACCCTTTATGCAGCGCAAGCTATTATAATTGTAATTCCGCAATTAGTAGCACGAAAGTTCTAAGCAATAAAATAAATAGATCTCGGCATTTCGGTAATCCAGAAATGCAATATGATCGATCTGACAATTCGACAGACTTTGTATGTGTCCACTTAAACCAACATCCATACGACTATTGAAAGATTATTGAAATACCATGTGTTTGGATCTCGACGGGTTGCCTATTTTTCAAACGCCCACATAAATGACATGTTGAATTATTCCTAAAATTAAATTGAGGGAAATCGCGATTTTCGCGAGAGTGTAATTATAAATCCGCGATTTTCGCGACAATATTTGACGGAACCGCGATTTTCGCGACTGGAAGAGCAAATCCGCGACAAATCCGCGAAATTCGCGAAAAACGCGAAAATCGCGAAATCCGCGACTGTTGTAACAGCCCTGCAACTTAAATATTTCGATGCTTTGCTGAACAAATGGTCATAGATGTGATAACGCAACAAAAAATATAAAAATATGTTTATAGAATTCGTAATCAAAATTAAGAAATATGTAGGAAATATGTAAATGAAATAAAAACTGACTAAGTTGGAATTACTTTTCAAAATTTTCTGGGGGAGGGGCACAAGTAGGTCTGGAGGGGGCCTCCCCCCCCGGCCCCCCCTTATTTACGCCAATGGAGAAACATGAACGATAAAGAGTGAGAACTTTTTCAGTCGCGTGTATTTTGCAGTTGTATATAAAAAAGGTTTATGTTCAGTCGCTTAAAACGTTAATTTCCATTGAATATTTAGGACTCAGCCTAAATGTATGCCTTATTGACTGTTTACAATTGACATTTTTCTGTATTCTTTACACTTGTGCGTTTGTGTGATAAAGAGTGGATATGACACACGCTCTTCCATATAAAGAAAAAGTGTATTCCTGCACAATTCACTTGGAAAACGAATTGAGAAAGAGAAGTATTTACACTTACACTTGGATTTCTCCTCAGTGTGAACCAACCCTGCCTGCAACGCTGATTGAGGATCTAAAATCAGGATTTATTGCAAATTCAAGGCGAATAAACTGATCTGTTTTACTGTATACGTGCTACATCCACTACATACACCTGTTCGTCGAATAAACGCTTGAAAGCTTTCGATCTTTTGAGTTCTTGCTGGAAGTATAACTCTAGGCGCACCTTAACATTCCATCACACAGTGAAGCACTATACTGATATCGGTAGTGATAATTGATTTGATCAAGATATGGCGTGCAACACTTGCCAAAAAGTAATTTCTGAGTCAGATAGTGTCACCTGCCGCGGATATTGTGGAAATTCCTTCCATATGTTCTGCGTTAGACTGGATCTCTCACGTGAGGTTTTGGAAGCACATAAGAGAAATTTGCTCTGGCTGTGCGATGGCTGCGCTGACCTATTTTGCAATCAACATTTTCGCAAAATCTCGTTTCGCTGTGACACGGATAATAAGACTGACGATTCTCCTCTCGAGTCGTTCAAGAATGGAATAGCCGGTCTGAAAGATACTGTTGAAGTCCTCACAAGAAAAGTTGATTCCAAGCCATTAACGCCGACCATGAGTGCTCCTTGGACAAAAATTGCCAATTCATTTCCGGTACCAAACACGCCCAAGCGAATACGCGAGGATGGTCAACCTAATGGTCAAACGGTTCAATCGAAGGAAAAACCAATCAATATGCGCGGAACGAAAACAGCTTCAGAGACAATGAAAACGGTTGCACCACAAGAGGAGCTACTATGGATTTATTTATCGGCTTTTCATCCCAGCACATCAGATGACGAGATCGCCAACTTTGTTCGTGAATTTTTGGTACTAGACTCGGAAGCGCTACCCAAAGTAGTGAGATTAATTCCAAAAGACAGGGACCCGTCTACACTGTCGTTTGTCACCTTCAAAGTCGGTGTAAGTAGGACCAACAAAGAGAAAGCTTTGTCTACGGACACTTGGCCGGAAAATGTCTATTTTCGTGAATTTGAGAATTACTCAAAAAACAATCGACGTGTCGTCAGAATCACTACCAGGAGAAGCCCGTTTGTGAACAGCGAACAATAATGTGGGGCTACCCATCACTTGACTCATCGTCTGTTGGAGATGTCATCCCAGAACGCACTGCCTGTAGCTCAATGGAAGCCCCTAGTCCTCCCGACCCAGTCGTGCTTGCAGCTCGTTGCCGTCATCAAAGTCGTTCTGGCCCTGTGGTCGAGGAAGGTGTCGGGGTCTTCCACCTCTGCTTTCAATGAACTTCCGGTGCTGCATCATTTTTCGACTTCCAGTGCACTACATGCCGAGCACCCAATCGTTAGTTTCGGTCGAACCACTGACTATCATCTTTTAACTACGCAACCCGCTGACATCATCACAGAAGTTGCCGATATCGCCGTCTCTTCTTATGCAGAGAATTTTGAAAATCCGAGAACGAATTTGGATTAACCAGGACGCAATGTAAACAGTGTTTTGGAATTGGAAGCCCTGGACCCACACGACCCAGTCGTGCCTGATATTGCATCCTGCCTTCTGAGCCGTCCTGGTCCTGCGGTCGAGGATGGTGAAAGGGGCTTCCAGCCTGTGTTGTCAGGCAAGTACGCTTCAAGTCGTGATGTTTCTTCCCTTGATGCTTCCTCAAATTGCAGCTCGCCTGCGCCTCCTGCTGCTGCTGATCCTGCTGATTCGGATGCTTCTTCAACACCTACTGAAGCACTCCAGTACCCAGTACACTGAATTCATGCATCGACTTCCGCAACGAAAACGGTGGTTTGCGCATTTATTATCAAAATGTACGCGGACTTCGTACCAAAATCGATGACTTCTTTTTGGCGGCAAGCGAAGGAGATTACGATGTCGTTGTATTGACCGAAACTTGGCTCGACGACGCTATACACTCAGCACAGCTTTTTGGGTGTTACCACACTGTGTTTAGAACCGATCGCAATCCCTTTAATAGCCGTAAAACCCGTGGTGGTGGTGTACTCATCGCAGTTTTGTCGAAGTTTAATTGTGTCCGGGAACCTGCGAACCTGCTGTCGTCAGTGATACCCTTGAACAGTTGTGGGTTCGAGTCATTATGCCTGGATACATTATCAGCATTGGGGTCGTATACTTGCCACCTGATCGCAATCAATTCAATCTCTCTTTTCGAACCAGAACGTTTCCCCTATGCTGGAAATCGTCATACCTTTTCCCGGTACATAAGAAAGGGAGCAAATGCGACGTGAACAACTATCGTGGAATAACCACTCTCTCTGCTTGTTCGAAAGTTTTCGAAATCATAGTGAATGAAAGGCTCTTTGCCTGCTGTAGGCAGTACATCTCTACGGACCAGCATGGATTCTTTCCCAAGAGATCGGTCGCAACAAACTTGGCTGAGTTCACATCGACTTGTATTGAAGCTCTTGACGCTGGGAGGCAAGTGGATGCTGTATACTTAGATCTCAAGGCTGCTTTCGACCGAGTGGATCATCGAATTCTACTTACTAAACTTGAGAAGCTGGGCGATTCCACCGCATGCGTTGATTGGTTCAGATCATACCTGACGGATAGAACATTGCGTGTGAAGGTCGGATCATTTCTTTCGGATCCTTTCGTTACTTCATCTGGAGTACCACAAGGCAGTAATCTTGGACCACTATTGTTCTCGATATTCGTCAACGACGTGACACAGGTGTTACCGCCTGGAGTAAGGCTTTTGTATGCTGATGATGCAAAGATCTACATTGTTGTTAACAGCCTTGATGACTGCAATGCTTCTAACTAGTTTTGAGGAGTGGTGTATGCGAAACTGCCTGTCACTCAGTATCCACAAATGCCAAACAATAACGTTCAGCAGAAAACGAAAACCTATTATCTTCAATTACACGCTGTCTGGAATAGTTCTTGAGCGTGTGCAGCGTATCAGAGATTTGGGAGTTATACTTGATGACACACTTACTTTCCGGTTCCATTACGATAACGTAATTTCAAAGGCAAACCGACAACTGGGCTTTATAATGAAAATTGCCAATGGATTTCGTGACCCATACTGCCTGCGATCGCTGTACTGTGCCCTTGTACGGTCAATACAGGAGTTTGCTGTCATTGTCTGGTGCCCTTATCAGACCACTTGGATCTCGAGGATTGAATCTGTGCAGAAGAAGTTCGTGCGCTTTACCTTGCGCAATCTTCCTTGGCGTGATGGTCAACATCTCACTCCTTATGAAAACCGCTGTCGGCTACTTGGGCTGGATTATAGATAGTAGAATCTATAGATGAGCGAAAGCATGGCTGAGTCGATTTTTTTGCCCGTGCATTCGCGCATATGACGTCACAGCCTTTAACGTTTTCATTGAAATCGTGACGTCATGCTCGTTTGGAGACACGTTTGACAGTTCGTTTGGAGACAGAGGATTTATCTTCGCTCATCTATATATTCCACTATCTATAGGCTGGATACTTTAGATGTTAGACGCCGTGTGGCACAGGCTATGTTCGTAGCGAAAATCCTCAATGGTGCTGTCGACTCTCCAGTAATGCTCAACAAGATAAATGTTTATGCTCCTATGCGCCCGTTGAGGAGGAGAAATTTCATACAGCTCGGTGCTCGAAACAGTCGTTATGGTCAGCATGATCCGGTTCGATATATGTCGTCCAACTTCAACATAGTGTTCCATCTTTTTGATTTTCATCTATCGCCAGCTGCTCTACAACGAGCTTTCGCAGCGCACTTCCGTGATACCAATTGACATAAAAACCGTAGATTGTAAAGTGCTATTTTACTGTTTTGTTGTATTTCTTGTATATTTTATCCATGTTTGCCTTATTCTTAGCGTCATTGAGACACCAGGTGTCGGATGACGAATACAATTAAATAAATAAATAAACTGTTGAACGATGAGAGAAAAGCGATAACCGAGTTTTTTTTATTTTTGCATGCGTTATTTTGATTCCCCGTTGACCATCCCGTCTAACGATAGAGATTGGAGAGTGTGAGGTGGTACGATTCGCCGGTTCGGTTATTTTTTTTAAGGACTCGCCTTGAGGAGTCTCGCCGGGATACAAATCTTGCCTCTTCGCATGCAGGTGAAACTTTTTGCCTGCTTGGCGCTTAAGCGAAGTGGTTACTCCAACCGATTCGGACGGCGAAGCTAGCCGACCGTTACACCGTTTAAGAGGGAGACAACGAGGATTGGACTCACGATCAATACCAGCAAAACGAAGTACATGATCGCTGGCAATCAACGTGATGTTAATGATGATACTCACGAGGTGAAAAGGCATGTTGAAGGCTACTTCGTATTCGGCTTAAGCACCGTAGTCTGCGAACGAAAACAAAATTTGCGCTGCATACGACTCTGATTCTTCCGGAGGAGGCTGATCGGAGAGCTTTCGGAGTATTCGAGCGTAAGGCGCCAATACTCGGCGATAAACAAGAGAATGGATTGGATATTGTTAAGCTTATACAACACGGCAGACTACGGTGGGCTGGGTACGTTGTTCGTAAGTTGGAAGAGAACAAAGTGAAGAGAATATATAGTAGCGAACCCGGAAGAGGCCGCAGTCTTCTTGAAAGGTCGCTTACACCTTGGCTTTTTGCAGCAGAAGAGTACTTGGGGGCGCTGAACGTCCAAGCCGACTGGAAGCGATTGGCCCAGGATCGAGTGCAGTGGGGGAGGATACTCCATTCGGAGTAGGTTCATCAAGGAGCTGTAGCCCATCAAGAATCAAGTAAGAGATAGAAGGAGGATTCATACCAAAAACTCCTGTTATTGTCTCTTACTTCCTGATATTTTTTCGTGACGATCCCAAATTTAAATCTTTGGACCTATCTTACCGCAGGACGTTATTTTGCGCAAAAATACCCGGTAGATCAGCAAGGAATGTTTCGCTTATCCAAGCGTTTCTACGACTACGGTGCCGGAATTGAATCCTCGCTTCACAATTACACAATAAGCGCAGACGACTGGTGCCGCTAACCGCATGACCACGAGGTCTAGATTGTGAAATATTTCTTATTTCTTTTGATAATCCATAGATCTCAGGGTATTTGTTTCTATGAAATTGAACATCATGCTGGATGTTGTAAGTTGATAGGAGGAAAACCTCTTTTCAAACGATCTGGTCACTTTAGCCTTACCGTGTAACATTCCACAGATCGAAATTTTACTAAGTTATATGGTGAAACGCTATTTGATTTCAGGTGAAGATATGTAATAATATTAACTGTGTTCAAGATGTGTTTAAGGCTCAAGGAAAGTTGGGCAAAGAAAACAGCTTTCTGGATGATTCACCACCGGCGGTATGTCGTCTGTCTCTGTCACAAACACTCATTCAAAAAATACGGATTTATGTAGTGGTGTGCTGCCAACCTTCATACCCCCTTAACACAATACAGTTTCAAACCCAATTCTACACAGGAAATAAAATTATTTGTATTTCACTTGGCGTGCCATAGGTATATTTTTATGCATTACATAACATCTCCAAAAGTACTAGTGAATAATGGACTATTTTTTTCAACTTTTTCATGTGACACATGCTTTCACAGACTCTTTGAACAGTTTCCCAGCCGGACAGTTCATCAATCTGGACACCAGCACAGACTTGGAGTAGTAGCACTGATAGTAGGTCGCAGGAGCCACCGTATTGGCGAATAACCCTTCCCGCAGACAATTGAAGACGCACGTCGATCCACTGAATGTTGCTCCTTCGCTGCACTTGAACACGGATATCGTGGGCTGGCTGGTGCCTGTTCCGGAGTAACAGTAGGCGTAATGAAGTTTGGAACTCGTGAACGTTTTGAAGATAGACGAAGTGGAACAGTCGATGCGGGCGCAATCCGTCGGACGGACGATACGTTCACAGGGAAATGTGCCGGACAACAGTGCTGATGTGTATTTGAAGGCGTAGCTTGGTGGACATATTTGAACCCAGGATTGAGCTCCGCTGGCTGGACAATAGTGATACTGGCTGCAGTTGTACGGATCAGGGTACATTCCAACACCGGTGCAAAGGATTGCTGGATCTGGCGGTGCTTGTGTTGTTGTTGTTGGTGTCGTTGTACTGGTAGATTGGGTCGAAGTTGATGTGATCTTTTCCGTTGTCGAAGTAGAGGTTGCTTCAGTTGTTGAGGTTCCTTCGGATGTAGACTCTTCTTGAGTTGTGGAAGTGATCTCTTCCGTTGTTGAAGGGGAAGTTGCTTCAGTCGTTGAGAGAGATTGCTCTTGCGTTGTGGATATGATCTCTTCCGTGGTCGGAATAGAAGTCTCTTCAGTTGTTGAGGTTCCTTCGGATGTAGATTCTTCTTTAGTCGTGGAAGTGATCTCTTCCGTCGTCGAAGTGGAGGTTGCTTCAGTCGTTGAGGTTCCTTCGGATGTAGACTCTTCTTGAGTCGTGGAAGTGATCTCTTCCGTCGTCGAAGTGGAGGTTGTTTCAGTTGAGGTTCCTTCGGATGTAGACTCTTCTTGAGTTGTGGAAGTGATCTCTTCCGTCGTCGAAGTGGAGGTTGCTTCAGTCGTTGAGGTTCCTTCGGATGTAGACTCTTCTTGAGTCGTGGAAGTGATCTCTTCCGTCGTCGAAGTGGAGGTTGCTTCACTTGAGGTTCCTTCGGATGTAGACTCTTCTTGAGTTGTGGAAGTGATCTCTTCCGTTGTTGAAGGGGAAGTTGCTTCAGTCGTTGAAAAAAATTGCTCTTGCGTTGTGGATATGATCTCTTCCGTGGTCGGAATAGAAGTCTCTTCAGTTGTTGAGGTTCCTTCGGATGTAGATTCTTCTTTAGTCGTGGAAGTGATCTCTTCCGTCGTCGAAGTGGAGATTGCTTCAGTCGTTGAGGTTCCTTCGGATGTAGACTCTTCTTGAGTCGTGGAAGTGATCTCTTCCGTCGTCGAAGTGGAGGTTGTTTCAGTTGAGGTTCCTTCGGATGTAGACTCTTCTTGAGTTGTGGAAGTGATCTCTTCCGTCGTCGAAGTGGAGGTTGCTTCAGTCGTTGAGGTTCCTTCGGATGTAGACTCTTCTTGAGTCGTGGAAGTGATCTCTTCCGTCGTCGAAGTGGAGGTTGCTTCACTTGAGGTTCCTTCGGATGTAGACTCTTCTTGTGTTGTGGAAGTGATCTCTTCTGTCGTCACGGTGGAGGTTGCTTCAGTCGTTGAGGTTCCTTCGGATGTAGACTCTTCTTGAGTCGTAGAAGGGATCTCTTCTGTCGTCGAAGTGGAGGTTGTTTCAGTTGAGGTTCCTTCGGATGTAGACTCTTCTTGAGTTGTGGAAGGGATCTCTTCTGTCGTCGAAGTGGAGGTTGCTTCAGTCGTTGAGGTTCCTTCGGATGTAGACTCTTCTTGAGTCGTGGAAGTGATCTCTTCCGTCGTCGAAGTGGAGGTTGCTTCACTTGAGGTTCCTTCGGATGTAGACTCTTCTTGAGTTGTGGAAGTGATCTCTTCCGTTGTTGAAGGGGAAGTTGCTTCAGTCGTTGAGAAAGATTGCTCTTGCGTTGTGGATATGATCTCTTCCGTGGTCGGAATAGAAGTCTCTTCAGTTGTTGAGGTTCCTTCGGATGTATATTCTTCTTGAGTTGTGGAAGTGATCTCTTCCGTCGTCGAAGTGGAGGTTGCTTCAGTCGTTGAGGTGCCTTCGGATGTAGATTCTTCTTGAGTCGTAGAAGTGATCTCTTCCGTCGTCGAAGTGGAGGATGCTTCAGTCGTTGAGGTTCCTTCGGATGTAGACTCTTCTTGAGTCGTGGAAATGATCTCTTCCGTCGTCGAAGTGGAGGTTGCTTCAGTCGTTGAGGTTCCTTCGGATGTAGACTCTTCTTGAGTTGTGGAAGTGATTTCTTCCGTCGTAGAAGTGGAGGTTGCTTCAGTCGTTGAGGTTCCTTCGGATGTAGACTCTTCTTGAGTTGTGGAAGTGATCTCTTCCGTCGTTGAAGTGGATGTCGCTTCAGTCGTTGAGGTTCCTTCAGATGTAGACTCTTCTTGAGTCGTGGAAGTAATCTCTTCCGTCGTTGAAGTGGAGGTCGCTTCAGTCGCTGAGGTTCCTTCGGATGTAGACTCTTCTTGAGTTGTGGAAGTGATCTCTTCCGTTGTTGAAGGGGAAGTTGCTTCAGTCGTTGAAAAAAATTGCTCTTGCGTTGTGGATATGATCTCTTCCGTGGTCGGAATAGAAGTCTCTTCAGTTGTTGAGGTTCCTTCGGATGTAGATTCTTCTTTAGTCGTGGAAGTGATCTCTTCCGTCGTCGAAGTGGAGATTGCTTCAGTCGTTGAGGTTCCTTCGGATGTAGACTCTTCTTGAGTCGTGGAAGTGATCTCTTCCGTCGTCGAAGTGGAGGTTGTTTCAGTTGAGGTTCCTTCGGATGTAGACTCTTCTTGAGTTGTGGAAGTGATCTCTTCCGTCGTCGAAGTGGAGGTTGCTTCAGTCGTTGAGGTTCCTTCGGATGTAGACTCTTCTTGAGTCGTGGAAGTGATCTCTTCCGTCGTCGAAGTGGAGGTTGCTTCACTTGAGGTTCCTTCGGATGTAGACTCTTCTTGAGTTGTGGAAGTGATCTCTTCCGTCGTCGAAGTGGAGGTTGCTTCAGTCGTTGAGGTTCCTTCGGATGTAGACTCTTCTTGAGTCGTGGAAGTGATCTCTTCCGTCGTCGAAGTGGAGGTTGTTTCAGTTGAGGTTCCTTCGGATGTAGATTCTTCTTGAGTCGTGGAAGTGATCTCTTCCGTCGTCGAAGTGGAGGTTGCTTCAGTCGTTGAGGTTCCTTCGGATGTAGATTCTTCTTGAGTCGTGGAAGTGATCTTTTCCGTCGTCGAAGTAGAGGTTGCTTCAGTTGTTAAGGTTCCTTCGGATGTAGACTCTTCTTGAGTTGTGGAAGTGATCTCTTCCGTTGTTGAAGGGGAAGTTGCTTCAGTCGTTGAGAAAGATTGCTCTTGCGTTGTGGATATGATCTCTTCCGTGGTCGGAATAGAAGTCTCTTCAGTTGTTGAGGTTCCTTCGGATGTAGATTCTTCTTGAGTCGTGGAAGTGATCTCTTCCGTCGTCGAAGTGGAGGTTGCTTCAGTCGTTGAGGTTCCTTCGGATGTAGATTCTTCTTGAGTCGTGGAAGTGATCTCTTCCGTCGTCGAAGTGGAGGTTGCTTCAGTCGTTGAGGTTCCTTCGGATGTAGACTCTTCTTGAGTTGTGGAAGTGATCTCTTCCGTCGTAGAAGTGGAGGTTGCTTCAGTCGTTGAGGTTCCTTCGGATGTAGACTCTTCTTGAGTTGTGGAAGTGATCTCTTCCGTCGTAGAAGTGGAGGTTGCTTCAGACGTTGAGAAAGATTGCTCTTGAGTTGTGGATATGATCTCTTCCGTGGTCGGAATAGAAGTCTCTTCAGTTGTTGAGGTTCCTTCGGATGAAGACTGCTCTTGTGTTGTTGAGGGGGTCTCTTCTGTGGTCGAAGTAGAGGTCACTTCAGTTGTTGAGGTTTCTTCAGATGACGATTGCTCTTCTGTTGTTGAGATCGTCGAAGTAGAGGTTGCTTCAGTCGTTGAGGTTTCCTCGGAGGAGGATTGCTCTTGAGTTGTAGAGGTAATCTCCTCCGAGATCGAAGACGATGTGGACTCTGCTGAAGATGTAGAAGTTACTGGTGCTGTGGTTGTTGTCTCATCTTCACAGCCCTCTGGTACTTCTGGCAAACAATCAGCCATGCCGGTTCCAGCATCACCATGGCAAAATTTTTCATCACATGATTCTCTGGAGTAAAGTGTGTCACCATCGCATATAACTATGTCACGGCACCCATCACATTTCAGCACAAAATCTGTTATCCCTTCACACAAGTTTTCTGCCACTACTGCTGTCTGACAGATAATCAAGAGTGCTACAAAAATGACCAGTGGATGGACGAGCTTCATCTTGGCAACTGAACAGCGTAGAAGTGTTTTTGCTCATTGCCCAATTTTATTATCCTAGATAAGCCGTGTTTGTCTGGATGGTATAATTTCGGCGGAAGCAAATTGTTTATTGGTGCTTCCATGAAGAGGCATAATAGTTGTATTTATTTATTAGGTTAAAATAATGCCTGAGACAATAAGATAACTGACCAGCATTTAAATGCTTTACTCTACGGTTAGAGTTTCAAAAGCCAATTCTAAATTATATTTTCACAATAGCAAAAAAATACAACCTGGTTTAATTGAAGTAGCAATGGGTATAGCGGTTATCTTTATTGAAATATTATGAACATTGTTTATCTATTTAAAGTATATCAAGTCGTTTCACCTTAAATTAAATATCAGCTATCTAAATATTTAATTATGATAAATAAAGCTTGGTATTTGTTTGAATGCGGAACAAAAATTCCACCTTCATCAAGCAAGAGAAATTTTATGTTTTTACTTCACTAAGTATTGTTACTGCCTCGCTTGAGTTTGGTCATTTTTGGTTTCGTCGATTTCTTCGAGATTCCAAACTATTTATCCAGTTTTTGATTGATTCGCCTTATCCTTAATATCCTTAATATGAACGAACCGTATGGCATGGTACATAATTGCTGTTTATGATCAAGGTTGTTACATAAATCTAAACCAACATTTGAAAAGGGCGTTACAGCCAAAATTTGATCTCTCCAGTAATTTGCCTTTGTATATAGCTAGGTATGTAAATAAGAATTCCGAAAGAAAAATAAATGGCTGTTACGCTCTTTTCAAATGTTGGTCTAGAAAAACTCATTCATTTCGTAATTACTTATGTGTTGCTTGGAAAATTAATGTTATTTTACACAGAGGATACTGGGAAGACTTGATACCCTGTTTTCATTTTCCGGTGTATCACAGCCAATAATAAATGATTTTATGCGGTTTTGTACAGACCATTTAAAAAAAAGTTTAACTATATGGATGTGAGACAAAATGTAAAATGTTGTTATTAATGATGCACATAAATTTTTGGAGTGCTGTCAAAAACTTAATTTTCAAATATGGAGGAGGAATGCTGGAACAAGAATTTGCTTCGATAACAGTAGAAAGGTGTGTGTGTCATCGGAAAAGGACCAGCAAGAAACGTTAGGTATTTGTCAGGGACAAAATAGTACTTACGTGTCGTCCGTAACTAATCAGGGAAAAACTGATTCCTTTGCAAACGTGTTGTAAGTCATGGCCTACTCACGATCAATTCAAATTATGCTACGTTGGGGCGGTTGCGTATGGCGAGTCATGTGAGACGTAAGATCGATAAGATAGATATCGACAATGGATATTATGGATATTACACACTGCCAAACGAGAATTCAAATATTTATAAATTCGTGACACACAAGGGGCTCTGTGATTTAAAAAATATATTATTCCTTCAAGCCTCTTTTCAAGAGGCCTGAAGCTCCTTTCAAGAGGTGGAAGCCTCCTTTCAAGAGGCCTGAAGCCTCCTTTCAAGAGGCCCGGAAGCCTCCTTTCAAGAGGCCAGAAGCCTCCTTTCAAGAGGCCCGGAAGCCTCCTTTCAAGAGGCCAGGAAGCCTCCTTTCAAGATGCCCAGGCCTCCTTTCAAGAGGCCAGGCTTCCCTTTCAAGAGGCCTGGAGACCTCCTTTCAAGAGGCCAGGCCTCCTTTCAAGAGGCCAGGAAGCCTCCTTTCAAGAGGCCTCCTGAAAGGAGGCTCTGAGCTTCTGAAAGGAGGCCTGGCTTGAAAGGAGGCTTCTGGCCTCTTGAAAGGAGGCTCTGGCCTCTTGAAAGGAGGCTTCTGGGCCTCTTGAAAGGAGGCTTCTGGGCCTCTTGAAAGGAGGCTTCCGGGCCTCTTGAAAGGAGGCTTCCGGGCCCTCTTGAAAGGAGGCCTGGGCCCTCTTGAAAGGAGGCTTCGGGCCTCTTGAAAGGAGGCTTCCGGGCCTCTTGAAAGGAGGCTTCCGGGCCTCTTGAAAGGAGGCTTCCGGGCCTCTTGAAAGGAGGCTTCCGGGCCTCTTGAAAGGGGGCTTCCGGGCCTCTTGAAAGGAGGCTTGGGCCTCTTGAAGGGAGGCTTCCGGGCCTCTTGAAAGGAGGCTTCTGGGCCTCTTGAAAGGAGGCTTCCGGGCCTCTTGAAAGGAGGCTTCCGGGCCTCTTGAAAGGAGGCTTCCGGGCCTCTTGAAAGGAGGCTTCCGGGCCTCTTGAAAGGAGGCTTCGGGCCTCTTGAAATGAGGCTTCCGGGCCTCTTGAAAGGAGGCTTCCGGGCCTCTTGAAAGGAGGCCTGGGCCTCTTGAAAGGAGGCTTGGGCCTCTTGAAAGGAGGCCTGAGCCTCTTGAAAGGAGGCTTCCGAGCCTCTTGAAAGGAGGCTTCTGAGCCTCTTGAAAGGAGGCTTGGGGCCTCTTGAAAGGAGGCTGGGCCTCTTGAAAGGAGGCTTCTTAGCCTCTTGAAAGGAGCCTTTCGAGCTTCTTGATAGTAGGCTTCCGGGCCTCTTGAAAGGAGGCTTCCGGCCTCTTGAAAGGAGGCTTCCGGGCCTCTTGAAAGGAGGCTTCCGGGCCTCTTGAAAGGAGGCTTCTGGGCCTCTTGAAAGGAGGCTTCTGGGCCTCTTGAAAGGAGGCTTCCGGGCCTCTTGAAAGGAGGCCTGGGCCTCTTGAAAGGAGGCTTCCGGGCCTCTTGAAAGGAGGCTCTGGGCCTCTTGAAAGGAGGCTTCCGGGCCTCTTGAAAGGAGGCTTCCGGGCCTCTTGAAAGGAGGCCTGGGCCTCTTGAAAGGAGGCTTCCGGGCCTCTTGAAAGGAGGCTTCGGGCCTCTTGAAAGGAGGCCTGGGCCTCTTGAAAGGAGGCTGGGCCTCTTGAAAGGAGGCTTCCGGGCCTCTTGAAAGGAGGCTTCAGGGCCTCTTGAAAGGAGGCTTCCGGGCCTCTTGAAAGGAGGCCTCCGGGCCTCTGGAAAGGAGGCCTGGGCCTCTTGAAAGGAGGCTTCCGGGCCTCTTGAAAGGAGGCTTCCGGGCCTCTCGAAAGGAGGCTTCAGGCCCTCTCGAAAGGAGGCTTCTGCGCCTCTTGAAAGGAGGCTTCCGGGCCTCTTGAAAGGAGGCTTCCGAGCCTCTTGAAAGGAGGCTCTGGGCCTCTTGAAAGGAGGCTTCCGGGCCTCTTGAAAGGAGGCCTGGGCCTCTTGAAAGGAGGCTTCGGGCCTCTTGAAAGGAGGCCTGGGCCTCTTGAAAGGAGGCTTCCGGGCCTCTTGAAAGGAGGCTTCCGGGCCTCTTGAAAGGAGGCTTCCAGAGCCTCTTGAAAGGAGGCTTCCAGGCCTCTTGAAAGGAGGCTTCTGAGCCTCTTGAAAGGAGGCTCTGAGCCTCTTGAAAGGAGGCTTCTGAGCCTCTTGAAAGGAGGCTTCCGAGCCTCTTGAAAGGAGGCCTGAGCCTCTTGAAAGGAGGCTTCCGAGCCCCTTGAAAGGAGGCTTCGGAGCCTCTTGAAAGGAGGCTTGAGCCTCTTGAAAGGAGGCTTCCGGGCCTCTTGAAAGGAGGCTTCTGGGCCTCTTGAAAGGAGGCTTCCGGGCCTCTTGAAAGGAGGCCTGGGCCTCTTGAAAGGAGGCTTCTGGGCCTCTTGTAGGGAGGCTCTCGGGCCTCTTGACACGAGGCCTCCGGGCCTCTTGAAAGGAGGCTTCCGGGCCTCTTGAAAGGAGGCTTCCGGGCCTCTTGAAAGGAGGCTTCTGGGCCTCTTGAAAGGATGCTCTGGGCCTCTTGAAAGGAGGCTTCCGGCCTCTTGAAAGGAGGCTTCTGGGCCTCTTGAAAGGAGGCTTCTGGGCCTCTTGAAAGGAGGCTTCGAGCCTCTTGAAAGGAGGCTTCTGAGCCTCTTGAAAGGAGGCTTCTGAGCCTCTTGAAAGGAGGCTTCTGAGCCTCTTGAAAGGAGGCCTGAGCCTCTTGAAAGGAGGCTTCTGGGCCTCTTGAAAGGAGGCTTCTGAGCCTCTTGAAAGGAGGCTTCCGAGCCTCTTGAAAGGAGGCTTCCGGCCTCTTGAAAGGAGGCTTCTGGGCCTCTTGAAAGGAGGCTTCTGGGCCTCTTGAAAGGAGGCTTCTGGGCCTCTTGAAAGGAGGCTTCTGGGCCTCTTGAAAGGAAGCCTGGGCCTCTTGAAAGGAGGCTTCCGGGCCTCTTGAAAGGAGGCTCTGGGCCTCTTGAAAGGAGGCTTCCGGGCCTCTTGAAAGGAGGCTTCCGGGCCTCTTGAAAGGAGGCTTGGGCCTCTTGAAAGGAGGCTTCCGGGCCTCTTGAAAGGAGGCTTCCGGGCCTCTTGAAAGGAGGCCTGGGCCTCTTGAAAGGAGGCTTCCGGGGCCTCTTGAAAGGAGGCTTCTGGGCCTCTTGAAAGGAGGCTTCTGGGCCTCTTGAAAGGAGGCTTCCAGGCCTCTTGAAAGGAGGCCTGGGCCTCTTGAAAGGAGGCCTGGGCCTCTTGAAAGGAGGCTTCCGGGCCTCTTGAAAGGAGGCCTGGGCCTCTTGAAAGGAGGCTTCCGGCCTCTTGAAAGGAGGCTTCCGGGCTTCTTGAAAGGAGGCCTGGGCCTCTTGAAAGGAGGCTTCTGGCCTCTTGAAAGGAGGCTTCCGGGCCTCTTGAAAGGAGGCTTCCGGGCCTCTTGAAAGGAGGCTTCCGGCCTCTTGAAAGGAGGCTTCCGGGCCTCTTGAAAGGAGGGCTTCCGGGCCTCTTGAAAGGAGGCTTCCGGGCCTCTTGAAAGGAGGCCTGGGCCTCTTGAAAGGAGGCTTCCGGGCCTCTTGAAAGGAGGCTTCCGGGCCTCTTGAAAGGAGGCTTCAGGCTTCTTGAAAGGAGGCTTCTGAGCCTCTAGAAAGGAGGCTTGGAGCCTCTTGAAAGGAGGCTGAGGCCTCTTGAAAGGAGGCTCTGAGGCCTCTTGAAAGGAGGCTTCCGAGCCTCTTGAAAGGAGGCTTCCGAGCCTCTTGAAAGGAGGCTTCCGAGCCTCTTGAAAGGAGGCTTCCGAGCCTCTTGAAAGGAGGCTTTTGAGCCTCTTGAAAGGAGGCTTCTGAACCTCTTGAAAGGAGGCTTCCGAGCCTCTTTGAAGGAGGCTTCCGAGCCTCTTTAAAGGAAGGGGCCTCTTGAAAGGAGGCTTCCGGGCCTCTTGAAAGGAGGCTTCCGGGCCTCTTGAAAGGAGGCTTCCGGGCCTCTTGAAAGGAGGCTTCCGGGCCTCTTGAAAGGAGGCTTCCGGGCCTCTTGAAAGGAGGCTTCCGGGCCTCTTGAAAGGAGGCTTCGGGGCCTCTTGAAAGGAGGCTTCCGGGCCTGTTGAAAGGAGGCTTCCGGGCCTCTTGAAAGGAGGCTTCCGGGCCTCTTGAAAGGAGGCTTCCGGGCCTCTTGAAAGGAGGCTTCCGGGCCTCTTGAAAGGAGGCTTCCGGGCCTCTTGAAAGGAGGCTTCCGGGCCTCTTGAATGGAGGCTTCTGGGCCTTTTAAAAGAAGCCTTCCGGGCCTCTTGAAAGGATAATTATAGAAGTATGCTCGCGAGCCTTTTAAAGGGAGGCTCCCGAGCCTTTTGAATGTAAATTTCCGAGCTTCTTGAAAGGAGGCCTTGAAACGAGCCTTCCAGACCTTCCGAGAAGCGTAGAAAGATGCTTCTAATCCTCTTGCAACGAAACAACCGAGCTTCGATGCCTCTCAAACGAAGGCCTCCGAACCTTTGAATTCTAGATTTCAGTGTCATATCCTTAACATATTCTTCAACATTTTGTTTCGAAAATGAAGATTGCATAGAATATTTTTTTAAAAATTTGTTCATTCGTTCGATCTTTTGTAACCGTAGCCTTTGGTTGTGGTCAGGATTCAATTGGCTTTTATTTACTTATCGCTATGCATTTTACGTACAGGACAAAGTTTTGAAATTAAAAAATACACAATCATCAAAACATTATCAATATGGTTTAAATGGAATCCTGCTAAATCCGCCATTACATATTTTTGTCCAATGTGGGCACAAGACGCAGAAATGCGATAAGTCACCAAAGTGCCTCATCTGCGCCAGCAAAAAGCAAACATGTAACCACGTTATGGATGGATCTTCCTGTCCCATCGAAGAGACAAATAATAAAAAGCCGTGCCTGTAACACAGCTGAATTTTAACCACTGTGAAACTGCCCAGCAGCTGCTGTGGCAGTCGGTCTCGGAGTCGAGGACCGATTTCGCCCTCCTGTCCGACCCGTACAACGTCCCTGTCAATAACGGCAATCGGGTGGCGGACGGGTCTAGAATGGCGGCTATTTGCACGTCGGGACGGTACCCGATCCAAGAGGTAGAACACTCCTCTGCTGAGGGTGTCGCGATAGCCAAGATCAATGGTGAGTTCTATTGTAGCTGCTATGCCCCATCAAGGTGGCCATTAGAACAGTTCAACCAGATGATCAATAAGCTTTCGTCTGACCTAGTGTCTCGTAAGCCGGTTGTCATAGCAGGAGATTTTAACGCTTGGGCAGTGGGGTCAAGCGTTACTAGAAGCGCTAGCGAAGCTCGACGCAGTGGTAGTCAATGATGGTTCCGCTAGCACGTTCAGAAGGAATGGGGTCGAGTCATGGATTGACGTATCGTTTGTCAGTCCTGGTCTGGCACCAGACCAGGCACTGGCGGAGTTCCTAGATTGCGGCCCTTCGATCAACCTGTCTCAAGGCTAGACGAAGGATGCAACCTGCCCACACCGGGGATGAAAGGACCGCCGTGAAGTGTTTCGAGCTGCGAAACTGGCCTTCAACAACCGCAGGTCGGTTCAACATGCAGTGATTCACGTGGGTAATACTATCGACAGACATATGATTTCCGCACAATGATTTTCGTATCACGCTGTACGCGTACAGTGACAAGATGACACACATCTTTTTTTCCACCGTTGTATCTATTTGTCAGCTTGTTTTGAAACTGATTCTACAGCTTTCCAAAACTATATTTTTCATCAAAATATATAGAAATCATAAACTGTTACTATAGTTTTTATGAGTATTACACAATATTTATCCATATTTTTTTAATAAATTGTGAATTCGCGTCAGCAGTTCATTCATCGATATGAAAACGTCATTGTTTTCCAATTCTTCGTATAGGTATTTTAGCAGAAATATGCAAGTTCTTGCAAATATTCCGCAAGGCAATTATTTCTGCGGACGTTATTCACTCTATTCTATGGTTTGGGGTGACTTCAGTGCAAACGGCACTGATCGTTTAATTCATTTGAACTTTTTGAAGGATAAAGCCAGCATTGTTCAATTGGGTCATAGATCCTGTAAGGGACCGTACAATAATTACGTAAGCATTTTTTCTGGGTTTTACAACTCCCCTACCCCCAATCCCCATGTAAGATTTTTCCCATACAAATATTTTTTTCACTTATCATAAGACGAGTTTGTACAATCCCATTTAATTCCACTTAATTGTATCTTGACAAATACGTATTTTAACCTTAACAGTAAGGCCGTCTTCAGTGTCTCGTATTTGACTCGACTCGAGAGTCAAGTACGAGACACCGAAGACGGCCTTACTGTTGAGGTCGAAATACGTATCTGTCAAGATACAATTAAGTGGTGGAATTAAATGGGATTGTACAAACTCGTCTTTGCGGGCAGCAGGGACTATGTCCAAGGGCTTGACGATCCCTCCCCAGGCCATCTGCGAGTTGTGGGGCTTGCCTAGGATGTGGTGGGGTTTGACAGTGGGCCCTGTTAAACCTCTATAAAAAGCTGCATGTATCCGCAAGTAGGCTCCACCAAAGCGACCGTGTGCCGCTCAAAGCGCACAAGCCCAAGTCCTGGTGTTAGGTGGGACGCTAAACAGCCCTGACACGACGGCCCTCCGACGAGACAGGAGGTTTGCGCAGGCCCAATAAGCCGCCTAGAAAACCAATCATTACGAACAATATAAGAGATAATGCGACTCGATATAATCGGCAAAGACCTAGGCGACGAATACAGGATCACGATTGGAAGCTTGGAACATGGAATTGCAAGTCGCTAGGTTTCGCAGGTTGCGACAGGATGATCTACGATGAATTACATTCCCGCAACTTCGACGTCGTGGCGCTGCAGGAGATTTGCTGGACAGGACAGAAAGTGTGGAAAAGCGGGCATCGAGCGGCTACCTTCTACCAAAGCTGTGGCACCACCAACGAGCTGGTAACCGGCTTCATAGTGCTGGGTAAGATGCGCCAACGCGTGATTGGGTGGCAGCCAATCAACGCAAGGATGTGCAAGCTGAGGATTAAAGGCCGTTTCTTCAACTATAGCATCATCAACGTGCACTGCCCACACGAAGGGAGACCCGACGACGAGAAAGAAGCGTTCTACGCACAGCTGGAGCAGACATACGATGGATGCCCACTGCGGGACGTTAAAATCGTCATCGGTGACATGAACGCACAGGTAGGAAGGGAGGAAATGTATAGACCGGTCATCGGACCGGATAGTCTGCACACCGTATCGAATGACAACGGCCAACGATGCATAAACTTCGCAGCCTCCCGCGGAATGGTAGTCCGAAGCACCTTCTTTCCCCGCAAAAATATCCACAAGGCCACATGGAGATCACCTAACCAAGAAACGGAAAACCAAATTGACCACGTTCTAATCGACGGTAAATTCTTCTCCGACATCACGAACGTCCGCACTTACCGCAGTGCGAATATTGAATCCGACCACTACCTCGTTGCAGTATGCCTGCGCTCAAAACTCTCGACGGTGTACAACACGCGTCGAAGTCGGACGCCGCGGCTTAACATTGGGCGGCTACAAGACGGTAGACTAGCCCAAGAATACGCGCAGCAGCTGGAAGTGGCACTTCCAACGGAAGAGCAGCTAGGCGCAGCATCTCTTGAAGATGGCTGGAGAGATATTCGATCCGCCATTGGTAGCACCGCAACCGCTGCACTTGGCACGGTGCCCCGGATCAGAGAAACGACTGGTATGACGGCGAATGTGAGCAGTTAGTGGAAGAGAAGAATGCAGCATGGGCGAGATTGCTGCAACACCGCACGAGGGCGAACGAGGCACGATATAAACAGGCGCGGAACAGACAAAACTCGATTTTCCGGAGGAAAAAGCGCCAGCAGGAAGATCGAGACCGTGAAGAAACGGAGCAACTGTACCGCGCTAATAACACACGAAAGTTCTATGAGAAGTTAAACCGTTCACGTAAGGGCCACGTGCCACAGCCTGATATGTGTAAGGACATAAACGGGAACCTTCTTACGAACGAGCGTGAGGTGATCCAAAGGTGGCGGCAGCACCACGAAGAACACCTGAATGGCGATGTGGCAGACGAAGATGGCGGTATGGTGATGGACCTGGGAGAACGCGCGCAGGACATAATTCTACCGGCTCCGGATCTCCAGGAAATCCAGGAGGAGATTGGCCGGCTGAAGAACAACAAAGCCCCTGGGGTTGACCAACTACCAGGAGAGCTATTTAAACACGGTGGTGAGGCACTGGCTAGAGCGCTGCACTGGGTCATTACCAAGATTTGGGAGGAGGAAGTTTTGCCGCAGGAGTGGATGGAAGGTGTCGTGTGTCCCATCTACAAAAAGGGCGATAAGCTGGATTGTAGCAACTACCGCGCAATCACATTGCTGAACGCCGCCTACAAGGTACTCTCCCAAATTTTATGCCGTCGACTAGCACCAACTGCAAGGGAGTTCGTGGGGCAGTACCAGGCGGGTTTTATGGGCGAACGCTCCACCACGGACCAGGTGTTTGCCATTCGCCAAGTACTGCAGAAATGCCGCGAATACAACGTGCCCACACATCATTTATTCATCGACTTCAAAGCCGCATATGATACAATCGATCGGGACCAGCTATGGCAGCTATTGCACGAACACGGATTTCCGGATAAACTGACACGGTTGATCAAAGCGACGATGGATCGGGTGATGTGCGTAGTTCGAGTTTCAGGGGCATTCTCGAGTCCCTTCGAAACCCGCAGAGGGTTACGGCAAGGTGATGGTCTTTCGTGTTTGCTATTCAACATCGCTTTGGAAGGTGTAATACGAAGAGCAGGGATTAACACGAGTGGTACAATTTTCAATAAGTCCGTCCAGCTATTTGGTTTCGCCGACGACATAGATATTATGGCACGTAACTTTGAGAAGATGGAGGAAGCCTACATCAGACTGAAGAGGGAAGCTAAGCGGATCGGACTAGTCATCAACACGTCGAAGACGAAGTACATGATAGGAAGAGGTTCAAGAGAAGACAATGTGAGCCACCCACCGCGAGTTTGCATCGGTGGTGACGAAATCGAGGTGGTAGAAGAATTTGTGTACTTGGGCTCACTGGTGACTGCCGAAAATGACACCAGCAGAGAAATTCGGAGACGCATAGTGGCTGGAAATCGTACGTACTTTGGACTCCGCAAGACGCTCCGATCGAATAGAGTTCGCCGCCGTACCAAACTGACAATCTACAAAACGCTAATTAGACCGGTAGTCCTCTACGGACACGAGACCTGGACGATGCTCGTGGAGGACCAACGCGCACTTGGAGTTTTCGAAAGGAAAGTGCTGCGTACCATCTATGGTGGGGTGCAGATGGCGGACGGTACGTGGAGGAGGCGAATGAACCACGAATTGCATCAGCTGTTGGGAGAACCATCCATCGTTCACATCGCGAAAATCGGACGACTGCGATGGGCCGGGCACGTAGCCAGAATGTCGGACAGTAACCCGGTGAAAATGGTTCTCGAAAACGATCCGACGGGCACAAGAAGGCGAGGTGCGCAGCGGGCAAGGTGGATCGATCAGGTGGAAGATGACTTGCGGACCCTCCGTAGACTGCGTGGTTGGCGACGTGTAGCCATGGACCGAGCCGAATGGAGAAGACTCTTATATACCGCACAGGCCACTTCGGCCTTAGTCTGAATAAATAATAACAAACTCGTCTCATGACAAGTGAAGACATTCTACTAAAAAGCTCAAAATAATTTTCTTACAAATATTTTTTTATTTATATAGAACGTAAGAAAATGGCAGATTTGGCGGCGTATTTGACATTTCAAAACAACAAATTATGTTCTGTTTCGTACAATACAACGGTCGCAGGGCAGGGTACGGAAATCATCGTGCTATCGTGATACCAGCGTGATTCTGGGTGACAGACATATGATTTTATGCTGTACAGTGATATTGGTATCATATATGTGTCACAAGTATAAAGTCGCGATCGCATCAAAGGGGAGTTTGAAGCTCCTTGAAGTCGTAAAAGACGACAAGCTGACCTTCACCAGCCATATCAACTATGCGTGCAAGAGGGCTTCGACTGTTGCGGGCGATGAGAATGGTGAATCGGGCGTTGGAATATCTACTTGGTTATACGACAGGGTACGCGGGAGGAAGGGGGTCAAAAATCACTGGAAAATGGTATATGTGGCTCATGAATAATCCCCTAGTTGAGTAAAACATATAATGCCGATATGCTATGAATGAAAAGTATTCATTAAATCAATCGAAAAACGAAAAGCAATTTTTCCATAAACTGTATATTTATTATTCATTTAATATGCGGCATAATATCCAAATATTAGAAGCTAAACAATTCCAGCCATGATTTAATCAAAGACAGATTTTCAGTAAGTCATTGAAAACACGTCCGTTCGTACAAGCCAATGTCCTTCCAATAAGCACTCCATCCGAATAGTAACATTGATAGTACGAGGTCGTGCTCGCAGGGTTTGCAAAATTCCCTTCCTCCACGCACTGGTAGGCGCACTGTGTACCATCAAAGGACGTTTGAGCAGCACATTTGAACACCGATACAATCCACTTCGGTTCTGCTTCAGTAGAGTCGGCAGCCGCTCGACAGTAGGCGAAATATTTCGTGCTTGTTCCATAACGCTTGAATACTGTGGTTTCGGTACAATCCACCTGAAGGCAGTCAGCCTCTGTGTCGTTCGTTGTTTTGCATGGGGATGACGACTGGAATTCCGGATCGAAGACGGTGCCGGTGGCGCACGATTGCGACTCTGATTGGCTACCGTACCCGGGACAATAGTGGAAAACGCTACAATCGGATGGGTCCGGGTAAATGCCTTCACCGGTGCACACGAGAGGTTCGATTGGTGTGCCTGTGCCAGTTCCAGGATCAGGACCGTCTGCTTCGCAGCCATCTGGTGGTTCCTGCACACAAGCTGCGGCTCCAGCAACTTCATTGACACAGTAAGTGCCATCTATACAGGTGACTTCGAACATTGCGTTTGTATCCTGATCGTCAATGATCATTGATTTGCAACCCGTGGTGCATGTTCTGATCGTCGTCGCGGTTGTCAAGCTTCGAAGTCCTGCCGTTAGCGCCAGCAAGATCTGCCAGTACTGCATCGTGTGTGGTTGATGCGTTAGGATTAATGTGATAACTAAGTATCTTTACGAAATTCTGGAGTTAAATAGGTTTGCTTTGTCTAATTTTGTGTGTACAATTCAGCATTTATTTACGAGCCGTGCTTTGAGTGGGTGTTTTCATGATAATAATTTTCAAGGTCCCGAAAGATAAGATTACAGATTTTGCGGAAGTGCATCATTTTTGCGTGATTGTTGATCGTGGTTTTATCCACGCAGTAGGTACCGTGTGGGACTTATATTTGTTGGATGGGCGCTCTTCTACCAATGACAAGAAAGTAGGCTACGAAATTATAATGCCACGTGAATCAAAAGCTATCAAAAGGAAATCGAGTAGAAGCCTTAAGGTGGTTATACAACAAAGCCACAATTCGGCCATCTTGGAAACCACGTGCTTTTTCTCCTGATTTGAACTTTTGATAATAGGAGTAGAAAACCGTGTGGTGAATTTGAAATTCACGTCGTGGGTTCAATCCCTGGTCCGTTCCATTCTCCTACTTTGCATATTTCTCTATATTTCTCATGTTCTAGCAATCGCTAGAACTGGAAATGGACTTCCATACCGTTTCCATTTCTATTTTTACCTTCAACTTGACTATTCAAGCAGTAGCTGCACGTTTCCTACATCCAATTAGAAATTCCATCAGTTGCTATCTTCTATCTATAACATTGGCAGCTCCTTAACCGAGACGAGCCCTCTGCATCTCCAACCTGTAGAATCGGTAACGGGTGAGCGTTACCAAAGTATGAAGGGGTTTCAATTATTTGAATTATTTAAATATATCTAATCAGAGTAGCCCGGAAATAAAGTAGCTCTCTTGGTTGGTTGCGTAACTGGAAAACAGACGTGTTTTATTTCAACTGTCCCGATATTACATTTGGCGACGAGTGAAAAATCATACATAGAAGAAAAAGCTGAAAGTTATTGCGAGTGAATTTTAAATTTCTCTTGTCGATTAAATAATTTGTGGAAAAGTGTGAGCTGTTCGGTCAAAGGTATGTAAAAAAAAAAAAAAAAAAACCCTGATTAAACCACCTAGCGGTGATGATGCCTTTCTCGCTCGTTCAAAAGGGTTGACAAACATATTTTTCACATTTGTTTATGGCAGCCTTACTTTGTACCGTTAAATGCACAAAAACGATCCAGAAAAATGGAAAACGATCCATAAATAACATCTGAATGTTCCATAAAACGCTACCTTAAATCCAAAAAATAGCTCAGGCGTATCCATAAAGATTAATTTTAAGATCCATAACTAAACATAACTAAGCTAAAAATAAACCAAATAATTGGAAAATAAGTATGTACCTTTAAACATGATCAAGAAAAACAATATCTTTCCTGCTATTTTCCCATCATCCATTTGGAAAATGATCCATAGAAAACTACATTTTGATCCATAAAAATACAATTTTGCGCAATTTTATCGTGATTATGATCCAAAACTTCGGTAATATGATCCATAGTTTTGGATATATGATCCATAATGTTGATCATTTGACAAACTTTCGAGTGTTTCTTGTTTTGAAGTCAGAATCCAGCTTAGGCTTCTGGCACCCATCAATAAGTTAGCCTTTTAAAATTATTGTTTTGAATAGTATGATTCTTCATATAGATAAGAATTCATTTTTACTGATAGCAGTTCAGTTTTGTCATTGACATTCAACCACTTTTAACTAAGATTTACGAATTTGATCCGACCTAATAAAATTTGAAGGGAATTCTACTATGGTTGCTTTTCTTCATATGGAGAGCACTTCGGAGTGATTAACGGAAGGTTTTATTAAAATTAATTCGTATTAATTTGTTTTGTATATATTATAATGAACTGATCTAAAATTATTTATCAGATCAGACAGGTAAACTATCACTGTACAAAATCTGATAGATTACTCGTGACAGAGCTGGTGTTACCGAAATCAGCATACTTGGGCCAATAATGTCTAATACTTTACATCATACTGATTGCATACCTGATATTATTCTAAAAATCGTTGATTGCCTTGAGTAATTTGTTAATGAATATAGCAAGGATGTTTTCGATCATTTAGTAAGATAGGTTTGATTCTTTAGTAGTTTGTCAATAACTCATTCCAGAGGATAAATGTCGAAAATGATCCGCACCAGAAGTCCACCATAAAACACGTTTAAAATTTAACTTCTGGTATGAGTAATCGACAAACTAAATAATCGAACTTAGAGTACTACATGATCCAAAACATGCTTGGATTGTAGAAAAGTTTGGATACATTTTCCATTGACTTGCCAAAAAGAAATTTTTTCTTCAAATCCTATCGAATCTCAGCTTCTCCCACATAATCCGAGTGCTATTTGAAATCTTCAAACAGATGTGTTGTCACTATGAATGGGGTTCCAATTGGTCTAGCGAAGTCCAAGATTTGGGACTTAAGTATAGCATGAATTAATTAACAATCAAAAACCACACTGAAGGTATGCAAGCGAAAAAGTACGAATATAGTAAGTATTTATAGAAAATCAAAACCATTTACTAAAATAAATTGTTTTATTTACAAACTAATTGTTAGACCAGCCATGTTTTACATATACTGTGCCAATATGAATTATTTGCTGCAACGCCAGGAAAAATGCATTATAGTGGATTCAAAATAAATGTTGAAATTGATTCTGAAGTTGCTTCCCTGCACACCAAAACATTATGAATATTAGGTGACATATTCGAATGAATTGACACAAAAGCACATGACGTAAACTCAATCGTATATGTTTTTCAACGTCAGATGATTTAAATATGCCACGGATCCTAAAACATAGCACCAGGTGCGTTGCCGCACGAATGCACAAGCAGCCGATGATAAGTGCAAATTGCATATAACCTGTTATACTTCGATCACCACTCATCTAAGATGTAAAGATAGCTGAGGGTAACGTTCTAGCCTCTCACCAAAGAATCTGTGTTCGACGCTCGTTCGATTCTCATTTTTTCAAAAACATATTTATAAACATTTTTCTTTTCTATAACTCAATACCACATTTTTAACATCGTTAACATTAAAACATCGATTCGTCAAATCTGAGAGGCGAGAGCACTCCCACGCAATCCAACACCACCAACAGGTAGCCGAAGTATTTAGGTAGCCGAAGTATAACATATATATGTTAGACTACATATCTACACATGTCTTTTAATCGAAATAATTAGATTTTCATGTTGCCAATCTAAAAGAAAATTAAATTTCAAACCCGAAAAATCTAACTATTTTCGGCTAAAATGTGTTTTAACATTTTAACAATCATTTTAAAATTGACGCCCTTCACCCTTGCCGGGGTGATTTGCCAATGGGGCGTGTTGGTGATGCTTTCTTCTGCAATATTCATCCAACGGCAAGCGACTGAAGCGAATGCAGTGACGTTTTATTTTAGTATTACAAAAAAATCCCGGGATATAGAACAAAAATGTTTTCAGTTGGCAAACAGTCGAGTACTTCCCAGTTTGAAGTCAGAATCCAGCTTAGGCTGCTGTCACCCAATCAATAAGCTAGCCTTTTTAAAATTATTGTTTTAAATTGTATGATTGGTAAGAATTTATTTTTTGCTGATAGCAGCTTCGTTTTTGTCATTGACATTCAACCATTTTTCAACTAAAATTAACGAATTAGATCCGACCTTATAAAATCTGTAGATAATTCTACTATGGTTGCTTTTTTTTCATATGGAGAGCATTTCACAGTGATGGTACGAAGGTTGAATTAGAACTAATTAATTTTAATTTGCTTTTGTATCCAAAATCCAAAAGATCCAAAATTATTTACCAGTTCACTCCATACAGGTAAACTATCCATGTACACAATCTGATAGATTACTCGTGACAGAGCTGGTGTTACCTAAATCAGCATACTTGGGCCAATAATGTATAATACTTTATATCATACTGATTGCATACCTAATATTATACTTAATTAATTTAATAATTATCAAACCTATACATTTAGTAGTTTGTCAATAACTCATTCCAAAGGTTGAATTTCAAACGTGATGTCCACCATTTCTAGTGCGAAGGTTTATACAACTCTGCCTCATTGTTGTTTCTTTTGCACTAATAACAAAATGATAGCGCTAGTTGCAGTAACTTATACTGACTAATAATAACTAATTCAGTATAAGTTATTACAAACTAGCGCTTTAAATCGATTATTAGTTAAATTAAAACAACAAACTGTAGGGCAGAGCTGTCGAAAAATGTTCGCACCAGAAGTCCACCATAAGACACGTTTTGAAATTTAACCTCCGGGATGAGTCATCGACAAACTAAATGATCGAACTGAGTTTACTACATGATCCAAAAACATGCTTGGATTGTAGAAAAGTTTGGATACATTTTCCGTTGACTTGCAAGAATGGAACATTTTCTCCGAATCCTTCCAAAACTCAGCTTCTCCCACATAATCCGAGTGATATTTGAAAACTTCAAACATATATGTTATCACTATGAATGGGGTTCCAATTAATTGGTCTAGCGAAGTCCAAGATTTAGGACTTATGTATAGCATGAATTAATTAACTATCAAAACCTCACAGAAGATATGCAAGCGAAAAGGTAGGAATATAGTAGGTTAATATTTGTAGAAAATCAAAACCATTTACTAAAATAAATTGTTTTATTTACAAACTAATTGTTAGAAAAGCCATGTTCTACATATACTGTGCCAATATAGATTATTTGCTGTAACGGCAGGAAGAATGCATTACAGAGGATTCAAATTAAACGTTGAAAGTGATGTTGCTTCCCTGCACATCAAAACACTATGAATATTAGGTGACATATCTGAATGAATTGACACAAAAGCACATGACGTAGACTCAATCGTATATGTTTTTCAATGTCAGATGATTTAAATATGCCACGGAACCTAAACACAGCATCCGGTGGGTTGCCGCACGAATGCACAAGCAGCCGATGATCAGTGCAAATTGCGTATAACCTGTTATACTTCGATCACCGCTCATCTAAGGAGTAAAGATAGCTGAGGGGTAACGTTCTAGCCTCTCACTCAGAGAGTCTAAGTTCGACGCTCGTTCGATTCTCATTTTTTTCGAAAACATATTTATAAACAATTTTTCTTTTCTATAACTCAATACTAAATTTTTAAAACGACTTCTCTGCGTTTAAGATTAAAACATCGATTTGTCAAATCTGAGAGCCGAGAGCACTCCCACGCAATCCAACACCAGCAGATAGCCGAAATCTTCACCTATATGTTAGGCTACATATCTACACATGTTGTTTAATCGAAATAATTAGACTTTCATGTTGCCAATCTAAAAGTAAATTAAATTTCGAACCCGAAAAATCTAACTATTTTCGGCTAAAATGTGTTTTAACGTTTTAACAATCATTTTGAAATTGACGCCTTATATCCCTTACCGGGTGAAATAAAAAAGCATCACCCGGCCCCCATTTTGTTTACTCGCTTCCGTCAGGGCCAAAGCGGTGTGTTGGTGATGCTTCCTTTTGCGATATTCATCCGACGGCAAGCGACTGAAGCGAATGCAGTGCCGTTCGCTCCCGCCGAAATGTGCTTGCATAGCGTCCTCACGTACACCAGCTGCGCTACCATACGCTGATTGAACGCCACAAAAATAGCTGCCACGTGAGAAGTTCACTCGTATATAGGGTATGCGAGCGCATGATAGCAAAATAATAGAAAAAATGGGCCTGATTACATTTAGTAAAGAGAAACGTTATTAATTATTGAACAGTTTTTTCTTCGTTAGAGGTTACCCAAATAAACACTTATAGGATCATGCCTTCAGTGAAGACAATGGGTTCTTAATATTGTTCATCATTGCATTCCTCAACGTTTGCTTTACTTGAAGCAACACGTTGTAATTATGCCATTATAAATACTAATTGAAAACAATAATTTCCCCAACAAATTGGCTTTCCTACCTATATACTGCCGCCGCAAGCGTAACTGTTCCATATTTTCTTCCATGCAAAATCAATATTGGACGATTATGCTTGCGACGGCAGTATAGTGGAGTTCATTTTACCTCCAAGAAAATTTAGATTAATTATCAAGGCGAAATGAATCCAATTCATTTCTAGCAAATTCAAAGTTTGTCTATCAGTTAATGCATTAAAACTATCAATTTAGAACCACTATTGATTTTATCAAATATATTTTCTTTCATTGATTCAATAATACTTCCAATATTGGTACTGTTACCCTAGCAGAGTGAACTCTATGGCTTTGAAAAGAAATGAACGTATACCAATTTGATGAATACTGTACAACTTATATTTACTCATACCATGTGTGTCTCGATGGTTTTGTGGTATGGCAAGCGCCTTCCACCCAAGAGGTCAGCAGTTCGAATCTAGGAGAATTCAGTGTAGAACATTTTGCTATTTTTTATACGCAAAACAGTTTTTGGCCATAACTCCAGATTGCGATGAGCTATGGATCTAATTTTCAATAGCAAACAATGGAACTGAATTCCGCGTCGACTGCATCTTGTTGCGAGCAAATCGGACATTGGGAAGTTCAAAAAAGTGTGTCTACAAAATTTGTACACATACACACATACACACATACACACATACACACACACACACATACATCCACACATACAGACATCACCTCAATTCGTCGAGCTGAGTCGATCGGTATATAAAAATCGGCCCTCCGGGCCTCCTATCAAAATTTTGTTTTTGAAGCAGTATTATAGCCTTTACGTACACTTAGTGTACGAGAAAGGCAAAAAATTGGTTTATCAGTACTAGATTTTCTAGAGCACTGAGCTAAGTATAAACGGAATGGATGGAAAAAGCTAGCTTTCAAACCAAGAAATATTGAATATGAATACCCCAAAACGTGTTACAGACAATGCATACAAAATTGCATTCCTCCCGCTAGAAAAAAAAATATATATTTTTTCGTGCGATTCGTTGCCATGGTTACATTTGATAGCATGGCAACCTTGATGTTGAACATCTAAACCGCCAATGTTTGTGATTGATCTAAGTTTGGCACACGTAAATTTTGCACTGGGTGTGCTGGTGACACATGTTGCGTGAGAAACGAGAATTATTGCATTCCAATAAGAATATGAGTTGACAGCTAAATGTTTTGGATTGAGTTTCTGGCTCGGGTTGAGGTATATACCGTAATGTAGTGGAAGTAAAAACCGTAAAAACGGAAAATAACTGTTTCATGTGAAAATTCTAAGCAGTCGAATGGAAATAAATAGATGTTGTGGAATTTGCAAAAGAAAAATGGTGCAATTTGGCAAGTAATAAATGTGAAAGGGTGCGGCTAATGGTGTCAATAGAAACGGCAACTGTGTGCCAAGTGATAAAGCAGAGAATACCGGAGATAGAGGCAACCGTGTGCCGATTGAAATAGCAACTGTGTGCTAAAGATAACGGCAACTGTGTGCCAGTAAAAGAAAACAGCAGGCAAGTGTCAAAAGTAGAGGCAACTGTGTGCCGGTGGAATGAATTAATGCGAAGAAGGGAGGCAGCTGTGTGCCAGAACTGATGGTGAGTTTAAATGATAAGATGTTGCTCAAACATAGAGAATTGAAATAAATAAATGGTTTTATTGTACAAATTGGGAAAGCTCTCAAGGCTACCGTGTTGTTTTATTCAATTGTAGCGGTTGTAATTTGATGATATTTATGATGTCTAAAGATTTGGGATGTAAAAAAAAAAAAATTCTTATTGGAATTTGCGGGCAAAAAGTTTTAAGGAGTACCGTTATTGGTAACGGGATATTATTTATTGAATCAACGGGAGGATTGTATACACGCATTATACTCATGATTGGGACTATGAATAAAATAAATATGAATGCATTTTGAGTACATAGACATAAAAGAAAGAAACTATGCTTATTCCATTCATTCGGTGGTTGATTTGAATTGACATTATATGGAAATTAAATTATTCAGGATGGATTCGATGCATCGCGTTCGGCCGTTTGTTTTCGTTGCTGATAGGTCCCAGCTACCTACAGCTTGGCAAAAGTGGAAGCGTGAGTTGGAGAGATATTTCGATGCTACCGGAGTTATTTCTCAATGGGAGAAACGTTCTCAAATGCTTCATCTGGCGGGCTCCGAGGTCCAGGAGGTGTTCGACCATTTGCCAGGAGTAGACGAGTTTCCTCTTGTTCTGGCAGATCCTCCATACTATGAAGTTGCTATTAAACGCCTCGATGAGCATTTCGAACCGATGCGCAGGCGAAACTATGAACGCCACTTGTTTCGACAAATTATACAAAAGTCGGATGAAAGATTCGCTGATTTTATCCTACGTTTACGCATTCAAGCGAAACGGTGCGAATTTGATCGATACGATATTCGTGAAGGCGATGATAGGATCATCGAGCAAATTGTTGAGGGTTGCAAATCCTCTGATCTACGCCGTCAAATCTTGGCAAAGGATATGTCGTTGGAGGAAATTGTCATACTCGGATCTACATTAGCAGATGTGCAGCAGCAGGTAAAGGAGATTGACCGGACTCCTGTTGCATCTGAATTGGTAGGGATGATAAGCTAGTTAGTTGATAATTTTACTCACGTATATGGAATTTTCAGCACAATTTGAACGAGATTTCATCGCGTTTGTCAAATAACAGATTCATTTCGAAAGATCGTCGTTTAGATCAAGTGAACGGCAGGCCAGTTAGAGGGGCAGTAGGATCTTGCTTTGCCTGTGGAAAAAAGGGTCATTGGAAAGGAGATATGATTTGTCGTGCCAGGATTGCTAAATGCATCAAGTGTAAAGAGGTAGGCCATTTCGCAAACCGTTGTCTGAAGCGTTCGAGCAACAGCTTGGTGGACTTCAAGCCGAAGAGAGTTCGAATGATTGGAGAAGCAGAACAATCACCGGAAGAAATTTTTTATGCAATGGGTAAAAATACTTTTGAGTTTGTGGTAGGGGGAGTTAAAGTTCCCATGATTATTGATTCCGGGGCGGATGCAAATATCATCACGGAGGAAACATGGAAGAAGATCAATAACGCGGGCATTAAGGTGTTAGAATACAGTCAGACTGTGGACCGAAAATTAGTCGCTTATGCCACCAGCATGCCGATGCAAATTTCGGGAATGTTTACAGCAATCATTGAGGCAGGTCAAAAGCGGGTAGATGCTAAGTTCTACATTGCTAATCAAGGACAGCGAAATCTACTAGGAGACAAGACAGCGAAACAACTAGAAGTGCTAAAGGTTGGATTCGACATTTCGTCAGTTTCGGGTTCCGGACCAACCGGGTTCCCAAAAATCAAAGGTATCGTCGTTGAGATTCCTATCAACGAATCGATTCAACCGGTGCAACAAGGATACAGACGTGCACCGATTGCACTAGAAGGAAAAATTTATGACAAGCTGAAATCGTTATTGGACCTGGACATAATCGAGAAGGTACATGGTCCGTCGGCCTGGGTTTCTCCGATGGTACCAATATTGAAAAGTTCTGGGGAAGTGCGAATCTGTGTAGATATGAGACGTGCTAATCAGGCTATTCTCCGCGAGTCACATCCGTTGCCGTTAATTGATGAAATTCTAGGAGGTTTAGGCAATGCCAACAAGTTCACCAAGTTGGACATTAAGGAAGCGTACCATCAACTTGAACTTTCAGAAAAGTCGAGAGAAATTACTACCTTCATTACCAAGTATGGTCTGTTCAGGTAACTGTAGATCAATTTGAAACAAAGTGAGATTAATAAATAAATTACTTTTGAATTCCTTAAACTTTCTCAGATACAAACGGGTTATGTTCGGAATTTGTTGTGCTCCGGAACTTTTTCAAAAAGTAATGGACACAATTGTCGCCGGCTTGGAAGGAGTAGTTGTCTACCTAGATGATATTTTGATTTTGGCTCGACGCAAGAAGAACACGATAATTGTCTAGAAGCATTGATGAATCGCTTGAGAGAGTATGGAGTTCTCTTGAATCTGGAAAAATGTTTGTTCAATGCTAGCAAGCTCGATTTCCTTGGTCATGAGTTGTCACCTGAGGGAATTAAACCGATGAAGAGTCGCGTATTAGCAATCCAGCAATTCCGTGAGCCAGCAAATGCGGCGGAACTGAGAAGTTTTCTTGGGTTGGTAACGTACGTGGGACGATTTATCCCTCACTTAGCTACCAAATCTGAACCACTTCGCATTCTGTTGAGAACTGGGAATAAATTTGTATGGAGTGAAAAACAGAAATTCGCATTTGAGGAAATTAAGCGAGCAATTTGTGAAATAAGCTATCTGGGTTTCTTCAATCCACAAGATCGAACAATTCTAATTGCTGACGCCAGCCCATCAGGCCTTGGGGCAGTCTTGCTCCAAGAGAATGCCAAAGGACTGAGGAGAATTATTGCTTACGCTAGTAAATCCCTTACTAACTTGGAGCGAAAATATTGTCAAACGGAAAAGGAAGCTTTGGCTCTAGTTTGGGCAGTCGACAGGTTTACCTTGTATCTCCAGGGAACGCATTTCAAACTAATCACTGACTGTAAACCCCTACAGTTTTTATTTAGTCCCCGGTCGAAGCCATGTGCGCGTTTAGAACGGTGGGTTCTACGGCTGCAGTCCTACAGCTATGACATTGTCCATGAACCAGGAACCACTAATTTGGCTGACTCACTATCCAGGCTCTCGCAGGCAGATCATTCCCATTTTGATAGTGCGAATGAAGCTTTTGTACAGTTTTTAACCAAAACTTGTTCACCAGCCGCTATAAAGATTGAAGACATCAGAGATAACTCAAAAATAGATGAGACTATCCAAGACGTTGTGGAGGCCCTAAAAGGGAATAGCTGGACAGAACGCGCTAAATTATTCAAACCATACATGACAGAACTCTGTGTTTCCGAGGATATAGTACTGCGAGGAGAAAGAATCGTTATTCCGTATTCTCTGCAAGGTCGATGTTTAGAATTGGCACATGAAGGGCATCCTGGAATAGTCGTAATGAAGCGGCGTTTGCGACAAAAAGTATGGTGGCCAAGCATGGACAAAGAAGTCGAAGCGTTCGTTAAAAGCTGCAAGGAATGCACTTTGGTGTCCTCACTTTCTCCACCAGAACCATTAGTACGAACTCAAATACCAGATAAACCTTGGATTCATATTGCAGTCGACTTCATGGGGCCGCTGCCTTCAGGCCATAATTTGTTGGTCCTGATAGATTATTTCAGTCGTTTTATTGAAGTAGTTATTATGCGAGAAATTACGGCAACAATAACGATTCAGGCACTCCACGAAACTTTCTGTCGCTACGGAATACCTGAGTCTATGAGAACGGACAATGGTCCACAATTCGTGAGCGAAGCCATGGCAAAATTTTGTGACGAATTTGGGATTGAATTAATAAAAACCACACCATACTGGCCTCAGGCCAACGGAGAAGTCGAAAGAGCTAACAGGTCACTGAAAAAGCGTCTTCAAATCAGTCAAGAAATGTCTAATGCTGACTGGAAGTGGGATTTGAGGATGTATCTCTTGATGTATAACTCTACTCCTCACTCGACGACTGGAGTAGCGCCATCAGCGTTGATGTTCGGAAGAGTTCTAAGGGATAAATTGCCGGAAATACCATCGCTGAGAACAGGATTATTTGAAGATGTCAAAGATCGTGATCGGGAGAAGAAACTGAAAGAAGCAGAATACGCGAATAATCGTAGACGTGTACATCCAAGCATGGTAAGAGTAGGGGATATTGTTATAGCTAAGCGCATGGTGAAGGACAACAAGTTAGCCAGCAATTTCAGTCCCGAAGAATTTGAAGTCTTGCAACGCACTGGGTCCGACGCGAAGATCAAGTCAAAGGAGTCCGGCAGGATTCTACACAGGAATGTTTCTCATCTTAAGCCCGTTCGATCTGAGGATCGCACAACAAAACCGGAAACGTTTGCTGAACATCACGACACAAGGGAAAATGCAGAATTATGCTCAAATTATCCAGGAACATCGGAACAAACGTTGAGCGAAACAAATCCAAATACAGTAGTGTACAATCAGCGACCTCAACGAGTGATTCGTCAACCTAGTTATCTAAGCGATTTCAAACTTTGAATTATATGTAGTTTAAGAGATAAAAGAAAAGGAGGAAATGTAGAATCGGTAACGGGTGAGCGTTACCAAAGTATGAAGGGGTTTCAATTATTTGAATTATTTAAATATATCTAATCAGAGTAGCCCGGAAATAAAGTAGCTCTCTTGGTTGGTTGCGTAACTGGAAAACAGACGTGTTTTATTTCAACTGTCCCGATATTACACAACCTAACCCAAAAATTCCAATAAATTCCGTATGAACTCGTGGCAAGTGCAGAGGTATATTCGGCTTGCAGTGGGCGAGTGATTACATAATCATTTCCTTCCCTTTCCCTACATTGACTTGCATTCTGATGTGGCAGGCGCCAGTATGACCTAACAAATGAGATCACCAGTACTTGTACATTGAAGATGATTGCTAGTCCCAAGTAAACATCTGTTGGTTCCCTGTGCAAGAACAGCTGATCTGGTCATAATGGAGTAGCAACTACGGTCAATCAAGCTCAAGCTTGACAAATATTTGTCAAGTTTATCCGGTCATCTATCAGATTGATTAGAAATCGAAATGGATTTAAAGCTGACTTGACAAATATTTGTCATCATGACAAACAGTGTACTTAAGGCTTTAGAATGCAACATGGAAGCGCTGTTGGTGTTACAATTATTTTACCGATAGATATTGTGCGTTGTATGAAAATGTCAACTCCAGTGTAAAATTTATCCGCAGTACAAGAAGGACGTGCTATCCCCGAGCAGCACAAGTCGGATAAAAATGGTTGCAGCAACTTGATTGTGACTGAATCCGATTACATATAAGTTGCAGTAACCCATTTGGAACATGTGTGCTGCTAGGGTCAAAGCATTCACCACCAGATTCCACCACATGATGCCCAAATTTTCAAAAATATCAAAGTAGCTTTTCTTCTGGAGGTATATTTTTTGTAGGCGACTATCTGGCGCTTATTTTTTTATGCGAATATAATTAAACGGAGGTGTAGATTTTTATTTGAGCGGTACAATCCAGCTTTCCACGCTCGCCATAATGGCGGATGCTATAAAAAGTTTGACATTAACTGCTTCCAGACACTGAACTGAAATTTTCGTCTAAGCACCCAATGAAGTCTTCGTTGCCAACGACAACCAAACATTTGTTATTTTTCATCAACAAAGAAATTTATTCGACTATCGGAACTCACAATTTTCTACAATTCCTTTTATTCGATAATATGTTAACTAACGAATGTTTCCTTTCAGACCGTATGACATTATGATCGCTTAGTTGTCTCGTAGGGCAACGAATATTCATCTTTGATGCGGATGAAGATGTTCTGTATATCAGTATACGACCCATTTGCTTGCCGCTAAATGGAGAACTCTTCCGAATGATGTATTGCTGTCGGATATTATTTGATTCACGAGTGATATGAATGAAAGAGATTCTAAAATTTCTAGAAGAAATCACCCCCAAAAAAACAAAATGTTTTTTACTTTTATTTTACGATTATAAGATACAGTTTTTCCGTTAAACATATCATTAACATCATTGGGTCAAGTTTGATGAAGAAATTCAGGAGTGGACTGGTGGAGGAGGTTTTACATTTACTATTCAACATGGCAATCAGCAAACTAAAAATGTGTTATTATCTGGGTCAATTAATACCTTCCATTCGGTATACATTGAACGTGTTTGCTTTTGCACGATGAGGACGAATATTATAAGAGATTTTTCGAGAGTTGGCGCACATACCTTGGTTGAAAGCTTGGGTGGGTATTACACATGAGAGAATGGAGACGAGATGTTTGCCTTTCTCGTATACATTTTATACGTAGTTTCTAATAAAGACTAGTACCTCGTAACTCTGAAAAGATCACATTTACGCAGTGTATTACGGAGTAAGAACTGCCAAAGCATTAGTTAAGTTTTTAGTTCCATAACAGAGGTGGTTTTCGTCGGCAAAGCTACGGTATTTGCTAAGCAAAAACTGTGTTGGCGTTATTTGCGAATATACCATTGAGATTTTGACTGCCCGACGATGGACAAGAACTGCTAAAATTTCCTTCGAAAGGGACACTTGGTTCGAACGTACATTCAACAGCGAAACGCAACAAAAACGCAAATCTTCGGGCAAAGTAAAGAGATATCAAGTAGGACCAGAATAGAAAAAGATCTTCATTTGATGCCCTACAACCAAGAGATCATCACACTATCTGAAATAAAACATTCGTTAGCTAACATGTATTCAAATAAACATGATTGTAGAAAAAAGTGAATTTTGATACACGAGTAGATTTCTTTGTTGATGAAAAAATAACATATTTTGGGTTGTCGTTGGACACGAGGAACTTCAATGGATGCTTGGACGAAAATTTCAGTTCAGTGTCGGGAAGCAGTAAACGTCAAATTTGTTATAGCATCCGCCATTATGGCGAGCGTGGAAAGCTGGATACTTCTGCATGCTGAATATGGCCGTTTATTGAAGGTTTTATTGCAGGCAATGTTTTGTTTCGTCAACTACATTAATTCGACAGTACTTTGGCTGCCAGGAAAATTAAATGTTGTTGATGCAAACAGAGACGACATAAGCAATCTTATGTTTTTGCATAAACTGGAAATCGTCACGCCATTATATATTGGTCTGCGACACGGAACTTAAGCATGAGCATGATTGACCATGACCACCCACGGTTGCTACTCCGTTTTTGCCAGCTCAGCTAAAATTGCGCAGAGAACCAACAGATGATGTTTTTGACTAACATCATCATTCATCATCAATGTGTGAGAACTGATGATCAAATATTAAGCAATACTAGCGCCAGTTGTGTCCGAATGGAGGTGAATTAAGGCTCGCTGCCAACGTAGCGTCTTTTCAACTCTGCGTGCACACGGCGTTAAAACGACGCAGGTGTGCATCGGAAAAAATCGGTAACGCAGCTTCACCGCGTCGATGCACACTTGCAATATTTAACCGCTGCGAGCACGTTGCGTTGAAAAAACGCTACTTGGGCATCGGGCCTAATGAATGGGTAGGAAAATGTTGATGTGATACTCGTGACATTCTTAGCCATATGGCCTTTTCAGGGTGTCAGGCCATTTGGTCGAATGCCGTTTGGCCGAATGCCGTTTGACCGAACGCCATTTGACCGAATGCCGTTTGACCGAACGCCATTTGACCGAATGCCGTTTGGCCGAATAGTTAAAAATTGACCTCAGTTTACGAGTGGTTCTTCATCCTACTTCCTTCTTCTTCTTTCTTCCTTCCTCCTAATGCCTTCTTATTTTTTCCATCCTCCCTTCTTCCTTCTTCTTTCTTCCTCCTCTCTTCTTCTTTCTTCCTTCTCCCTTCTTCCTTCTTTCTTCTTCCTTCTTCTTTCTCCCTTCTATCTTCTTCCTTCAACCTTCTTTCTTCTCCCTCTTTTCCTCTTCATTCCTCCTTCATTTTCTTCCTTCTTCATTCTTCCTACTTTGTCCTTCCTTCTTTCTTCTTCCTTTTTCTTCTTCTTCTTTTTTCTTGTTTTCTTTTTTCTTACTTCCTTCTTTCTCCTTCATTCTTAATTTTCCTTCTTCGCTCCTCCTCCTTTCTTCTTCCTTCTTCCTTCTTCCTTCTTCTTTCTTCCTTCTTCCTTCTTCCTTCTTCCCTCTTCTTCCCTTTTCTTCTTTCTCGCTTCTTCCTTCTTCTTTCTTCATTCTTCCTTCTTCCTTCTTCCTTCTTCCTTCTTCCTTCTTCCTTCTTCCTTCTTCCTTCTTCCTTCTTCCTTCTTCCTTCTTCCTTCTTCCTTCTTCCTTCTTCCTTCTTCCTTCTTCCTTCTTCCTTCTTCCTTCTTCCTTCTTCCTTCTTCCTTCTTCCTTCTTCCTTCGTAAGGAAACGTATTTCAACCAGGCTTCATGACATGTCATTCTGAATGGCTGCCTTGCGGCTTACCAACACAGTCAAACAATCAACCACCCCACCCACCCCGATATGCACAGACAAATTTAATTCATATATTGCCTACATACCTGACCATCTTCTCACTAAAAAAGTAAATCTGGACTTACTTCTAAGTTCAATCTATGCGGCGATATGATGATATTACCACATAGCGCTAATTTAGGGAAGATATATAAGCAAGTGAACAAAGTGAAAAAATACCCCCAGTAACGCACTATGCCAACGACGTCGCCGGCTTCAACAATCTGCACGTCGTCGGTAGCGTCGTATGCAAGCAATCATTGATCAGCAGCAGACAGTGATGTCGATATGAACTATTGTGAAATCATAGCGGAAACATGTAAAATATCGATTTAATTAATCAATCTTTTCCTAACGCATTATGTATTGATGCAATAATAATATCTTATTGATTCTGTTTTGGGGTGCGTTTCAAAAATTGAAAAATCGGAGCAAAAAATGATTTTGTTATTGGTGCGTTTGAGCAGCTGGCAACAACGGTTGAGGATGTAAACATAAACAGCCAGCATCGTGAAAACATAATTCATAAATATTCACCTAAACCAAAGAAAAACTGATGCTTTTCTGGCAAATTCCATCAGTTAATCCCATACTTAGACTGTATTGATTGATACTGTTTCTAAGTTGGGCTGAATTCTTCCGAATGCGTGCAATGTTTACTGTTGTCGGATGTTAACAAAAAATGAATCCCACGTGTATGCTTACTGAATTGGTATTGGAAGTTTCCACCACTACAAATCCATGGTTGATGATTTTTATGATACAAACACATAGCAATTTGAGTGTCACAACGCTTCACCTTAAAATATTCATCTTCATGAAGCAACTTCGGTCTGAATATTGACAAACATCGCATGAATATTCAAAACATAGAATGACATAGTCAGACGACTACTCCACGAACTCATTCATTCGACTGTCACTGAGTGTGTTTACTATGTACAGAAAAAAACATAATTAGCATTGTTTATGTTGATGTTTACCGTTGAAAGTGCCTCGCGGATGAAAATCGGATTCAGTCCTGTGTGATAAATCACTTTACTCATTTAAAACGTGTTCAGATTTCAGATAATTTATCAATTTGTAAAATGTGCATAAATATTCAATGACTAATATTCAACTGAATATTGACAATCCAGAGCCGACTATGAATGTGTCGGAAGTGAACTGACAAATGAAGAAAAATGGACTTCACCAAAAATTTTCGATTTTTTTACACTCTGATTTCAACTATTCGGCCAAACGGCATTCGGCCAAATGGCGTTCGGCCAAATTACCCTAAACTTTTTTCAGCAAGTGACATTTTCGGCTGTATGACTCGTTTGGCCAAAGATTATTTTCGGCCAAATGACCCTATCTGCCAAACGACCATTTTGGCTAAACGGTACTTTCGGCTCAATGGCCTATGCCAAACAACTTTTTCGTCAAATGTCTTTTTCAGCCAAACGACTTGTTAGGGCAAACTACTTTTTCAGCCAAATCACCAGTTCGGCTATATGTTTATTTCGACCATACGTCGCTTTCTTTTTTTAATTTCTATTAAACTGTTTATTTATTTCTAGATTATGTTCAACACTAATTCACTGAGCGAAATAAAAATAGCACCACTATGATTTTCGCGAATCTGTGCCATTTCGTCGAAAGAAATTTCGTCAAATGCCATTTAGTCAAATGACATTTGGTCGAAAGGACATTAAGTCGAATGGACATTTGGTCGAAGGGACATTTGGTCGAAAATGAATGTTTAGCTCATTAGAGACGTAGGATATTTGGTCGAATGGACATTTAGTCGAAATCAGATTTTAGAATGAAGAATCATCGTACATTTGGGCAAGAGACGCACGACTACAAAGCAAGACCATGCTGAAGGTGGCTGGGTTCGATTCCCGTTGCCGGTTTAGGCAATTTTCGGATTCGAAATTGTCTCGTCTTCCCTGGAAATAAAAGTTTCATCGTGCTATTGCGAGAACAGAGAGAACTTCAAATTTTGCGGAGCAACGAAAAAGAAGAGAACTGAAGTCTAAAATGTTTAAAAAAAATGCATAAATACGTTCCGAAATGCCTTAAAAGTACCTTAAACTTATTTAAAATATAAAGCGGCAAGTAACACTTGTTTGAAGTTACATATTTTCTTGGATTTCAATAATCAACATTCCCACCGAAAAAATCAACCAACATTATTTTCCGTGCATCAAGTGATTTGACGTTTGCGGAACAGCTTTCCGACGGTCGACCGTCGGACCCTCGTTCAAATTTTTCTATCTTCTCGCAATAGCCTCATGATATACGAATGCAAAAACTTTAGCCTGGCTTAGAAACCTCGCAGTTAATAAGTGTGGAATTGCTTAAAAGATACTAAGCTGCGAGGCGGCTCTGTCCCAGTGTGGGGATGTAATGCCAATAAGAAGAAGAAGAAGATGTTTGGTCGAAAGAAATTTGATTAAAGCAGATTTTCGAATGAAAAATGTTGGTACATTTTGTCGAATGACGTTCCGTCGATTGGATACTTGAAAGAAAGGAGCTTTAGTCAATTATAATTAATGAATAAATTATTTATTGCGGTGTTCTAAAAATAATATAATTATTGCACCAATATTTCTCAAAGAACGATGGGTTCAGAATAAAGAATAAATAATAAGAAAACGGTGAATATTCCCGACAGGATATTGACTTTGGTTACGTAGGTATGTTATTTTATTAAAATCCAAGTTTAAAAATTTAGAAGCTTGAGTTTCGAATTTATGTATATTTATTTTACTGACAGCCAACCATACTCACCCTGTAGACAATAGGTCATTTGGTCGCAATTAAATTTTCGGCCAATAATTAACGGATTATGGTTGGAAGTAAATTATGTACTGAAATAATTATTGTATAAAAATTGAGTGGAAGATACAGTATCAATGAAAAGAATAAGAAAACCATTTCCATTCGATCAAAATCCTTTCGACAAAATGTCAGCTATCATTTGACTAAATGCCAATCAACTAAATGTTCCAAAGCCGACTACGATGAAGTATTGGCAAAATTACATTGATATTATTGATTTTTGAGCTTGTGCCGAAAATATAGAGGCTATTTTACCATAGTGCCCAATATTTTGTTATTTTTGAAGGTTTTCAATTTTTCTATAATAATAATTGGGGTCCGAATGTTATCGCTAGACAGCGACAAGTGTGAAAATGGGTTGAAAGGTGTTGAAGTATGCGAGGGCCATTTGAGAATAATTAAATTATCGAAGCGTCCGTCTTTGCCGTACATCCTTTCTGGGGATGGCTCGGACAGTGAATGAAAGTCACTGTTAGGGGCCGTTCAAAAATTACGTCCAAGGTTTGAGGGGGGGAGGGGGGTCAGAGTTTTGTGACAGTTTGTGACAGGGGGAGGGAGGGGGTTCGTCTTATGTGACGTCCGTCCACAAGAAAAAAATACTGAAAGCATTTTAGAAACAACTTGCATTTTAAAAACATTCAAACTGTTAGTAAGGGACATAACTCACTATGTTATTGTGAAAATAGTGTACGAAAAAGATAAACCACAGTAATCGCTAAAATATAAATGAGACATGTACGTACAGGGGGAGGGGGGGTCAATTATTTGTGACAGTTTGTGACAGGAGGGGGGGAGGGGGGTTGAAAATGCCGAAAAACGATGGACGTAATTTTTGAACGATCCCTTACCGAGACTGGCAAAAACGGAGGCAACGATACGCATATTTATTTATTCGGCTAATACTTAATTAGTTCTAGCGATCGATGTTCATCATTTGGAGAATCATCGATGGTCGTGTATGGTTTGTACACATTGCACCGAGTCTCTCCCGATGTCACCATATGATGCTATTGGAACCACAATTCTTATTTACGCGCCAAATCATTTCTTATTGGACTGTCTAATAACTGTCTAATTAGACTGTCTAATAAGAAATGATTTGGCGCGTAAATAAGAATTGTGGTTCCAATAGCATCATATGGTGGCATCGGGAGAGACTCGGTGCAATGTGTACAAACGCAAATTCCATCAGGTAATCCCATACTTAGACTGTATTGATTAATACTGCGTCCAAATTGGGCTGAACTCTTCCGAATGCGGGCAATGTTTACTGTTGTCGGATGTTAACAAAAAATGTATCCCACGTGTATGCTTACTGAATTGGTATTGGAAGTTGCCACCACTACAAATCCATGGTTGATGATTTTTATGACACAATTACATATAAATTTGAGTGTCACAACGCTTCAAATTAAGCTAGAATAAATTTTATTGAAAATTCTGCACTCAGGCAAATTGGCTATCGAATATCATAATTCTGCCTTTTGGAAATTTGCAATAAGTTTTGGATTCAAAATTCAAAAGGACTCATTATGAAATAAATTTTCATGGTCAATACAAAACATTACATTTTCTTAAGGCACATTTATGAAATTACAATGAAGCATTATAAACGCTGTACGCTACACATGAATTAATCCATAGCCCTACCTTATGAACCGCAGAAGTAGTACTTGGAGGTCATAACCATGCCTTATGAATTTCGTATATTTTTAAGAAGTGTCCTAATTAATTCATAATGCAGATTTATGAATTCATTATTGCATTTTGCGATATATTAAGCGATTCATCATGCTGCATTATGAATTCCTAATTAGCGTATATTGAAAATTTTCTTGAGTTATGGCCCGTTTACATATGAACTAGTTCTAGCGGACAATACACTATCCGACAATACTAGCGCGATATTAGCACAATGTAAACAGGAATTGTCCTCGCTAATAAGCGTTTAGATTAAGCTAATTTCGTGCTAGTATTGTTGGATAGTGCATTGTCCGCTAGAACTAGCTCATATGTAAACGGGCCATTATAAACATGCGTGATTATTGTCAGATGGTAATCAAATTTTTTTGTTCATTCATATAGTTATGCATACATGACATGTGATTTCATATTTGCGTTTCGCTTGTATTCGAGGGGGTATGAAAAAATGGGCGATGGAGAACGCGTTTCAAAATATCTTTGAATCTAGAAAAAGGTAATTATTTTATTCGAATTAAACCCGTTCCTTTTCACATATTGGGCCAATTATTATTTTACCGTTGAACACTATATTGTTCACCGTCGACACTTAAGAACACTTCAACTTAATATTTTCTTCACACCCCCTCGATGATGAATTCAACCGCACGACTTGAAAACTTTGCAATAAGTGAGAACATGATTCTCTTGACAGAAGCGCCTTCCTTCCGATTAGGGTAACTAAAATGAGCATGATGTCTTTCATAAAATGCCTTATGATTTCCTTCAAATCAGCTTTGAACAAAATTTCAAAAGGTGTCTCATGAAATTCAATCCATGCAACGAATAAACAACATACGTCCGCTAATGAAATCTAAAGAGCTGAAGATGGAAAACATGAGAGACTTATGTTTCAAATATTTTCATCAATCTTGTAGATTCATCATTTGTGCCTTATGTATTTCGCATGTTCATTTGCCTGAGTGTACTGCTATCAGCGGCAGTACATACGGACGCAGCTGATTAACAGCCGCATTCATGCCAGCCTCAATATCTGTGATCTGTGACTAAATCAACTATTACCGACTGAAATTCGCTTTCAACATTCGACTTACTTTCCATTAGGCTAAATGTCCTTACGACTAAATATGCATTCGACTAAATGTCCATTCAACTAAATGTCCATTCGACCAAATGTCCCTTCGACCAAATGTCCTTTCGACTAAATGTCATTCGACTAAACGTCATTCGACGAACTGTCATTCAACGAACTGTTCCAAAGCCGATTTTCGCTAATATATTTTGTTTTTTAAATTATGAACAGATGACGGGAATTTCAGTGCAGAGTTTTTATTTAAGCTGAAAAAATCATGAAAAAAGTTTTTCGTCAATCATATATTATATATTAACCGTGCTAAACGTACACAACAGTGGGAACAATACAAAGAATCCCTCACTGCTTACAATAGAGAAATTTGAAGATCTAAAAGGATAAATTGGAGGCACACTTGTGAAAACATTGAAAGTACTCCAGTAGCTGCTAGATTGCAGAAAGTCTTTGCTAAAGATCACACAAATGGTCTTGGGACTATTAAAAAAGATGACGGGTCTTTTACCAAGACAACTTATGAAACATTAGAAGTAATGATGCAAACACACTTCCCGTGTTCTATCATCAATTCACATGAGGACCAGAATGCACCTGTTACGCAAACTGATGTTAATGAAGCCAGGCGAGATATTCAACAAACAAATAAAGTCACTGGGATGAATTGCATTAGGAGCAATGCTGGCATTCTGGCCAATGAAATATTCACTGAACAGAAAGTTGAATGGGCGATTGATTCACTTGAGCCCTTCAAATCTCCAGGTAGGGATGGAATTTTTCCTGTACTACTACAGAAGGGAAAAGCAATCTTAACACCCGTTCTGACTAAGATGTTCCAATCGAGCTTAATATTAGGCTATATTCTGACTGCATGGCGGGGAGTGCGTATCACATTTATCCCAAAAGCTAATAAGAAGGATAAATCATCCTCAAAATCCTTCAGATTAGCTTATCGTCCATTATACTAAAAATAATGGAAAAACTAATAGATGAGCACATAAAATCATCTTATTTAACGAATACTCCTCTGATCAAAAATCAGTTTGCATATCAGGAGGGTAAATCTTCAGTAACAGCGCTTCACAAGTTAGTTACAAAGTTGGAAAGATCTTTTGCAGCAAAAGAAATTTCACTTGCAGCGTTCCTCGACATTGAAGGAGCATTCGATAACATATCTCACAGTTCAATGAAGAATGCTATGTTGAAACGAGGTTTCGATATATGCATTGTTGACTGAATTGGCAAGATGTTATCAAAACGAAAAATATCGGCAAACCTTGGAAGCTCATCAATTAGTGTGAGAGCAGTAAAAGGGTGCCCTCAAGGAGGCGTACTATCACATCTTTTGTGGTCTTTAATCGTTGACGATCTTCTCAAACAACTGGAGGCTCGAGGCTTCGAGATAATTGGCTTCGCAGATGATATAGTTATATTGGTGAGAGGAAAACTGTGTTATTTCTAATAGAATGCAAATTGCCCTAAATTTCATCACATTATGGTGTGAAAACGAAGGATTAAACATAAACCCTTCAAAGGCCACACTAGTGGCGTTTACAAGGAGAAGAAATTATTCTTTACCTACATTAAAATTGAAAGGAGCAGATTTGAAACTTTCAAACTCAGTCAAGCATCTTGGCGTTCGGCTTGACAGTAAGCTGAATTGGAACTTACATCTTGAGAAAGCATTAAGCAAAGCTACAAATTAAGCTTTATGGAGCTTTACGGCGACGCTTTGCTCCACGTGCTACCATTGGATCAATTTATTCAATTAGAAGCAGAGAAGAGTGCTTTGAAGATCAAAAGAGATTCAACCTCTTCGAAGGTGACCTAACAGGACATCTTAGTATTCTAAACAAAATAAGTATCAACTCACTGATCACAAACAACGATGATTGGATGAGAAGAAGATACAACTTTTATCGATGTTTTGATGTAATTAGGTCAAATGGTGGACCAAATCTTCGTTCAGGATCGATTGTGTTTTACACCGATGGTTCAAAGCTGAACAATCAAGGTGGAGCAGGCGTGACTGGCCCAGGGACGAATATTTCGATTCCCATGGGAATGTCCAAGGTACCCCCTGGGATCAGCAAAGGTACCCCCGGGGGTACATGTACCCCAGGTTGAGAACCGCTGGTCTACGGTATGTAATCGAGAACCCGTAGGATATATTTCACTGAAAAAGAAACATGCATCAAATTGCAGGATTTAGTTTTTACAATCTATTTTAAAAGAATATGCTACTGACAACCCATTTCTGCAAAATTACCGAAAACAAAGCTATATTTCATCAACTTTTGTATTCAACTTTACTTTCCATCTTAGTTGTTAGCAACTGACTGAAATTTGGAATAAAAATCGGTCAAAATTATAATATTAGTAATGTGACCAGACGTCCCGCGTTTCGCGGGACAGTTCCGCATTTTCGCTATTTGTCCCGCGCTGAAAAGCGTCCCGCATTTTACAAATTTCTAGATAATGTCCCGCGAAATCATATTTCTTAGTATTTTCAAAGAAATTATATGATTTTTTAAATATATAATTTTGACTAAAGCAAACGTTTTGTAAGACAATCGTATGGATCATAAAAGTCAAGATTAAAATGTGCTTCTGTGACTCAGAAAAAAATATCTCTATAGTTTGTTTTACTCAAGCCTTATACTGCCGTTATACGCATAACTGTCCCATGTATATAGGGAATCCCAGCAAACATGGGACAAATATGCGTATGACGGCAGTATAGCAGTGTCAAATTCTCAAATCTCATTCAGGATTCAAATCAAGCGCGACTCAAACCCAATCCCCACCCGACTCATGGCCCAGAAAATCGTTCATGATTCGACTTGCAATTTGCATCATTGCATGATTTCAACGTGTTCTCCTACGATGTATTCATCAAATTAACTTTCTTTCCCTAAAACAATGGATAGTGAAACCATACCAACATTAAATACTCTTCTATTGGGTTTTGACGCTTTTTGGAGCAAAATCATTTTTCGGCAAATAGGCGAAACGATGCGATTCGGTGTGAAAAACAGATCGAAAGCGAGCTAGATCGCGCATGAGGCTTCGATGATTGAGATTTGAACATGACTCTACCAACACTGGCCTTATACCCTGGGAATCTTGTAAGTAGATTTTGTTTCCATGTATTTCCTGCTAGGTGATTGCTTGGATTTCAAGACAGAACGTCCAAAATCCCACTCCATATAAATTTTATGCGGACCAAAATCTTGCGGAAAACTTACCCCAGTTAGAAGACGACCATTGGATTGTTAATATTGGATGTCGGTAGTAATAAATCCGACAGTTACGTTGAATAACTTGATGCAAAAGGTGCTCCAAAAAATGAATATTGTGTTCAAGGTAGCCTCACATTTCGGGAAAATTTTCTATTCCTGAAAATGGAAGCTTCAACCAGAATAGATTTATTATTATTATCTTTATTAAAGAGGTTTTCGGCCCTGGGAACCAGAATAGACTTTAAAAAATATGATCTAATTAATTCTTAATCACAATACTTTTGTTAGGTAATTTAGAAAGAATTATTTAGGTTATTCAGAAAATAATTTTCGAGATATGATACCATTGCTTAAATCTTTATTAAAAACTAGTTGACCCGGCAGACGTTGTCCATAGTAGGTGAAAATGCGCGTTGTAAACCGCCCATGCGAAATTTCCATACGAATCTTTATTTAAGTTTTTGACCACTTATTCAACCCTGCTCGAGTTTTCCACATGAGAAAATATCATATAAACCCGTCGGAAACGATAACGAACACATCAGCTGAAGGAATGAAGAAAATCCATCCAGCCGTTTTCGAGTTTATGCGGATACGAACACAGACCATTTCATTTTTATTATATGGAAGATAACATTTTAACAAATTTCTATACACTAGACGTTCAACAGCTGAAAGTTATTTAACTGCAATACTTTCTAACTGCAATTCGGTAGTTGCAACAGTTCCATACGAAAACGATGTGAAACTCAATAACTGCTACCAGTGCCGTAGCGTAGTTTAGATTCCGGGAAAAATCCTGTTGAGACTCAAAGCAGTTTCCCGTGAAAGTTAATTTAAAAATTTCACGACCTTCTTAAAAACTTTAGTGTGAACTCTGAAGAGTGGGGTTCATGGCCGTGCGGTTAGCGACGTCAATCGTCTAGACGCATGTGCCGCCGCCCACAGTTTTTGACACGCCGCCGCTGACGACATTTTTGCATCGGCGCGCCGCCGTTTTAAATTTATCACGCCGCTGATATATATTTTTCCACGCCGATATAAATTTGAAGAAGTCCGCAGAATTTTCCATGGAAATTTCGAATATTCAGTTGAATTTTTGAAGAATTTTTTGATTGATCCCCATGATCCCCACTTTAGAACTCCACAGATTTTCCTTGAAAATTACATAGGGTACCGTCAACTGGGGGGAAGATGATCATTTTTAAGACAAAACATGCAATAACAATGTGTGTTTACATTTTAAATCGAAACAAATATTTTCAAAACATGTACTGCTATACGTTGCAATAAACAAAAACTTTAGTTTTCTGAAATGCGTTTGCATTTATTAAAATAAATTAAATTTTCACTCATTTTTTGAATAATCTGGTTTGGGGTGAAGTTGATCAAGACAGCTCTACTAAAATTATTATGACCTAGTAGTCAAAATACACTAGGTTATTTGTATGAATGTTGAATTTACTACGTAAAGAAGTCTACGGAGTCAATATTTGAAACTAAAATAGCGTCATTTATGACTATCTCTCTCTTTCTTCCACAAAATACATTTTCATGATTATAATCGAAAAACTCGGATTTCTGCCTAGCGGTAACATTACTTGAACGGAGAATATTGTTGACTATCGTTTCATAAACAAAAATTGGCACTTTTGACTGACACATCAAATGATCATCTTCACCTCAATGATCATCTCTCCCCCAGTTGACGGTATCTGTTCCCATATTAATAACAGCCCATATATTAATCCCAACCGTCGATAAACCAAATAAAAAATCAATTTGATTACAATTTCTCACATCGTATGTACACAATAATGAATAGACTACCTTCTCCAATGTTTGGAATATTACTTAAAATACCGTTTGAGTAACTCACAAGACTCAAATCATTAAAAACAAAATTATAAAACACATTTATTTTCATTTTTCTACCTCTGAGCTGTTGGTTTGATGCACTGCTCGATTGCTACTAGCAGATTCATCCAATTTCACGCCGTTGTTTTCCACTCAATTTCAAGCTAAAACAAATGTATCCTTTCAAAATTCACTTCAAAACACATAGAGCACATCACATTTTCACTATAAATATAATCATATTTGAAAAACCACCGCGATTTCCTATAGTTTGATATAGGTTTATTTCGAAAAACTTCCAAATTATCCTTGACCATATTCCAAACTATTTATATGGATTGCCGACCTAGATTTTTAATTCAAAAATGCTTGAATGAACTTTCATTGTGAAATTCAACTCTTATGTTTGTAAAACAAGGTATATCGAGGAGATAAGCTATGACAAACATAAAATTAAACTGATAAGTTGGAAAACTACAACAAAAACTGCAATTTTGTAATTATATTTCAACTCAAAAACAAAACATTGAAGAATTCGGCATCACTGCAATCATATCGTTACGTACACACACAAGTAATAGTGTGCGTATTTTATGTTGGAAACAGTATTATTGATATAGGTACAGGCATAGGATTAACTGTTTTTGAATGTTATTGAAATAGGTCCATGGCAGTGATGATGTTTTTAAGCTAAATACTTGTATAATGTGATAACAATTTCATTTTTGAAGTCATCAAATTGTTTTCAAATAAAAATGACATAAGCCGAGCATAATTATGCTCAAGTTTATTGATTATTGAGTGAGAAATAAATGCATTTCATATGAGCATTGCCTTATTGTTATTGATATAGGAACAGATACCCTAATATTTCCCGTTGATATTTCGAAAATTTCTCCGTAAAATCTACGAAAAATTTCGAGAGGAAATTCCCAACTATTTCTCGCTAAAACAGAATTTTTAATCCGAGAAGGGTCCTTTAATAGAAAGTAATTTGGCCGGTAGTTTGATCGAGCACACCGTTTGACCGAAGCCCATCGAGCCCAAAGTTATTTGTTCGAAAATGTCATTTGGTAGAACAGTTCATTTGGCTTAAAAAACTGTTATTCAGCTTAGTTGGCCGAAAATCTCCTCTGGGCGAAATGGTTTTATGGCAAAAATGGCCATTTGGTCGAAAGTGTAGTTTAGCCAAATAGGTCATTTGACAGAAAATGCCGTTTGGCCAAAATGGTTGATTTGCAGAAGAACGTTTTCAGCCAAATGATCTATTCTGTCAAACGACTTTCTCGGCCATTTCGATCCAACAACATTGTCAGCCAAATGACATGTTAGGGAAAATGACTTTTTCTTGTTGTTAGGAAAAACGACCACAGTTATCCCGAATATTTCTTTTGTCTAAATGACATTGATCATCATCATCATCGATCGATCATATCATGTTCGACCTAATAACCGTTTCGGACAAACGTTCAATTCGATCAAATTCGACCAATTCGGTTATTCGACCAAATGGCATTCGAACAAATGGCTTCTTGCCAAAAGACTTTCGGCCAAACGACATTTGGCCATTTGGCCGAATGCTACAAGGTCGAAATATGTTTGCCGAACATATGTTATTTGGCCGAATAAACCATTAGATCAAAACCCATCTGGCCGAAAATGTCATTTAGCCGAAATGAACATACGACCGAAAATGTCGTTTGGCAGAACTAGTCATTTGGTGGCCTCAATAGTCCTCCTGGTCAAAAATGTTATTTGAGCAAACGGGAGAAGATTTTTGACTACCTACCCTGGGGCAAGTGAAAATACGGGATAAGTGGGTACTATGACTGCAGATGAATCCATAAACGTTTTAGATGGTACCAATTTTTAGGAATATGAAGCAAAACTATCAACGAATTCACCCGACACAAACATATTTGGAATCAAAGCCATTTAAGGCACCATACTAATCCTATTGCTTGATCATGACTTTAAACTGCCGGAAAAATCTATCACTTTTATTTTATTTCAATGGATTTCAAACTAAATAGTCGTTTCTAAATTTATGATTTGATGTGGAAAGTGAATATTTTGAGTGATTAAATGAAATCGAAAACGATTTAAAATTTCAAATTAAAGCCAAAATTTGCAATTTTCATTTGCCCATACATGGGGCAAGTGGGACATATTTGAGCAACATTTCCAATAAAGCTATTTCAATTGTTTTTAGATGGTTGTCTAGTGAAAAATAATTACGTCATTCTTATATCATATGGATCTGAATCAGCTTCAGTTTGATTTCGTTGTTAAAAAAGTATTATACAAGAAATTTATTTATTGTCTTTATTTACTGTTTACCTGTTTACTATAGCTAAGTAGAGATATCAATGATTGCTATGATGTAGTTTGACAGGATTGAATGAAACCGTCTAAGACGAATTAAGTACTGTCCATTTAATTCCACTAGTTAATTTTCGTTATCTTTGCAGATACGTATTTCGACCACAACTGTGTGGTCGTCTTCAGTGTCTTGTACTCGACTCGACTTGAAGAAAACAATCGCAACTTACACTATTTATACTACGCTAGGTACCTAATCTAATCTTATTTCCCTACTTTATTTACCTATACTGTAAATTACTTTATTGTTTAGGTAGAAACTTGAAGAGCCAAGAGCTGCCATTTCCCTGATCCTTATTCAACAGCGCTGTTTGTACCTGTCGGTGGATTTCCAAACTCTCAGCTACATCGAGGTTCCATGGGGAAGAGACATTTCTTAAGATTTTAATATTTGATGCCGGAATTGGGTGATTTTCCTTATACACATGCTCTGCTACCTTAGATCTAAATTCGTAATGTAATCCCTTATCGTTTTCTCTTTTCGCCTTACTCACTTCCGCCATATGTTCCTTGAACCTTATATCTAATGATCTTTTTGTTTGGCCTACATAGATTTTTTCACATTGGGAACAACTTATCTTATAAACGCCTGCCTTATTCAACATTTCTACTTTATCCTTCGTTGAACCCAATAAGGCAGGCGTTTATAAGATAAGTTGTTCCCAATGTGAAAAAATCTATGTAGGCCAAACAAAAAGATCATTAGATATAAGGTTCAAGGAACATATGGCGGAAGTGAGTAAGGCGAAAAGAGAAAACGATAAGGGATTACATTACGAATTTAGATCTAAGGTAGCAGAGCATGTGTATAAGGAAAATCACCCAATTACGGCATCAAATATTAAAATCTTAAGAAATGTCTCTTCCCCATGGAAACTCGATGTAGCTTGAGAGTTTGGAATCCACCGACAGGTACAAACAGCGCTGTTGAATAAGGATCAGGGAAATGGCAGCCTTTTGGTTCTTCAAGTTTCTACCTAAACAATAAAGTAATTTACAGTATAGGTAACAAAGTAGGAAATAAGATTAGATTAGGTACCAGCGTAGTATAAATAGTGTAAGTTGCGATTGTTTTCTTCAAGTCGAGTCGAGTACAAGACACTGAAGACGACCACACAGTTGTGGTCGAAATACGTATCTGCAAAGATAACGAAAATTAACTAGTGGAATTAAATGGACAGTACTTAATTCGTCTTAGACGGTTTAATACATTCCACTAAAAGAGCTTAATATATTTTTCTGAAAATGGCATCCGAGCGGCATGAGCGAAATACTTTTCTCAATTTGAGGAGAACAATCGCTAGTATTAATAAGGACGTGGCCTTCCTTAAGAAGTGCCTAAAAGAGAAGCTGACACCCGTCAGCCATAAGATTAAGATGGGATCTCATGTACCAAAAGTATTAATAAGAAAGCAGAGTCCGAGTTCATGAAGACATCGATAAAGAGGCATTACGCTAAATTAGAACGAGTGACTTTGAGTGCTACAATATGCATTTGAAGTTAGCGAAGGATAACCCGGAATCATTCGACCTGTTCTTGAAGAAGGTAAAGAGGGCAGAAGAATGTGAATCAGACCGGAAGCGGAGACTGCACAGGAAAAACTGAACAAATTGCGAGTGAAATCAGCAGAGGAAATCCGTACTGACAAACCCACCGTACAGATCATCGAAGGATTCGTCGTGAACCGTTCGACACAGCAGTTTACGGAGGAACAACTAGCTCACCTCAACAAGGGACTGGGGTATGCGATCACACAGAAATCAGACGTGGAACAGATCATCGTGGACATGGAGACAGCGATTTCCCGAAACATCGAGCAACAGGATCAAAATACAGCGAGGAACATCGTGGCAGACGCCATCAAAGAAGGACGGCACGGGACAACGAACCATGACGAAAGGAGGATTCTAAAGGAGCTTAAGGAAAAACCAGTATACTACGTAAAAGCCGATAAGGGAAACGCAGTAGTGGTAATGGATAAAGAGGACTACGACGAACAGATGACGACGAAAATCAACGGAGGACCTTATAGACATTTGAGAGTGGATCCGCTACCAGGATTAATACGACTCACGGACAAAACAATAAAGGAGTGTAAGGCGATCATCGGAGAAGCCCGAGTGAAGACAGTAAACCCGGTTCTACCTAGGATTAAAGGACTACCAAAATCCATAAACCCGGCAAGGAGATGCGAGAGATAGTTTCATCAGTGGGTTCCCCTACCCAAAACATAGCCAAATGGTTGGTAAAGGAGTTCCAAAGTATGCCGAAACCATTCCCCAGCAGGTCAGTCATCAACACCCAGGAGTTCGCCCAGAAGCTGTTGGAATCAGGACACATCGAAGAAGAGGACATAATGGTATCATTCGACGTAGCGGCATTGTTCCCTAGCGTTCCAGTGAAAGATGCTCTGAATCTTCTAGAGGATTGGCTGCTAACACAAAGGACGGAAACAACATGGCGAGGAAAGGTGAAGATGTACCTAAATCTGGCAAGGCTATGCATGACGGAGAACTACTTCACATTTCGTGGCAACTACTATAAACAGACGAAAGGAGCACCGATGGGAAATCCGCTATCACCGTTTTTGTGCGAACTGTTCATGGCGAATCTGGAGAACAACCTACAAGAACAAGGAATACTACCCCAGAAGTGGTGGAGATACGTCGACGATATTTTCAGCATCATCAACCGAAAGGATCTACCCAGGATTTTGGAAGCGATAAACAACGTGCATAAGGACATCAAATTTACCTTCGAAGAGGAAAAAGAAGGTAAACTACCTTTCTTGGATCTACTAGTCATCAGGGAAGCAAATACAACATTGAGCCTCGAGATCTACAGGAAGCCCACGAACACCATGAGAGTCATCCCATATACATCGAACCATTCGTACCAACATAAAATGGCAGCATTTCATCACATGATCCACAGGATGCAGACGATACCCCTGAGCGAAGAAGGAAAAACGAAGGAACTACAATACATCTTGGAAACAGCGAAGATCAACGGATACCAGGAGAGGACTATACGAGCGATCATCAACAAGAAGGAAAGGACCCTACGACGAAATGGACATACAACGCTGACACCGATAGAGGAGCCGCTGAAAAGAGTTTCGGTCCCATATGATAAACACATCACCAACCAGCTACGCCCTCGACTAAGGAAATTCGGCATCGATCTAGTATTCTCCAGTAGAAGCAACCAACTCAAGTCTCTATTAGGTTCAACGAAGGATAAAGTAGAAATGTTGAATAAGGCAGGCGTTTATAAGATAAGTTGTTCCCAATGTGAAAAAATCTATGTAGGCCAAACAAAAGATCATTAGATATAAGGTTCAAGGAACATATGGCGGAAGTGAGTAAGGCGAAAAAAGAAAACGATAAGGGATTACATTACGAATTTAGATCTAAGGTAGCAGAGCATGTGTATAAGGAAAATCACCCAATTACGGCATCAAATATTAAAATCTTAAGAAATGTCTCTTCCCATGGAAACTCGATGTAGCTGAGAGTTTGGAAATCCACCGACAGGTACAAACAGCGCTGTTGAATAAGGATCAGGGAAATGGCAGCTCTTGGCTCTTCAAGTTTCTACCTAAACAATAAAGTAATTTACAGTATAGGTAAATAAAGTAGGGAAATAAGATTAGATTAGGTACCTAGCGTAGTATAAATAGTGTAAGTTGCGATTGTTTTCTTCAAGTCGAGTCGAGTACAAGACACTGAAGACGACCACACAGTTGTGGTCGAAATACGTATCTGCAAAGATAACGAAAATTAACTAGTGGAATTAAATGGACAGTACTTAATTCGTCTTAGACGGTTTAATACATTCCACTAAAAGAGCTTAATATATTTTTCTGAGGATTGAATGGTCGCTTCCTACCAAGATTATGATAGTTGATGCAAAAGTTATTATGATAAACGCCGTCGCCGACGGCTCGGACCAGCGCACACTATTTATCAATGATTTCATCAACACTGACCGAGATACCATTTGATACAAGCATCAGGACAATTTGAAGATCTTACAGCATCCCATATACTACCCATATACAGCGATTTGTAACACAAGTAAAAGACATATTCTTGAAGGATCTCTTGAAGCCAACTATTTTGATCCCGATTGCAAATAAAGCACACGCAGTTGAAGGACACAATTGAGTTAATTCCGCGGTTGGACACTATGGATGTCGTAGGTCAATCGGTAGACCATTTGATTCAAACTCCAAGATAATTTGGAGACTTTAGAAGACCTCATGTGCCTGGATACAGGCAGCAAGTACATACTTGAGGGACACATTTTGGCTGATATTATTGCTCGGGACAGCATGTAAGTCGTAAATAATTTGGTTGACCATTTGATTAAAATTTCAGGTCAGTTCATACGTGTTTTTCGCATAGTTTACATTCAATTTAAGTTCTCAAAAGACAACATACTTAGATATTTTCTTTGTAGTTTGATACAATATGGGTATACCACTTAAATTTCGTTTTACTTATTCGTTGCTTTACACACACAGCTGTAGCAAAAAATTGAAAATTCAATATTTTACTATGTTTAGAAGATCGGTTGAAACCCACGTTGTTATAGCCATTTAAAAATTTAGTTACAACGAGGTTTCTACACCAAGTCACAATTTCTGCTTTTTTCTGATGATTCTCTTATGGTCAAGAAAATCGAGAAAATTTTCAATCCGGCGATTTCCTAAATTGGTTCCGGACCGGGAATCAAACCCATTCGCTTTCAGTAGGTATGGTAAACTACTTAACCGCATTAAATTCATCGAAACACTAACTCTTAATATTTCAGAAAACCATAGAAAAAGATCCTGATAGGTGATTAATTTAACAACGAACGGAATAAATAAGAAACACAATTACATTTATTGATTATCATCAAACACGTAATTCACTGAAAAATACAGAACTGCAGCGTTTCGTCAAAAACCTGACCCCCCACGGGGCACGATCTCTCGATATACTTCAACGTTCCATCCTCGCTGTAGCATTGATAATAGCTGTTCGGATTCGAAGCTTTGGCAAACAGCCCTTCCGTAGTGCACTCGAACACGCACTGCTCACTGCACACATCGAACTTGGAACCGGACCCGCAGGAGAACAAGAAAACCTCGGACTGCGCCGAGCTCGTTTTGCAGTAATAGAAGTACTGGGGATCCGTTGGATACTCCACGAGAACGTACTGCGAAGAACAGTCGACGACTTGGCAACCGCCTGCCGCTAGCTGGCACTCTTGGGAAGTGACATTGTAGCTGTAGTTCGGTGGACAGTCATTCGACACTCCATCCACACCGCTCGCAGCACAGTAGTAGAACTTGGCGCAACTTAACGGATCCGGAAATTTACCCTCTCCCGTGCACTTGAACGAGCTGGTTGTTGTATTGTTGCTCGTGTCCGACGAACACTGCACGACACTGTTATCGGGACTTGCGGAGCAACTTCCGGTAGCCGCTTCACAGTATGGCGTGGCGTCAGGGCATGGTTCCATCGAGTCGGTGTCATCTTCCGGTTGCCCTGTGCATACTTTGTACTTCTGGCAGCTGATGCAGATGGTTATTGGACCGCCTACCTCGCAAGGCTGGACGTCTGTGTATGTGACATCTGTAGTATTCGCTTGTCGTAACAAACCGTAACGGGGTTTATCGAAAAATCTGGAAGCTGATGCTAACGCCTGGAAAAGGGATAGAGTGTGAGCGTTTTTTTTAATGATGGACAAAACATTTATTAGGAACTGTTCAAGTCATGAATGCCCTTACCACAATCAGCACCATGCCAAAAATCTGATGCACAGCCGATAGCATTATTATGTGAAGCTAATTTGAATGAATTGTTTCGAGATGGATCATTGACTGAGCTTAAATAGACTTTTTGTACGACAGAATAGAAACAAAAAAAAATCTCGCAATACGTTATTGACACGATCCGTAACAGAAACATCGAGGTGACATAAGTGCTAGCTAGCACGGGGTGATCATTTGAATAATTATCTAACGGTTCTTCCTCTAGGTGAGAAAATATTTCTTGTTAGTAGGTTAATCGAGCGATTCCATGGCCGTAGGCAGTACTCCAAGTTGAATCGATGCTGGAAAATAAAAAATGATGTGACGGCAGCAGATATATTCGCCAGGGATTTAACATCTGAAGAGTTTTAAATATCAATTATTAAAACTCCATTTTAACTATTCATCATGTATTCTAGGTAGCACGCATGTTGGAACCATGTTCCTATTGCGCATATACAATCAAATGGTTGTAGGACAAAAGGTCGAAGGACAAAAGGTCGAAGGTCAAAAGGTCTTGTTAGAAGTTCGGAACAATAATTTAAGTAGCATGACGTGAACTTTAAAGTTCAAATAAAGAGGAATAAGCAACTTTTTTGAACTTTCAAGTTCATTAATAGTATTAATTGAGAGTTAAGTTCGGTTTATATAGGGTAAATGATATATTTTGGACAAGTACATATTTTGGACAAGCCTGAGCTTTTTCGATCAATTTTAGATAATGTGTAGGAAAATTTTTATCGAAAGTATGATCATTGCATACTTTTACCTCAACTCTAGCGGCTCCTGATGAGAATTCACAAATCAACTTTTATTTATCTTTAAAATTATCTAAAATGTAAAGCTTTCTACCAAAGTGCCTGCTGGACGCCAGTATGCAGGAGAACATGCATTATAGGACTCTTCGAAACGTGCACCTGAAGCACGTTTAAATTGGTTCAAACGGCAATCTTGAGGTCCTGCGGCCAAAGTTTGATTGTAATTGAGATACTAACATATTCCAATCGCTTAACATGAACTTGAGACGGATGAAAAAGGAGTGACCAAAATGAAGTTATGTTTTTATGCATCAGACATTTATTGGTCACCCCATTTACGGTACATGGATGAACCAATAATTGCCAACTTTTAGGCTGTTTTCAATGATATCGATAAGATTGCGAAACAATGTTAAACAATAATTAATTGAGATCTGTAGGTGGCCATTTTTAAATTAGGAGAAAATGACTCTGTCCAAAATATATGCATTTTCCATGTCGAAATTATATATTTCATGTCCAAAAAGAAAATATTTCAGTTCGCAGTATATCACAGTTTACACCTAGTAAACGTAATTTACTCAAAAATTGGGCAATGGAGACACAAGACTAATCATAGGTTATGTATTTGGATGAACCTAGTGGTTTTCAATTGTTTCATACTATTCAATCTCGATATATTTTCTAATGAATGTCCTGCGCTTGTCCAAGATACATCATTTACCCTACATTGGAGCTATATTCGACTTAAATATGAACTTCTTAGTTCAATCCTCAAGTCTTATCTGAACTATTGGTTTCTTGGGCGTGCCGACAAAGCAGAACAGAAACGGCAGCAGAAGAAATCACCAAGGCAATGCTGCACCTGCTGGATTTACTGTGGTTGACCGACGTCAATCACTCACGTTAGCGGGCCGCCGACGGCAACGGATCATGTGGACAAGGGAGATGAATCAGTACGTGATCCGTTGCTACTACGTTTGGACCAGTATGGAAACGGATATGCAAACCGGCGATGCTGGAGATGTTCAATGAGATGTTCCCTCGGTTTGCACCCCAACTTGACCAGAACAAGTTGTACACACGTCAGAGAGCTATTATGTCACATAATATGCTGACTCCAGAAGACGTAGAGTACATCAAGCGGGAAGTACAGAGGGAACCAGGAGAGGAGGAGGCAAGATCGAGCGATACGTCGAGAAGGAGTTCTGTTGGGTTGGTATGTATCAATCGCAAGTAACCGTCACGATTCGATTGCATCTGCCGCTCCAGGACCAACAGTGGAATTGCAACGACAGCAATTGAAAGACGGACTAGCCAATCATACGGGCACAGCAGTTTCACAGTTCCATGGGACAGACCCCATGCCCCGACACCGGATACCAAAGTTGCAGTACTCCTATCGGTTGACGAGTGCAGTAAGCATCCTTAACCAGAATATTTTGGCACAGTCGTGGAAATCGTGGAGAACCTTGAGGAGCTGCAATTTATCGTGTACACTCAACCCTCTTTTTACGGCAGTTTTTTTACGTCACTTCGTTTTACGGCCTCCTTTTTACGGCACGTGACGTAAAAAGAATTTGAAACATTATTGACATCCAAAAGTAAGCCTATAAGAAGGCACTCTTAGAAACCCAAAGAACAAAGTAGATGCTTTGTATACACATCATTTGCCTTCAACAATTGTTCCGTTCTAGGTCATCCAAGAATTTCCTGGAGTCTACACGCGTAACCGAGGACCTAAGGTCTACAAGCGTGGCGAAAGAGCTGTTATCTATTGTAAAAAATGGTTTATGCCCAATTTGATATATTGAACCAAATTCCGTTCCAGGTCATACAAGAATTCCCTGGATTATAGGTCTTGAGGTCTACCCGCGATACCGAAGGGCTGTTATCTCTTTTATTAAATGGTTCATGCTCTAATGATCTATTAAACCAAACTCAATATGCCTTAAGCAGCCGTTCCTTTCCTGGTCATCCAAGAATTCCCTAGACTCCTCAGCCGCGGATTCATCCCAAATATGTCCTCCGAGTATTTGTCTTTCACTTGCATCTCAAATCCAGACATATGAGATGTAGTAAGATCTCCAAATCGCCCTTGAGTTTGAGATCAAATGGTCTGCCGAATCAACCAAGGCTTTCATGATGTCCTCGGCCGCGGTATCAACCCAATTATGTCCTCCGAGTATTTGTCTTTCGCATGGGTCTCAAATCCAGACATATGAGATGCTTTAAGATCTCCAAATCCTCCTGGAGTTTGAATCAAATGGTCTGAAGAATCAACCAAGGCTTCCATGATGTCCATAGTTCCGGCAATTACCCAATTATGTCCTCCGAGTATTTTACTTTCACTTGGGTCTCAAATCCAGACATATGAGATGTAGTAAGATCTCCAAATCGTCCTGGAGTTTGGATCAAATGGTCTGCTGAATCAACCAAGGCTTCCATGATGTTCCCAGCCGCGGTATCAACCCAATTATGTCCTCCGAGTATTTGTCTCTCACTTGGGTCTCAAATCCGGACATTCAAGATGTAGTAAGATCTCCAAATCGTCCAGGAGTTTGAATCAAATGGTCTGCCGAATCCACCGAGGCTTCCATGATGTCCATAGCTGCGGTATCAACCCAGTTATGTCCTCCTAGTAATTTTCTTTTACTTGCGTCTCAAATCCAGACATATGAGATGTAGTAAGATCTCCAAATCGTCCTGGAGTTTGAATCAAATGGTCTACCGAATCAACCGAGGCTTCCATGATGTCCTCAGCCGCGGTATCAATCCAATTATGTCCTCCGAGTATTTGTCTTTCACTTGCATCTCAAATCCAGACATATGAGATGTAGTAAGATCTCCAAATCGACCCGGAGTTTGAATCAAATGGTCTGCCGAATCCACCGAGGCTTCCATGATGTGCCCAGCCGCGGAATCAACCCAATTATGTCCTCCGAGTATTTGTCTTTCACTTGCGTCTCAAATCCAGACATATAAGATGTAGTAAGATCTCCAAATCGTCCTGGAGTTTGAATCAAATGGTCTGCTGAATCCACCAAGGCTTCCATGATGTCCATAGCTGCGGTATCAACCCAATTATGTCCTCCTAGTAATTTTCTTTCACTTGCGTCTCAAATCCAGACATATGAGATGTAGTAAGATCTCCAAATCGACCCGGAGTTTGAATCAAATGGTCTGCCGAATCCACCGAGGCTTCCATGATGTCCCCAGCCGCGGAATCAACCCAATTATGTCCTCCGAGTATTTGTCTTTAATATGGGTCTCAAATCCAGACATATAAGATGTAGTAAGATATCCAAATCGTCCTGGAGTTTGAATCAAATGGTCTGCCGAATCCACCAAGGCTTCCATGATGTCCATAGCTGCGATATCAACCCAATTATGTCCTCCGAGTATTTTTATTTCGCTTGCGTCTCAAATCCAGACATATGAGATGTAGTAAGATCTCCAAATCATCCTGGATTTTGAATCAAATGGTCTGCCGAATCAACCAAGGCTTCCATGATGTCCCCAGCCGCAGTAACAACCCAATTATGTTATCCGAGTATATGTCTTTCACTTGGGTCTCAAATCCAGACATATGAGATGTGGTAACATCTCCAAATTGTCCTAAAGTTTGAATCAAATGCTCTGCTGAATCCACCAAGGCTTTCGTGATGTCCATAGCTGCGGTATCAACCCAATTATGTCCTCCGAGTAATTTTTTTTCACTTGCGTCTCAAATTCAGAGATATGAGATGTGGTAAGATTTCCAAATCGTCCAGGAGTTTGAATCAAATGGTCTGCCGAATCCACCGAGGCTTCCATGATGTCCCCAGCCACGGTATCAACCCAATTATATCCTCCGAGTATTTGCCTTTAACTTGGGTCTAAAATCCAGACATATGAGATGTAGTGAGATCTCCAAATCGTCCTGGAGTTTGAATCAGATGGTCTGCTGAATCAACCGAGGCTTCCATGATGTCCCCAGCCGCGGAATCAACCCAATTATGTCCTCCGAGTATTTGTCTTTCACTTGCGTCTCAAATCCAGACATATAAGATGTAGTAAGATCTCCAAATCGTCCTGGAGTTTGAATCAAATGGTCTTCCGAATCCACCAAGGCTTCCATGATGTCCATAGCTGCGATATCAACCCAATTATGTCCTCCGAATAATTTTTTTTCACTTGCGTCTCAAATCCAGACATATGAGATGTAGTAAGATCTCCAAATCGTCCTGGAGTTTGAATCAAATGGTCTTCCGAATCAACCAAGGCTTCCATGATGTCCATAGCTGCGGTATCAACCCAATTATGTCCACCGAATAATTTTCTTTCACTTGCGTCTCAAATCCAGACATATAAGATGTAGTAAGAACTCCAAATCTTTCTGGAGTTTGAATCAAATGGTCTGCCGAATCAACCAAGGCTTCCATGATGTCCATAGCTGCGGTATCAACCCAATTATGTCCTCCGGATAATTTTCTTTCACTTGCGTCTCAAATCCAGACATATCTCCAAATTGTTCTGGAGTTTGAATCAAATGGTCTGCCGAATCAACCAAGGCTTCCATGATGTCCATAGCTGCGGTATCAACCCAATTATGTCCTCCGAGTATTTTTCTTTCACTTGCGTCTCAAATCCAGACATATGAGATGTTTTAAGATCTCCAAATTGTCCAGGAGGGGCCCTCCTTAGCCGTGCGGTAAGACGCGCGGCTACAAAGCAAGACCATGCTGAGGGTGGCTGGGTTCGATTCCCGGTGCCGGTCTAGGCAATTTTCGGATTGGAAATTGAATCGACTTCCCTGGGCACAAAAGTATCATCGTGTTGGCCTCATGATATACGAATGCAAAAATGGTAACCTGGTTAAGAAACCTCGCAGTTAATAACTGTGGAAGTGCTTAATGAACACTAAGCTGCGAGGCAGCTCTTTCCCAGTGTGGGGATGTAATGCCAATAAGAAGAAGTAGAAGAAATTGTCCAGGAGTTTGAATTAAATGTTCTGCCGGATCAACCAAGGCTTCCATGATGCCCCATGCCGTGGTATCAGCACAATTACGTTTCCAGGGTATTTGTCTTTCACTTGCGTTTCAATTCCAGGCATATGAGTTGTTGTAAGATCTCCAAATTGTCCTGGAGCTTGAATCAAATGGTTTGCCGAATCAACCAAGCCCTTCATGATGTCCCCAGCAACCCCAGTAACAACCTGCGCAGCACAACTCAGACAATCATCCTAAGGAACATTTTTAGTTCTATAACGGTCATGAAAACCCTTATTTGCTCTACATGACTTCGGTGAAATCAGCATAAAACTAAAATGTTTGTTGGGATGGTTCTAGCAATTTTATTGTGACTAAATTCGGCAATTCATATAGGCCATGCCCTTTTTGATCCATAGAACTAAAGTGAATACGGCTTCAACTATTGTTCCATTGCAGATCATCCATGAATTTCATCCATCCCTGAAATATAAGCTTTACGGTCAACACGCGTAACAAAAAGGCTGTTATCACTTTAATTTTTTTTGCTCATACCCGTTTTGATCCATAGGACTAAATTGGATACCTCTTCAACTATTGTTCCATTCCAGGTAATTTAAGAAAGTAATGGAGTACTGGTCTTTAGGTCTATAGGATTATTATTTCTAAATGGTTCATCCCATTTTGATCCATATTAGATACGCATTTAACAATTATTCCACTCCAGGTCATCGAAGAAATATCTGAAGTCTAGACTTCGTGGCCGGGGACATAATGGAAGCCTTGATTGATTCGGTAGATCATTTGATTCAATCTCTAGAACAATTTGGAGATCTTACAACATGTTACATGTCAGAATTTGAGACGCAATTCGCAAACTATCCAAATTCCAGGAAAACTTTGAAATCTTACAACACCTCATATGCCTTGATTTAAGACGAGTGAAAGACAAACACTCGGAGAATATAATTGAGTTGATACCGCGAGTGAAGAAATCATGAAAGCCTTGGTTGATTTGGTAGACCATTTGATTCAAACTCCAGGACAATTTGAAGATCTTACAACATCTAACATGCTGAAATTTGTGACTCAAGTGAAAGACTAATACTCAGAAGACAAAACTGGGTTGACACCACGGTTGGTTGGGGGTACCATGGTAGCCTTGGTTGATTCATTAGACCATTCGATTCAAACTCCAGGACAATTTGAAGATCTTACAACACTTCATATGTCTTGTTTTGAGATGCAAGTGAAAGAAAAATATTTAGAGAACATATTGGAGTTGATACCACGGCTTAGGACATCGTGAAGGCTTTGGTTGATTCGATAGGATAGACCATTTGAATCAAACTCCAGGACAATTTGGGGATCTTACAATATCGAATATGCCTGTTTTTGAGACGTTAGTAAAAGACCAACACTCAGAAGACACAATTGGGTTGACATCGAAGCTGGGGACATCGTGGAAGCCTTGTTTGATTCTGTAGACCATCTGATTCAAACTCCATGACAATTTGCAGATCTTAAAACATCTCATATACATGGACTTGAGACGCAAGTGAAAGACAAATACTCGGAGGGCATGAGTGGGATGATACCGCAGCTGATTAGATTTGGTAGACCATTCGATTCTAACTCCAGAACAATTTGGAGATCTCATATATCTGGACTTGAAACGCAAGTAAAAGTCTAATACTCGGAGGGCATGATTGGGATGATACCGTGGCTAAGGGCGCCATGGAAGCCTTGGTTGATTCATTTCACCATTTGATTTAAACTCCAGGACTATTTGGAGATCTTACAATATCGAATATGCCTGTATTTGGGGACATCGTGGAAGCCTAGTTTGATTCTGTAGACCATTTGATTCAAACTCCAGGAATATTTGCAGATCTTAAAACATCTCATATACCTGGATTTGAGACGCAAGTGAAAGTAAAATACTCGGAAGACATGATTGGGAAGATACCGCGGTTAAGGACATCATGCAAGTCTCAGTAGATTCGGTAGACCATTTGATTCAAACTCCAGGACGATTTGGAGATCTTACAACTTCATACATGCAAGAATTGAAGACGGATGTGAAAGACAAATAATCGGAGGACAAAATTGGGTTGACGCCGAGACTGAGGACATCATGGAAGCCTTGGTTGATTCGGTGTACCATTTGATTCAAACTTCAGGATAATTTGGAGATCTTACAACACCTCATATGTGTTTTTGAGACGCAAGTGAAAGACAAATAATCGGAGGACAAAATTGGGTTGACACCGAGACTGGAGATATCATGAAAGCCTTGGTTGATTCGGTAGACCATTTGATTCAAACTCCAGGACAATTTGGAGATCTTATAACATCTGCTGGATTCGGAGAGATCTTACAATACCTCATGTAAGACGCAAGTGAATGTATTTGAAAGTATCCTCACTATCAATAAATTAAGTGAAATACTAGAAATTTTTAGCAAAAATTCTTTTTACGTCACATTCGATTTACGTCCCCCCAATAAGTGACGTAAAAAGAGGGTTGAGTGTATTCGGCTGCAGTGGCTGTAGCAAGGACGTAGGGATTGCGAACGCGCCCATAAGGTGAGAGTGATGGAGGCGCACGCCTCAAAGTACAAAAACCCGCGTGGATGCGACGCCTGGAGGCCCGCATCACCACACTGCGGTCAAAGGTTGTTCCATTTAGAGCTTAAAATATTCATCTTCATGAAGCAACTTCAGTCCGAATGTTGACAAACATCGCATGAATATTCAAAACATAGAATGACAAGTCAGACGACTACTCCACGAACACATTCATTCGACTGTCACTGAGTGTGTTTACTATGTGCAGAAAAAACATAATTAGCATTGTTTATGTTGATGTTTACTGTTGAAAGTGCCTCGCGGATGAAAATCGGATTCAGTCCTTTGTGATAAATCACTTTACTCATTTGAAACGTGTTCAGATTTCAGATAATTTATCAATTTGTAAAATGTGCATAAATATTCAATGACTAATATTCAACTGAATATTGACTGTCCAGAGCCGACTATGAATGTGTCGGAAGTGACCCAGACAACCAGAATGCATAATAGAATTGTTTTTCTGTTGTGCGATGCCTATGCGCACAAATTTCATCGTATACCAGTCGCGAAAACGCTTTTTACGTAGAAAAGTGGAGGCGATATATGTGTATTTCTTATCCGACGTTGTACGGTAGTGTATGCGATGTTTACGATTTTTATGCGAATTCGTTTGTTATACATTGCGATGTAGTTTGTGATAACAAACTCTGTTTGACAGATAATCCGATTTCATTTGAGTTTGTTTGCAGGAATATGCGATGACAACAAATTAAACTGGGATTAACTCGTAAAATAGCCTACTATACGGGAAAATTCATAAATAAACTGATGAGCTTCGCATCACAATGCGATTTTGATGAAATGTGGATCGGTAAATGTTTTCATTCGTACATTCTTATGCGATGTGTGGTTGTCTGGGGAACTGACAAATGAAGAAAAATGGACTTCACCAAAAATTTTCGATTATTTTACACTCTGGTTCCATTAACACAGTACAAGTAGGGGAATCGATCAACCAGGCTAGTTTGGAATGTTGCTGAAATAGTGAAACCCAGAGAACTCCGTGATCTCATCTAGGCGAACATAACTGAGATCCTCGACACCCATGTACAGCGGTTGAGTGCTAAACGACTGCGACGTTACGGATAATGTTTGAAGAGGAAGGAGCGAAATCGAATGTTCAGCATCAACGAAAGGGAGTTCTACAACCATATCCGAAACGACAAAGCCGACTTTGGCGAGGGCCTTCCGGAGATTGGAGAAGTCACGCAGTTTTGGTCCAATCTGTGGGAGAACCCCGTCATACACAACGGCGATGGGGTGAGGATGGCAGAAGAAAAGCGACATTGTGGTGGAATTGGGCTGCAAAATGGTGGGTTGACATCAAGGAAGGAGCGCCCAACAGAGCTCTGGTCCCCACAAGTTCCTATCTCACGCTCCCACGGGTCGTCCGATGACAAAAGATCGCCAGCTAAGGGTTGTGTGCTCAGCTGGTAGTGCAGCCTGGGCACTGTTGTCCTTCTGACATCAGCTAGAGTGAGAAGGTACGTCCCGAGCGTCTGTTCACCAGGAGGTGCGGCTAAAACAGCGTCTTCCTGGTACCCAGCGGCTGATCAACGAAATGCTTTATCGCGTCAGCTATACCTAAGGTGGCAGCCCCACCAGCGCGATGTAGATAACGCGACCCCGGTAAGGTAGCTTACTGAAGCCTCTCATATACCACGAAAAATGAAGATAGAAGAAAAAGAGAACGTTATTTTTGGCAACCGACCCGGCAACGAAAAAGGACTATGATTGAAACTCGGTACCTGGAATGTCAGAACCCTAAATGAACCTGAACGAGTAAGCCTTCTGGCTCGTGAACTGCAGAAGGTTGGAGTGAACGTGGCCGCTGTTCAAGAAGTCCGATGGCCTAGATTCGGAGAACGTGAATTCCGAGCCGTGGACCCCACGACCAACACAGCATTCAAATATAAAATCTATCACAGCGGCGGCGGAAAAGCAGAGCATGGAGTTGGTTTCGTAGTGATGGGCAAGCAGATGAAGTGAGTGCGGTAGAAACCCATTAGCGAACGAATCTGTGTGTTGATGATACGGGGCAAATTCTTCAATTACAGCCTAATCAACGTTTACGCACCGACCTACGATGAATCCGACAACGTGAAGGACACGTTTGGACAGATGGATGGGCGCCATTTTTCGGATGTTATCGATGTGCGGACATTCAGAGGTCCGAACATTGACTCTGATCACTACCTCGTTGTCAGTAAAATTCGATCACGGTTGTCAACTGTATCGAACGAAAGATCACAGCAAACGATGCGTTACAATATCCAGCGATTGTTGGCGGAAGGAGTAACGGCTGAGTACCGCCAGAAGCTCGACGAACGGATATGTTCAATCAACGTTAGCGACAACATCAACGATCTATGGGAGTCGATCCATGAAGCGGTGAGCACAACAGCAATAGAAGTGGTAGGCACTGCACAGAGGCGATCCAGGACGGTTTGGTTCGATGTGGAGTGTCAGAGAGTGACAGACGAGAAGAACGTTGCCAGAAGCCAGATGTCGGTGTCGGGTACCCGATCGAATAGAGATCGGTACAAGGAAGCAAGAGCAGCCGAAAAACGAACCCACCGCAGAAAGAAGAAAGAACATGAAATAAAAGTGATTAGCGGGCGCAGGAAAAAATGGAGCAGAACGATATGCGGAGGTTCTATGAGTCTGTCAATGGCGTGCGGAGAAAAACAGCGCCGTCTCCCGTCATGTGCAACGACCAACAAGGGAATTTGCTGACAGATAAAACCGAAGTGGCTGCAAGGTAGAAGCAACACTTCGAGACTTTGTAGAATAGTGGAAGTGACGGTGCATCGTTGAACAGAATAAATGTTAGCGATGATGGACAAGCTGTGGAGTCACCTATACTAGATGAGGTTAAAAAAGCTATTAAAGAGCTGAAAAACAATAAGGCTGCAGGGAAGGACCAGCTCCCGGCTGAACTTCTCAAACATGACATTGAGCAGCTTTAAGAAGCTCTGCACCATATTATGTCGAACATATGGGAAGACAAGGAAATGCCTGCTAGCTGGTTGGACGGCCTCATTTGCCCTCTCTTTAAGAAAAGGGCACAGGCTGGAGTGCGCCAACAACCGAGGAATAACCCTCCTTATCTCGGCGTACAAAATTATGTCCCGTATTCTGTTCAACAGATTGAGACCGCTTGAAGAGTCCTTCGTCGGCGAATACCAAACAGGTTTTCGTGAGGGCCGATCAACGACGGATCAAATGTTTACACTGAGACAAATCCTTGATAAATTCCGGGAGAACAACTTGCAGACACATCATCTGTATTTTTATTTCAAGGCGATGTACGATTCAGTGAAACGGAATGAATTATGGCAAATTATGTTTGAACATGGTTTTCCGGCGAAACTGATACGATAGATGGATTAAAGCAGGTTGATGCACTCTCGAATCTACTGTTCAATAAAGCGCTCGAGGGAGCGATTAGGAGAGCTGGTGTGCAAAGAAGCGGTACCATCATCACAAGATCGCATATGCTCCTTGGATTTGCGGACGATATCGATATTATCGATATATCAGATTGCCCGAGGTAGGTGAAAATTCCCATGCACGCTTGCTGAGGAAGTGCCAAAACTCTATAATAATAATAATAAGTAGGTAATAAGTAGGTGGGAGCTCAGGTGAAATACCCTGGGGGTCCATAAAAAACCACCATATCGAATAGGTGGGAGCTGAAGGCCCAATCCCTAAGCGCCAATGAAAACCACCCTCGGGTAGCACTGGCGCTTGAACCTAGCTATTTAGCACTGTAAAGAATTAAATTACTTTACAGAACCCGTAGTTTCCGGGAATGAAAGCACACCCAGATATGGAGTTACGCTCAAGAAGAATACCACCCATGAGATTGCCCGAGGAGGGAGCCCCTACTGGAGCTGGTCCTGGAACCCCCCGTTCAGAGCGAGCGGCCAGCGGCTAGAGGAAGTAGAGGTGCAACAGCGACCCTCTAGTCATCGGGCTCAGCCCGTGCCCACAAGGCAAAACAGAAACGGCAGCAGACGAAATCACCAAGGCAATGCTGCACCTGCTGATGTTGTTGTGGTTGATCGCATCAAATTTAATGAGCCGTGACCAATTAAGGTACCCCGGGGCAAGTGTGACCTAAAAAAACGCTAGTCCAGCGAAATTGTTCACGTATACTTAGAAAACAGGGTATTTCAGAACATTAACCAGGGATACCGTCAACTGGGGGGAAGATGATCATTGAGGTGAAGATGATCATTTGATGTGTCAGTCAAAAGTGCCAATTTTTTTATGAAACGGTAGTCAACAATATTCTCCGTTCAAGTAATGTTACCGCTAGGTAGAAATCCGAGTGTTTCGATTATAATCATGAAAATGTATTTTGTGGAAGAAAGAGAGAGATAGTCATAAATAACGCTATTTTCGTTTCAAATATTGACTTCCTAGACTTCTTTACGTAGTAAATTCAACATTCATACAAATAACCTAGTGTATTTTCACTACTAAGTCATAATGATTTTAGTAGAGCTGTCTTGATCAACTTCACCCCAAACCAGATTACTCAAAAAATGTGTGATAATTTAATTTATTTTAATAAATGCGAATGCATTTCAGAAAACTTAAGTTGTTGATTATTGCAACGTATAGCAGTACATGTTTTGAAAACATTTGTTTCGATTTAAAATGTAAACACACATTGTTATTGCATGTTTTGTCTTAAAAATGATCATCTTCCCCCCAGTTGACGGTACATCATTATATGCTTCCGTTGTTGAAGTGTAGACGTGTTGGAAGTAGACCTGTGCGCCGCCGCGCCGCGCCGCCGCCGCCGGCGGTTTTACTCACGCCGCCGCCGGCGGTTTTACTCACGCCGCCGCCGCCGGCGATTTTGGGTCGCGCCGCCGATCATAATTTTGCCACGCCGATGACTAATCGCAATAAAAAATCAGTTAACTTGACTCGAGTCGAGTAAAATAAGAGTCATTGAAGATGGCCTTACAGAGACGAAATACGTATTTGTAAGACAATACAACGTGGTGGAATTGATTGGAATAGTACTAAACTCGTGTTATGATTGTTGTTGTTAGTTAGTTGTTAGAATGTTGTTGAGGTGGAACTCGTCAGAATTCAATTTCAAATCTACCTCAAGTGATGGTGCCTCTAAGACAGTGTGGTGACAAACATTGGATAATGAACTGGTTGGTTGTGAATTTGAATTAGGCTGTATCTAGTAGATTTACTAAGAAGAATAATACAAAAAATGGTCTTTGGAATTCGTCTAAGCCAAAGCCTCATTCAGTCGGGCACCTAAATCTGTAGACAGTTTTGTCCTACACTCTGTGCAAAAAATTCTGCTTTTTGATTTTACTCCATCCAAACGGTTTTACAATCTTTACTAAGTAAGTGCAACTAATAGAAGGCTATTTGAATTTACTAAATGTCCATCGTTTAGATGGAGTAAAATCAAAGAGCAGAATTTCTTGCACAGAGTGTAAGACAACACTGCCTGTATGTGATTCTTTATTCCGACAATAATTGTCGGAAGAATTATTCTTCCAGAACTTCCTGCAGGAATTCCATCGAAAATACCTTCATAGGTTCTTTACGAAATTATCTCAGTAATACCTTCGGATTTTTTCAGTGTATAATTTATTTGTTTTATTTTTTCAAAAACTCAATTAGCAACTCCACCGAGAACTATTCCATTATCTAATTAATGTTCAAGGAAATTCTGGAACAAATCTAAGAAGGAATCCCGGAGGCTTTTCGAAGAAACTTTTAAAGAAATCCCTGGTAAAATATCCAAAGGAATTCTTGGTGGAGTTTTTTAAGATTATTCAAGGAAATTTTTTTGAGGAGCTCTTAAATGAATTTTTGGAGAAGTTTTTGAAGAAAATTCTGGAGGGTTTTGTGCCGGAATTTCTAAATGTATTTCCGAAGGCATTTTTAAAAGAGAGCCTGAATGGATTTTCGAAAATAATTCCCGTTTGAACTACTTTAAGAGATTTTGAAAGTATTTCTAAACAACTTTCCACAAACCACGTAGGCTGAATTTACACATTTTCAAAAACCACCCCCCTTCCCCCCTAGTAGACTTTTCCAAAACCCCTCCCCCACCACTTAACAAAAAGTCGTATGTGATTGGAAAAAATAGGAAATCAACCACGTTTTCAGCAATTCAGATATACAAATCCATTTTCAAATCCATTGTAAACACTACAGTAAAATTCAAATTTCAAACCTAACAAAATCAAACTGAACAAAATCCAACTCAATATCAATTAAAAATTCAAAACGAAATCAAATTCAATCATCTATCCATAGCTCCTAAAACCAAATCTCGAAGCCAATTAATTTAACTCCTCCTAGAGGTGTGCGCCACCACCACCGGCACTTGCATAGGCGCGCCACTGCTTAAAATCTGTCACGCTTCTGAATAATTCTTCATGCCGGTTCAAATTTGTAGAAAAGCCAAGAATTTTCAGAATTTCCAAAATTTTCGAGTTGAAATTCCGAGAACGTCAAGTCCACATTCCAAAAAGTTTGTCGTAGAAATTCCGTAGAATTTCCCGATTGATAACCTTCAAAGTTTCCAGGTAATACGCCAAAGAACTCTCCGTGATAATTCCGATATTTTTCTTGAAAATTCCATTCCGTTGAAATCTCAAGAATTTCTAAATTCCAAAAGTTTTCCCGTTAAAATGTCGAGTAATTTTCCGTGAAAATTTTGAATTATTTCCCGTTGAAACCATGCTAAAGGTTTCCTACGATATTTTGATATTTCTCTTGCAAAGTTCCGCTATTTCCTGAAGAAATAGAAAAAAAAATCCTATGGACATTCCAAAGAGTTTTCCAGATAATTTTCGGTGGAAATTATGGAGGATTTCAGTTGAATTTGTGTTTAATTTATTGTAAAAAATAGAATAAATTTTCATGAAAATTACAAATACTTTCTTACAAGAATTGCAATATTTTTTTTGTGAAAACTCAAAGAGTTTTTGGTGGGAAATTCAAATAATTTCTCCTGAAAGTTTTCAACAATTTTTTTTCCATCGATAATTCCAAAGATTTTTCATTAGAACTGCCGAAGAATTTGCCGTTAAATTTCGAAGAATTTCGCTTATATGTATGTCCAAAGAATTCCTCGCGAAAATTCCAAGAATTTCAGAAATTAAGAAAAATTTCCCGGAACTTCCCAGAAAATCTTTAGTGGAAATTCTGAAGAATTTCTCACGGAAATTTCGGAGAATTCCCCTTATAAGTTCCAAAGAATGCCTTTTGGAAATTCCAAAGACTTCTTCTTGGATATTCCAAAATGCTGCCTTTGTATATTCTACATAATTTTTCGTCGAAGTGCGACATAATTCCCCGTGGAAATTCTAAAGAATCACTTGTAGTTTCTAAAGAAGTTCCTGCCGAAAATCAAAAGATATTTTAAAATCTACAATGTAATCAATGTAATCCAAGTGGAAATTTTGAAATTTTTTCGATTTTTTTTATAGAATACTTTGGAGAGTTTTCCTGCTCAACACAGAAGAATTTGCTGTTGAAATCATGATATTTTTAAGCCGTAGTTCAGACTATTACTTCTGTGAAATCCATAAGAGATTCGAGAGATTACTTCGGTAAAGTCTTGCAAAAAAACGGAAAAATCGAAAAAAAAAATCAAACTAGTGAACTTTGCACAAAGCTGCTTTTCCGAAAAAAGTCTACGTAGACTTTTCGTATACCCCTGTCCCCCTTCGTAGACTGACGTAGAATTTTGTGAACCCCCTTCTCCTCAAGAGTCTACGTGGTTTATGGACAACCCATAAAGGAATTTCTGACGGAATATTTGAAGGAATTTCCGGAGGAATTCTCAAAGGAATTTATGAAAAAATTTCTAATAGAATTTCAGAGGAAATGCCTACTGGTATTTCTGAAGTAATTCATAGATTTCTCCAGGATTTTTTTGTAATTCTCCAAAAAATCCTATGGAGATTCGTCCAGGAATTCCCTCGGATATTACCTCAAGAAGTTCTACAAAAACTCCTCCGGAAACGAATTCCAGAAAGTCTTTCGAAAATTCTCTCAGCTATATTCTTAAATTTCTCTCAGGAATTAGTTCGGGAAAAGTTCCTTCAGAAATTTGTTTAAGAAAACCTCGAGAAAATCGTTAAGGTGTTTTCCCGAAAATTCCTAAAGAGATTCTTCTAAGAACTCTTTTGTAATTCCTTGAAAAGTTCTAGGACGAAATTTCCTTAAGAATTCCTGAACAAGTTCCTGAAGGAATATCCGTAGAAGTCCCTGCAGGTTTTTTTCAAAGTAACTCCTGAAGAAACTTCTGACAGTCTTAGATATCTCCGAAAATTCCTTTAGACATTCCGTCAAGACTTCATTCAGAAAATCGGATATACCTTCTGAAATTCTTCTTTTTGAAATATCTAAATTGTTTCAAAATTCCAAAAAAAATCTCTAGAAACTCCTTCAGAAATTTATTAACGGATTACTTCGGAAATTTCTGCCAGCTTCGGAGTTTTGCTTTGGAATGTCTTTGTAAATCAATTTGATATTTTTTAGTAATTCCTCTAGGAATTCCTTAGCAAGTTCCTTGACAATAATTGTTCCTGAAATTCCCATAGGAATTCTTCCAAAACTACTTTAAGCAATTTAAAAAAGAATTTCTCAGGGTAATCCTTTGAAAATTCCTCCAGAAAATTGTTTTGTAACTTCATGAAGCTACCTACAGACACTTACAAAACTAGCCCTGTACACATCGTTGATTCGTCCAGTCGCCCTGTACGGCCATGAATCATGGACGTTAAAAGTACAGATTATCAAATTCTCAAAGTGTTTGAGTTGAAAATACTGTGTTCAATACTTGGCAGCGTGGTGGAAAATGGTAAATGGAGCAGACGAATAAATGAACCACGAGTTAAACCAAGTATACAAAAATGCAGACATAGGAAGGTTGATAAAATAAAGCAGATTACAGTGGGTTGGACATGTAGTGCGTATGCAGGAAGAGAGACCAGCAAAAGAACTTGCAGAGAACCTGGAACACAACGCTCTGAGGTGTGCAATCGAGGAAGATGCGGAAGCAGCCGCTGATGCATTTTGGATATACTGTTAGAAATTTCTTCGAAATGTCTGTGGGGATTTGTTCAAAATTTTGCTCCTACTACACTTTCCAACACTACTTCAGGAATTTTCTCGGAAAGTCCTTTAGAAAATTCTCTTAGGAATTCCATCAGAAAATAGCTCATTCTTTTATAAATTTCCGAATTAATTCCTGCAGGAAAATTGTATGTTTTACTAAAGGAATTTCCCAAAAAAAATCTGAATGGATTATTCTTTCTAAAATAGAAAAAATCTGCAGACGTTGTCACAGGATTCTACGAAGGAATTCCTAATGAAATTTACCGAGAAATGCCTGTAGGAATTAAAAAAATCATTGTTTCCTCCAGAAATTCTTTCAGAAACTCCACCAAGAGCTTTGTTGACATATTTCGGCAAGTTTCAGGAAAATATTAGATTTTTTTTCTGAAACTTAGTTATTTTGAGATCAAAACGACTGAAGTGTATCTAAATCCTAAATTGGAAATAGAGTTTGAAAAAAGTTATTACCTATTTGTTCTATGACTCAGAAATCTAATTCTTGACACTTAGGGGTCACGAAAAAGTGAAGCAGGATTTATTGTTAAAATTTGATTAATCAAAATCAAAGAGTAACAAAATAGTGGTAATTCAAATAACATTTTGAAATCAGGTATTTATTAGTATCGGCGGCAATTGACTATTTTGAATGTGCTGTTTGATGATCGGCAAAGGCAGAATATTGCAATTTCAATCCACTGAAGTCGGTTTTTATACGGGCGATTCCTACCGTGTGAATCAAACCGCGTTAATCCAAAAATCCACGGTAAAATTGATTTTTTCAGCCATTGATTTTTTCATCCACGCCGGTTCACGCCGCCGCCGCCGATAAAAGTCAACGGCGCGCCGCCGTGACGCCGCCGCCGCCGGGGCAAAAGTGACCACCACGCCGCCGCCGCCGATGATATGACCGGCGCACAGGTCTAGTTGGAAGCCATTTATTCAATTACAAAAAATATTGGTAGTGAAAGAAATAAATTCACCTGTAGGACCCACTTACCCCTTCAAACGGGACAAGTGGGACCTATTCTGCTTTATACTATCAAATGAAACCAATTAAAGAAATTTATAATGTCAATATTATTTCTGAGTCGTAGTATTTTCAGATCATGGATGGAGGTTGGTTGTTTGTCGGACTTGTGTTTTAGCAACAAGAAAGGGATTATAATGTTATAATGAAAACAAGACAACAGCTGACTCACTGTTTAATTGTCTCTTGTCTTGCTTTCTATTAGCTTACTTTTGTACCAAATGTTTGAAGTGGAAAGGATAAGTAAATAAATCTTTATTCACCATTCGAATTAATATTTCCCTGTTTAGAACACGAATTATTACATAAATCGAGATACTTCAAAAGGAAAGTTTTCATTCATTTTCAACGAAATTGCCAATTTATATGTTAAGCACTTTGTTTATCTGAAAATCTGTAAATCTGATGCAAAGTTTAAAAATAACAAAACACGAAACAAAACCTGCTGACCTATTGCAGAATAAATGAATTATTTGCACTGTAAACGGAAATATATCGTATAGTTATAACCATTGCTCTTTAATTCGGGAGATAATTTTAAGAATGTAAAATAAACATCTGTTAATGAAATGTAAAATACTTTTTAACAACGAAACCAATGATATCAAACTACATCTGATTCAGATCCATATGATATATGAATGGCAAAGTTATTTTGCACTAGACAAATATCTAAAACCAGTTATAATTGTTCTATCGAAAATGTTGTTCAAATATGTCCCACTTGCCCCATGTATGTTAAAACTCAAAGGCAAGTGAAAACTGCAAGTTTTGGCTTTAATTAAAATGTTTGAATCATTTTTGATGTCACACAATCATTAATTTGCTCAAACTATTCGCCTTCCACATCAATGAAACATTAAGGAACGACTATTCTGTTGGAGATCCATTGAATCGGAATAAAAGTAATAGCTTTTCCAGGGAGTTTTAAGTCATGATTAAACAATAGCATTCGCATGGTGCCTCAAATGATTTTAATTCCAAATATTTTTGTGTCGGGTGGATTCGTTGATTGTCCTGCTTCATCTTTCTAGAACATTGTTACCATTAAATACGTTCATCGATTCATCGGCAGCCATAGTACCCACTTACCCCGTATTTTCACTTGCCCCGGGGTACCTTACAAACAATCCAAGCAAAGGCGTAGGATTGCCAATCCGGAGATGGCGAGTTCGATTCTCGGTCCGGTCTAGAATGTTTTCGGGTTGAAAACTTTCTCGACACCCTGGGCATAGTGCATCCTTGTACTTGCCACACAAGATACATACTCATGCAATGGCGGGCATAGAAAAGCTTTCAATTAATAACTGAAGAAATGCTAATAGGAATATAGCTCATTAAATCAGTTAATTATGAATTGATTGAAGTTAACATAATTCATCTTATTCCTACAGCATGTTGTTCTTCTAATAGGTTTCCAATACTAACCTAGGATGATTTCGTTTCTTTTTATCAGTTTTATACCATCTTTATCCTATAGAGTCTCGATATCAATGAGCAGTAGGAGAATATAGAACACGCTCAAGACTTGACACTAGACAAGCTGCGGACTATACTTCACACCGCCCTCATTGGAAGTGATATACATAATCCGCCTGGCTGGTGAAGGATGGTGAAGGAGTGGTTGCTCAGTGGCGTATTTCAAACAAAGACAAGTTAAATGAACGGGATCTTAAAAAATATGTGATTGTGAGAGTGAAGCTGAAGCTGAGAAAAAATATTAGATATACGTAAGCGTTTTGAAGAAATAGGGATTCTGGCAGCACCAAAGCACGTATTTTTTGGAAGAATATTAGAGCTGCAGGTTACATATACATACAGAACACTATCAAGATATATGCTACAGTCTCCCAACAGTGAAACACATAGTGGTATTGACAAGCCCAAGTCATGCCTTGCAGCCAGAAAAACTAGCTGATAATAAACAATGAAACTGTTCTGCTTTATACAACAATGTGGAACAGAATTCGATTCTACTAATGAATTTGTGAACCATTTAAAGAATTAGCAATAAAAAACCGAACTTTGATTTAGAAGAGACAATAAGAGATATTAATAGATCCTCTGTGATTTAAAACTACGACTCCATCAACTAAATAACATCACAAGAACTGACGTAAGACACATTCGAACCCGAAGCTCTGGCCATCCGGAAGATGCTCCCTGACGAACCAAAATCGAGCACGACGCCACGCAAAATCGTTTCCAACGTTCAACGTCAAACGCCCGGATGAGCAGCTGAAATAACCTAAACCCAAATGCCTACCCCGTCCGTCCTGTATTAAGTTTTTTAACCTTGAGTCGCCACGAGTATTATGGTCTATGTCCCCTCCCAACTAACTGTTAAGATAAGATGATATACTATGTAAAAATATCATACTTGAGAATTGCGGCTCCGCAAAGTGTCACACACGACTGAGCCTACCAAATAAATGAACTGGTAAAAAAAGACACATTCGAAAAGAAACAGAAAACGTTTATGCGAAAATTACAGATGGTATCGTTAGCCATGGTAATGGATTTACTTATTTTCTATTTACGCACATTAGATGAACGGATAACAATCACAATATTTACGCATTCGTATTAAATTCACAATTTTCATTAGTATAACGACTAAGGGTATGCGATAACACACTTTTTCCTAACGAAACGAAACGAAACGAAATTTAAAATGTCTATGTTGATTCGGATCGAAACGAAACGAAATATGGATTTACTTTCGAAGCATCGGAACGAAACGAAATCAAGGTTCATTTGATTCGAAATTTTTCGAAACGAAACGAAATTTCAATTTTTTTTCCGCGGAATTTTGATTAAATTGGTTTTACATTATGTACGCAATTCGGACACTAGTTCGAAGTCAAATAACTGTTTTACGACCAAAAGAATTATAATAACAGAAGAGGCAGTCTGTGATAAATCGCCGCATTCTTGCCGCATATACCATTGGCGATAAGGCAATAACCCAGCATTTATACCGCTTTCATATCAGAAAGTATAAAAATATAGAAATTGTGGGATTTTTCATATACATTTCGATTCACATTTCGTTTAAAACCTTAGTTCACTTAAGAATAATGTAATTATGCTGAAGCATACTTCATATTGTCTTGTCATCGTGGTTTTATAGTACTGAGCTAATTCAAAATCAGAAAATTAATGCTTAAATTTATTTTTTTATTTAGTGGGATAATCAATTATGTATCCACATCTGCCAGGCGCATACACAGATAGAGAATTGATATTTGAAAAGGGCGTAACAGCCAAAACTTATTCCTTCTTATTATTCGTCCACATATATATAGAATACATTTGCTCACTAGAAGAATCCTGTGCACCTTTCTAAAATGCACAAAGATATGTACTTCAGATTGAATTTCACAGACCCATAGTCTTATATACAATCAGTTCGACGAACTGAGCTATTGTCTGTGTGTCCTTGGCACATGAGAACAGCTGTTATGGTCAGTATGAGCTAAAAGCAATTATAAGTAAAGAACTTTCAGCAATTTTAATAATCTTTCAACCTGTTCTGGATTTTTTTTTTGCAAATTCCATGCGAAGATCTAGAAATGCCCACAAATCTTCAATGTTCCTTACATATTGTGGAAATAGTCAAAGAAGAGCTTAGCTTTGATGAACTGTACACATCGTAAACGCTAATCCGAGCCTCTTGAAAGGAGGCTTCCGAGCCTCTTGAAAGGAGGCTTCCGAGCCTCTTGAAAGTAGGCTTCCGAGCCTCTTGAAAGGAGGCTTCAGAGCATCTTGAAAGGAGGGTTCCGAGCCTCTTGAAAGGAGGGTTCCGAGCCTCTTGAAAGGAGGCTTCCGAGCCTCTTGAAAGGAGGCTTCCGAGCCTCTTGAAAGGAGGTTTCCGAGCCTCTTGAAAGGAGGCTTCAGAGCCTCTTGGAAGGAGGCTTCGATCCTCTTGAAGGAGACTTCCGAGTCTCTTGAAGGAGGCTTCGAGCCTCTTGAAAGGAGGCTTCCGAGGCCTCTTGAAGGAAGGCTTCCGAGCCTCTTGAAAGGAGGCTTCCAGGCCTCTTGAAAGGAGGCTTCAGGCCTCTTGAAAGGAGGCTTCCAGGCCTCTTGAAGGAGGCTTCCGAGGCCTCTTGAAAGGAGGCTTCCAGGCCTCTTGAAAGGAGGCTTCCAGGCCTCTTGAAAGGAGGCTTCAGGCCTCTTGAAGGAGGCTTCCAGGCCTCTTGAAAGGAGGCTTGAGCCTCTTGAAGGAGGCTTCAGGCCTCTTGAAGGAGGCTTCCAGGCCTCTTGAAGGAGGCTTCCGGGCCTCTTGAAGGAGGCTTGAGGCCTCTTGAAAGGAGGCTTCCAGGCCTCTTGAAAGGAGGCTTCCAGGCCTCTTGAAGGAGGCTTCCAGGCCTCTTGAAGGGAGGCTTCCGGGCCTCTTGAAGGAGGCTCTGGGCCTCTTGAAGGAGGCTTCCAGGCCTCTTGAAGGAGGCTTCCAGGCCTCTTGAAGGAGGCTTCCGGGCCTCTTGAAAGGAGGCTGGGCCTCTTGAAGGAGGCTTCCAGGCCTCTTGAAGGAGGCTTCCGGGCCCTCTTGAAGGAGGCTGGGCCTCTTGAAGGAGGAGGCCTCTTGAAGGGCTGAGCCTCTTGAAGGGAGGCTTCCGAGCCTCTTGAAGGAGGCTGAGGCCTCTTGAAGGAGGCTTCCAGGCCTCTTGAAAGGAGGCTTCCAGGCCTCTTGAAGGAGGCTGAGGCCTCTTGAAGGAGGCTTCCGGGCCTCTTGAAAGGAGGCTTCCAGGCCTCTTGAAAGGAGGCTTCCTGAGCTCTTGAAAGGAGGCTTCCGAGCCTCTTGAAGGAGGCTGGAGCCTCTTGAAGGAGGCTGAGCCTCTTGAAAGGAGGCTTCCGGGCCTCTTGAAGGAGGCTTCTGAGCCTCTTGAAGGAGGCTTCTGAGCCTCTTGAAGGAGGCTTCCAGGCCTCTTGAAGGATGCTTCCAGGCCTCTTGAAGGAGGCTTGAGCCTCTTGAAAGGAGGTTTCAGGCCTCTTAGAAGGAGGTTTCTGAGTCTCTTGAAAGGAGGTTTCCAGGCCTCTTGAAGGAGGCTTCCGCGCCTCTTGAAAGAGCCTTCCAGGCCTCTTGAAGGAGGCTCCTGAGGCCTCTTGAAAGGAGGCTCCCGAGCCTCTTGAAAGGAGGCTTTTCAATAGGCCTTTTGAAAGGAGTCTTCCAACCCTCTTGAGAGTAGGCTTCCGAGCCTCTTGAAAGGGGCCTTCCGAGCCTCTTGAAAGGAGGCTTCCGAGCCTCTTGAAAGGAGCCTTCCGAGCCTCTTGAAAGGAGCCTTCCGAGCCCCTTGAAAGGAGGCTCCCGAGCCTCTTGAAAGGAGGCTTTTCAATAGGCCTTTTGAAAGGAGTCTTCCAACCCTCTTGAGAGTAGGCTTCCGAGCCTTTTGAAATGAGGCTGTCGAGCTTGTTTAAAAATCCCTTCCGAGCCCCTTGAGAAGATCCCAGGCTTTTAAAAGAAGCAGAAATAAAAGGAAATTTCTAGAAAAACAGAAGAAGCTTGGCTTCCGGGCCTCTTAAAAAAAAATTTTTTAACATCCTATAATAATGTTTCCGGGTCACTTGAAAGGTGGCTTCCGAGCTAATTGGAAGAAGGCCTCCGAGAAGCGCAGAAGGATACTTCAATTCTCTTGCAGCGAAGCAACTGAGCTTTTCGGTAAGAAGTCTTCATGTCTTTCAAATGGGGGCTTTCGAATCTGTAGACTCTAGATTTTAGTTATGAATCATATTCTTAACATATTATTCAACATTCTGTTTTGACCCGGTAGATTGCATAGAAGATTTTTTAAATTTGTTCATTCGAGGTTTTGCCCTTTTGATCTTTTGTCCCACATCTCTTCATCCATTGTACTGGTTGTGGAGGACAGGATTCAATAGGTCATGATTTACTGATTGCCATGCATAGGATAAAGGAGGTATTTTGGACCCCCAGTTCGACGGCTCATATTTTGGACCACTGAGTATTATGTACAAGACAAAGTTTAGAAATAAAAAAATACAAAACATGGCTAGTAGAGAAGGAAATCCATGTGAAGCCCCTGGGTAAGCGACTGAATATTTATTGTAAACAAAGTTATTTGAAAACAATAAGACGAAAACTGTGTTTCAAATCAATCCAACACAATTCAATGTGCTTCGTTTAATAAGCTTCTACAATACGATCGATTCCACTAAATAATTCTTTGCTCTTTGATGCAGACATTAGATTTATCACTTCGCGTTCTCCCACACTAGCTGGCGTGATCAGCACCTACAAGATCGATTGTACACTGGTTAAACAAATTTCTGCTTCGCGAGGTAGATTTTTTTTCACTTCACGTTCTCCCGGACTAGCTGCCGTCCCATGACCAGCAGCAACATGATCGATTTCGCATTAATATTGTACAAATAGGGTTAAGGCAGGCATTTTCGTCTTTTCGTCATAGTCTCGAAAACCAATAAAAGATACAATTTTGTGACAAACTCATTCGTATCAAATCTTAAGCTCAGGAGATACGTTCTGCTATAGTGGAGCTCTAGCAAATGGATGATGCTTTCGCTGGTTTTAGCCTCTATGACGATGGACGGAAATACATGCCGTGTCCCTAATAAAAAATATCACAAAATATAAATTCGAAACTTGTAAACACTGAAGACGTTTTATAGAAGCAAACTACATACGTATTTGTCGACTAAGAATGGGGTTATGTAGTAAACGTTAATAGAATAAACTGTATAACCCTAAGTTTTCAAAACAACTTAACGATTTTGTTCAGCGGCGCAGCTAAAATTTTTGATAAAATGAAGAATGGTTTAAGTTTAAATTTGATTCGAAATTCCGCGGAATTCCGTTAAATTTCGTTAGAAGCTAGTTTTTTCTAGCGAAATTTTGTAATTTACGAAACGAAACGAAATCAAGAAATGCGATTTCGCCATCCTAAAATTCCGCGAAATTCCGCGGAATTTCGTTTCGAACCACCTGAAACGAAATTTTTCGAAATACCGCATATGCTTAATAACGACACAATTAACTAAAGCTTGTCCAACCCAAATATTAAAGCACTCGTTACCGCTTACGATTTTCATTTGAAGCAGCACATTATAATTGCCTACTTTACGGCTACAAACGGTTTATACTATATATAATAGCCCTGTTTGTCTGTCCGGTGACTAGCCAACCAGACGCAGCACGCGGGGAAATTCTCACAAAAATAAAATATTTGACACTTCGATTCTTTTTTACTATCAGAAATTTACTAAGCAGAAAACAAAACGAGTGACAACCAGACACAGCATTTGATGAAAAAATCACAGACAACAGACGTTGAAAATTTTGATTTTTGAAAATAAAATACTTGCCACGGGCGCTACAGCGTCCACAAATAAACTAGTAGGGTGAATAATGCATCAAGCTCTCTTGGGCAGAAAAAGCATTCACCATCAAGGCCAAGATAAAGAAAATTTGCCAAACATAAAGTCCATTTCGCTCCAAACTTTTGGTGGCTTAGATAAAAGTCCGTGCAAAATTATTGTTGTTTTTGACTACCTGGCGTACACACCCGTTCCAAATCACTCAGAAATTGAGTGAAATTGAATTGCCGTCAGTCCTTGGTAATTGCCTATTTTTAGGGTATTATCAATTATTGAACTGGGGTGAATGAATGAGGCGGTGTACTATATTTGGTTTAAGGTAGTTTACGTCGAGCGGTCGTATCTTGTAAGCAACCCCAACATTTTTTTTAAACACAAAAATCACATTATTTCCCAAAATTGAGCTCTGTTTTTCATGCAGATTATAATGATTTAATGTCCTGCTAACACAGTTTAAGAATATAGTTCATGGCGACGTTTTTGAAGGTGCCTAAAAAGTGGTCGGCGCGTTTTGTTACCAAGGAAACAGTCAATAATACCCTGAAAGTAGGCAATTACCAAGGATTGGAACGCGCTTCATAGGAGATGCATAATGCATGAAAGAACTAAAAATTTCAATAGTTTAGCGTTGAGATACTCGAGTATCTCGAGTATATGATCATAAGTTTCGATACTACTGGCAAATTGGTGTAGAGTTTGCGAATCGACTGATATATAAATCTTCAAAATCCGTTGAAAGATGAAGGACTTATTAATGTTACAAATCTCACATGATTTCGTGACGGCCCCAATTTTGAAATTTTTATTTTACACCCTGTATCCGAGTATTCCCTTAGACGCAGTTTACGTCTAAAAGATTAAGGTATTAAATTTAGACTCAGTGGGATTAGTCATCATTTGAGGGCTAAATATGTTTTCAGACTCAGCGGAAAAACTTCCACCTGAGGGTAGGTAGTATGGTTCTGATGGATACAAGGAAAGGAATTCTTCCTTCTCTTTTGTCCTCTCGGAATCCACTGAACAACTAGACAAGTAAGTTAATCTTATTTATTTATTATCAGACTAAGGCCTGTGCAATACATAAGTCTTCTCAATTCTGCTCGGTCCATGGATCCACTTCGCCAACCACGCCAACTTAATCTTAACTCTACTTTATTCTAGTTAGCAAAAGTTGGTGTTGTCATTGAGTGACATAGGTCGGTTTGTTTAGCTTCAGTTATATTGGTAGCTTGCATCTACCCTACTACATATGACATGACCTACCATCTTCATTAGCGATGCGTATCTTTACTTTTGGTTTATGGTTTTATATAGATATGAACGGAGATGGATTCTGTAATAAATAATGAATGCACGAAATGAAAATTGTATTTCAACAGAAGGTTGTATCCGAAACACGAAACACTGCCAATATTATATTCAGGGATTAAATTTAAAATAAAAATGAGAAAGTCTCTCACCTATCATCTCTGTATTCATAGAGTAGAGTGGGGCAAGAGTGCGCGTGGGGTAAGAGAACGTTTTCGATTTTTTGAAGTAATAAAAAAAGATAAACTAGCAGCACTGCATCAGTTTGACAGGTATTCTGGCCAACTATTATCATGTGTAATTGTAAACGATTTGAATAAACAACAAGGGAGATATGTAGTTAGATAACTTTTTAGTCATTTTGCTAAAAATAATAGGATTTCCGCAACTAGAATTTCATTACCATATATACATTCAATCAGGTGAACATAATACCATTTCGATAACCTATTGTATAGAGTACCTTATGGTACAGAACACCAATCCGGTTAGTTTTCCAAGAAGTCAAAACCATTACTTGAAAAATTTTTGGGACTGTGGGGTAAAAGTACGCAGGAACCGGTGGGGCAAGAGTACGCATATGAATCTTCAAGTTATGATGTCAAACCCGTATCTCCGGCCGAAATAAGACTTCTTCCAAAGCGTAAAGATCCATAACTAAGAAAAAAGGGACAGAATTTGAAATTATCACAAGTTTTTGGGATGAGTTGAAGTAATTTGGTGTTAGAAAGAACTTAGCGAACAAAGCACTGAAGCGATATAATGAAATTGTATTAGGACTTGTTGTACACCTAAACATAGTACGAAAACACAATTTCATCTAAATGATAATTTCATTTAATCAAAAGAAACATTCATAAATTACGCAACGTTTAGCTGGGAGTGGTTGCGAGATGTGTGACGATCCATATATTTTTTAGAGGATTCATACAAGTAGTGTAAGGTGGGGGGGTTATGAAATAGCCAAATTTTACGTTACGTGATTGGTGGACTTTCTTTAAGGAAAATGCCTTTGTATACGCCACGCGAAACCTGATATATATTTTAAACTCAGTAGTTTTTTGTATATATAAAAAACAATGGTTTTTTGTATGAAAGTGCACATTTTTAGGACCCCCATCTCTTTTAAGAGTTACCCTAGTTACATTCCCTAATATATGCTCATTAAACATCAATTAAATGTAATTAACTCTTATTTGTGTTAATATTTACTCAAAGCACATGATTGGATAAATGCGTACTTTTACCCCACCCGATGCGCACTTTTACCCCACCGGTGGGGTAAGAGTGCGTTTTCACTTGTCTTGCAATAAGGGTTCTACTAAAAAGAATCTCAATAATTTCAATATGTTATCCACTGCGTAACATAAAGGAAGAGTATATGAATCATCGACACTGATTTGATATGCAGAAGCTTGCTTTATAAGGGCCACATGATCGATTGAATTCTAAGTGCGTACTCTTGCCCCACTCTAGTCTATATGAGAAACATACCGTGAAAAACTTTTTTTCGCAAGCTGTCATGACAAAGCACTGATTCGGAGGCCTATATCCCATGATAAATTTCTTCTTAAAAGCTCCAAACGCAGGGAGCACTGGTTCTGATGATGCATTTCAACTTGTTCTAAACAGGTATGCGGTCTTCCATACAAAATAAGCAAAAACAAAGCGAAAATCATCACTTCTCTGTGGGGGCTGCCTATCCGATTCTATTTTTTCCGTTTTTTCGCACTTGTATACAAGTTTGATAAATGTGTTATCATGACTTGGTATGATTGGCATCGTTTTTGCCTTTCCTTTGTCGTTGTTCGTTATCTGTTGAGACAGTCGATTCAAATGTATAAAATTGCTAATGTCGTTGCTGTTCGCGTGACTAACGTCTAGGTTACTTCGACCTGGCAGCCAAAGTACCGGTACTACAAGTGTCAAACCGATGTTGTTGATGAAACCAAACATGCACTACAACATGATACATGTTGTGGCCTATTGAAGCTTGTTGACGCATAATTTGACAAAATAATTTAAATGACTACAGCGCCACTGGCGTTCTAGTACTTATGCTTCTACTGTTGAGACCGATTTCTGCAAACCCTGATTATATTACATTTTGAAACTATGAAAATGTTTGCTGACGCTGATCTTAGGATACTGTGACTGCTATAGAATTCATTGTTTCGATGATTTTCTGGTAAAACGTGATAGATTCCGTCCACGAGAATACATTTTTGCAGCCAGCGTCTCACAATATTGAATGAAAATTTCAGTTGACTGCTACTGACGCCAAAGTCAGTCACTCGATGGTTTACTGCTGAAACGGTTTACGGTAAAAAACATCCATGCGAATCATTTTTTGCGAGCGCTTTTGATTCTGTTACCGGCCGTACCTTCTAGCCGTCGCCAAACGATTATGAATTGCACAAGAAAATTCGTCTCGGCTAAATTTTCTCTTGCGTACAACGAAGATTCTGAAAAGAACCGCTTTGTTTCCTTGGGAAACCCGAACAGGAACAAACCAAAATTAGAATCTTGAAAAAGAATTTCACTTGACTGCCTCTGACGCCAATCGATGATTTGCCGCTAAAACGCAATAGACGCCATCCACGCGAATCTATTTTTGCAGCGTGTTTCTGCCATGGCTAAGCGATTTTGATTTGCTCTTTTTATAAAATTTATCTCCACTAAGTCTTCTCTTGCGTAAAATGATTATTCTGAAAAGAATCGCTATGCTTTCAATAGTTTGATAGATTAGGAAGAAACCCAAATCAGAATCTTGAAAGAAAATTTCACATGGCTACCTCTAACGCCAATCAATGATTTGCGGTTGAATCACGAGATTAAGATGCCTAACTCGCAATAAGTAACTGTAATAAAAGGAAATAATATTTGATTCATTTCTTGAAAATGGTGAAATTGATCAATGTTATCCCGGTGATCAATGTTCCTCCGGATTACGGTAATTGCCTTTTTCCGGGTATTGGACCACCCGACTTGGACATTAATTAACAATGTTCCGAAAACTCATATGAGAATGTGTACATTATGTGGAGGATTTTGATTTGAAAAATATATTGGAGGTAACCACTTTCTCTCGATGGGACTCGAACCCACGACCCTTAGTACGCTAATTAGCAACTGGTCCTTCGTTGCTAATTTGGTTAAAAGCACCAGTCTAGCGTACTGAGGATCGTGGGTTCGAGACAGATAAAGCATATTTTATTTTAACTGAATAGAAAGTTTATCAAAGATGTTTCTTAATTCTTCATTTCCATAGGGTGAAATGTCCAAAAGTGGGCCTTCTAGTAGCGGAATTTTCCTCTTCCTGTAATCAAATTATCGAAGTGTAAGGTAGGTTCTCCCGATGGAATTACAAAGAAAAGTGTTTATAGTATGCAAATATAGCTGAAGGGTCCACTATTGGTCATTATACCCAAGGTCTAGAGATGGGCGGTAAGATTCGGAACCGCTCGAATGATCCGGATCTTTGATGTGAGCGAATGATTCGTAGCTCACTTTTTAAAAGATCCGGTTCACCAGATCAGCAAATCATCGGACCATTTGTAAGAAAATGATGAAATGAAAAGTTTTTTTGTAATATTCCATAAATGTTATATATGCTTGTGAGTTAGAGAAGGATGAAATTTATTTATTTACTAGTCCACCCGGCAGACGTTGTCCTGCATAGTAGGCGAAAATAAACGTTTTGAACTGCCCATGTGAATTTTGCACACGAATCTTTATTTTAGTTATTCACGATTTAATCAACTTTATTCGTGATTTTGCGTGAAGAAATATCATATAAAGCTGTCGGAAACTATAACGAACCTAACTGCTGTAGAAATGAAAAAAAATCCATCCAGCCGTTTCAGAGTTATGCGGATACGGACACAGAAACCATTTCATTTTTATTATATAGAACTTCTATAGATTGTTTATTTATTTAATCCATCTGAGTCTACATGAATGTATCAGATAACTAATTTCGTCTTCCTGATCTTTCTACCAGTGGAGATATATCAGCTTCCACACTGATATTCTTCCCTCCCCCTTCATACGGGAGCTTGGCAGAAGGAAGGTCGTGCGATATGTGCCATCACAAATATTGCCCTCCGCTCGCTTTCAAATCGACTTCTATAAAAACATTCTCCATGCCTGCCGTATCCTAACGGAACTATCAATTCTATACTTTCGCCTCTAATGCTATCATGAACATGTACGTCCAAGTTTGGAAGATGATATTAGCATTTCCATATCATTGTAAATCGTTTAACTTCACGTAGAAGTAACACACACGAAATCATTAATTTAGTGTAACTTTTATATTTTTTTTAGGGTAAGTCACCTTATTTTTTTTTTAACTTTACGCATGTCCTTTAGTAGCTCTTGTGGAAAACCATTCTCATCACCCCCTATAAACACCAATGGTTGATCAAAACCAGCAAAAAAACTGGCTTGCAAATTTGACGGGTCATTGCTCCATGTAAATAAAGCGTTCTAATGTGAATAGACAACCATACAGTGACTCCGCCCCAGTAATTAATGCATTGCTGTTTTTCGCACTATTTAGTTTACCATCAGAAAGCATTTCTGGCAGTCATATCTAGACGGATTTGCATCTTTCATGTTGGAAAGAACAAACAGCTAAACTAGTGGTTAACAATCCAGCTATATAAATTCCCATTTCTTCATACGCTGGGCGGTAGTTTATTGTCAATCATGAAGCGATCCATATCGTTGTTACTCGCCATATCAGCCCTTCTTCTAGTGGTTAGTTTTCTTGTGCACAACCAATAAAATATTCTAACAATTGTTTTAAAGTTTCCAGCATCACATGCAAAACTGCGCAGATTTCTGCCGGGAATTCTTCGACAGTCCGATGAGGACTTCTTCCCACAACAGTGCGACGGGAAACAGTTAACAGTTTGCGAATCATGTGACACCATCAAGGTGTGCATCAGCAGCACCATCGACACTTTGAATCCCACAACGCGTTGCCCAACGGCCACTCCTTATTGCAGAACGGACACAACCAACGGGGCCAGTTGTGGCGTTCAACCGGACGAACATTGCACGGATAGCGTAACCAACAGCAACGCCTTTGTCTGTACCGGGACCGGCTTCTTTCCGGATCCGTATTCGTGTCAAGTCTATCACTACTGCGAAGAGCAAGGTGTCGTAGCGGATAGCTACGATTGCCCGGATGGATACAAATATAACACCCAAAGCAACTACTGCCAGAGGACGCTGCTACCCTGCACCAGAAGTGTAACGTGCAACCCAACCGATGGCAAGATTTTCGTTCCCTTTCCAGGCGATCAATCGTACTATGCTTTCTGCCAGTACGACCACACTACTGCAACGGCGACCCTCAAGGGAATTTTAACTTTTTCGTGCGGAAAGGGCTCTACGTTCAACGAAAATTCAGCAACGTGTGAGTTCCGGTGCCCTCGAGTAGGATACTTTGTGAACACCGCAAATCCACAGCAGTACTACCAATGCTACCGCGTGGGTGTCCGATTGCAGTACCGATCGAACACTTGTCGGGAGAGCCAAGTGTTCAGCGAAGAGGAACGACGATGCGTGACTACATCCGGGGATACATCCACGACGACGACGACGACGACGACTACGACTACGACAACAACTGCTGAACCACCAGCTGAACCATCGATGACGGTATGCGTCAGAAGGCAGAACTCTTAGGTAAAATGAAAATCAAGAATTAGCAATAAATCGAATAGTTCAATCTAATAATTAAATAAGCAGTCTGATTTTTCAATGATACTCTTGAATTTCTGTTTGAAATCAGTAACTAGTTTGTGGACTCCCTCCAATAAGCCGTCAAGAATGACGATGAATAATGATTGTTTAATATATATGGCAGAGGCTTAATACGGGTAGCCTTCTTTTTCGATTTTTGATATTGCAAGACTAAGAGCCACTCCGACGTGTTCCATACGTAAGTTAGACATTGGCGATAGTTTTAAATATTATTGAGGTTTCTGAACGAGAATATAGAATTCGGTCAATCGTATCGGCCGAGTGTGTTGGTCGAGAATTGCGCAACGAGATTTGAAAAAAATATTGGTTAGGAACAGAAAGACAGTTAATGACAAACCAACTAAAAAGTTCAAAGGTTTATGATACAGATAGACACATTGTGTAATGTAGAGCTTCTTCATCTTCTTCTTCCTCTCATTGGCAGTACATCGCCTCGCAACAACTGCAACTGCAACAACTTCCATAGAAGTCATTAACTGCGATGTTTCTAAGCCAAGTTGCATTCATTATCATGATGAGGCTAACACGATGGTCTCAAATGGCCACATACTCATTTTGACGAAACCGTGGCAATATGGGTATCAAAATTCATGAAATTGTTTCGGAAGCACGATCTGAAGAGTAATTGACCCAAAGGGTGGTTTGACAACGAACTGGTCATCCTGGAAAAGGTTCCCGTGAGGCCTAAAGTGGCCACAAATTAATTCTGACGAAATCCTGGGTATCAAGATTCATGAAATTGTTTCGGAAGCATGATCTTTTGAGGTATTAGGCCATAGAATGGTTTGACAACGGACCGGTCATTCTCAAACAGGTTTCCGTAGGGTCCAATGGGACTCCTCATTTAGAAGAAATCCCTGCTTTTTTTCAATGGTTTTACATGACAACTGGAACTTGACCTACACTATGCCCAGTTAAGCACGTTTCCCAATCAAAGGCATCTTAGATCGAGAATCGAACATGGCATCTGCGGATTGGTAATTCTACAAGGATAACTGGGGACCCTGGCAACATAGATTTTTTGGGGTGACAAAATTGGTAAAAACCCAACTTAATTCACCGAGTGGTGATACTGCCTTCCTCGCATCTAGCCAAGGCACCAACCTTATATGGCGTTAATATGGTTCGATGTACCACTTTCTTTATAACTTTCAAACGCAACCGTCGATCGATATACAATTTAATAGTGATCAACTAGGCTTTGCCCCCTGTCGAATTAAACTTGTTGCGAGAAAATCGGTTAAGGATTACTCTATGAAAAGTTGTCTAATGTTTTTCTTAGATTTTGTGCACACACATACACACACATACATACACACGGACAGACGGACATTTGTTCAGCTCTTCGAGCTGAGTCGATTGGTATATAACACTTTAGGTCTCCGAGGCTTCTATAAAAAGCTCGTTTTCGGAGTGAAATGATAGCCTTTCGGTACAACTTTGTTGTAGAGAAAGGCAAAAAACGTGACAAAAGTGGGACGTGAAAAAATCGGGTCGAAAATGTGATAAAATCGGAGGTAGACAAAATCAGGGAGTGACAGAACGGGTCAACACTGTGTCACTTTTCACTTTTGCCTTCTCATTTCTTTCATTTCACTTTTCACTTTTCTGTTTCCACTATTTACTTTCCACTTCTCACTATTCACTCCTCTTTTGTTATCGACCTTATTGCGGGCAGCAGGAACTATGTCCAAGGGCTTGACGATTGCCTAGGATGTGGTGGGGTTTGACAGTGGGCCCTGTTAAACCTCTATAAAAAAACTGCATGTATCCGCAAGTAGGCCCCACCAAAGCGACCGTGTGCCGCTCAAAGCGCGCAAGCCCAAGTCCTGGTGTAAGGGGGGACGCTAAACAGCCCTGACACGACGGCCCTCCGACGAGACAGGAGGTTTGCGCAGGCCCAATAAGCCGCCTGGAAAATCAATCATTACGAACAATTTAAGAGATAATGCGACTCGATATAATCGGCAAAGACCTAGGCGACGAATACAGGATCACGATTGGAAGCTTGAAACATGGAACTGCAAGTCGCTAGGTTTCGCAGGTTGCGACAGGATGATCTACGAAGAATTCGCAACTTCGACGTCGTGGCCCTACAGGAGATTTACTGGACAGGACAGAAAGTGTGGAAAAGCGGGCATCGAGCGGCTACTTTCTACCAAAGCTGTGGCACCACCAACGAGCTGGGAACCGGCTTCATAGTGCGGGGTAAGATGCGCCAACGCGTGATTGGATGGCAGCCAATCAACGCAAGGATGTGCAAGCTGAGGATTAAAGGCCGTTTCTTCAACTATAGCATCATCAACGTGCACTGCCCACACGAAGGGAGACCCGACGACGAGAAAGAAGCGTTCTACGCAAAGCTGGAGCAGACATACGATGGATGCCCACTGCGGGACGTTAAAATCGTCATCGGTGACATGAACGCACAGGTAGGAAGGGAGGAAATGTATAGACCGGTCAGTCTGCACCGTATCGAATGACAACGGCCAACGATGCATAAACTTCGCAGCCTCCCGCGGAATGGTAGTCCGAAGCACCTTCTTTCCCCGCAAAAATATCCACAAGGCCACATGGAGATCACCCAACCAAGAAACGGAAAACCAAATCGATCACGTTCTAATCGACGGTAAATTCTTCTCCGACATCACGAATGTCCGCACTTACCGCAGTGCGAATATTGAATCCGACCACTACCTCGTTGCAGTATGCCTGCGCTCAAAACTCTCGACGGTGTACAACACGCGTCGAAGTCGGACGCCGCGGCTTAACATTGGGCGGCTACAAGACGGTAGACTAGCCCAAGAATACGCGCAGCAGCTGGAAGTGGCACTCCTAACGGAAGAGCAGCTAGGCGCAGCGTCTCTTGAAGATGGCTGGAGAGATATTCGATCCGCCATTGGTAGCACTGCAACCGCTGCATTAGGCACGGTGCCCCCGGATCAGAGAAACGATTGGTATGACGGCGAATGTGAACAGTTAGTAGAAGTGAAGAATGTAGCATGGGCGAGATTGCACCGCACGAGGGCGAACGAGGCACGATATAAACGGGCGAGGAATAGACTCGATTTTCCGGAGAAAAAAGCGCCAGCAGGAAGATCGAGACCGTGAAGAGACGGAGCAACTGTACCGCGCTAATAACACACGAAAGTTCTATGAGAAGTTAAACCCTTCACGCAAGGGCCACGTGCCACAGCCTGATATGTGTGAGGACATAAACGGGAACCTTCTTACGAACGAGCGTGAGGTGATTCAAAGGTGGCGGCAGCACTACGAAGAACACCTGAATGGCGATGTGGCAGACGAAGATGGCGGTATGGTGATGGACCTGGGGGAACGCGCGCAGGACATAATTCTACCGGCTCCGAATCTTCAGAAAATCCAGGAGGAGATTGGCCGGCTGAAAAACAACAAAGCCCCTGGGGTTGACCAACCGCCAGGAGAGCTATTTAAACACGGTGGTGAGGCACTGGCTAGAGCGCTGCACTGGGTCATTACCAAGATTTGAAAGGAGGAAGTTTTGCCGCAGGTGTGGATGGAAGGTGTCGTGTGTCCCATCTGCAAAAAGGGCGAATAGCTGGATTGTAGCATCTACCGCGCAATCACATTGCTGAATGCCGCCTACAAGATACTCTCCCAAATTTTATGGCGTCGACTAGCACCAATTGCAAGGGAGTTCGTGGGGCAGTACCAGTCGGGTTTTATGGGCGAACGCTCTACCACAGACCACGTGTTCGCCATTCACCAAATACTGCAGAAATGTCGTGAATACAACGTGCCCACACATCATCTATTCATCGACTTTAAAGCCGCATATGATACAATCGATCGGGACCAGCTATGGCAGGTAATGCACGAAAACGGATTTCCGGATAAACTGACACGGTTGATCAAAGCGACGATGGATCGGGTGATGTGCGTAGTTCGAGTTTCAGGGGCATTCTCGAGTCCCTTCGAAACGCGCAGAGGGTTACGGCAAGGTGATGGTCTTTCGTGTCTGCTATTCAACATCGTTTTGGAAGGGGTAATACGAAGAGCAGCGATTAACACGAGTGGTACAATTTTCAATAAGTCCGTCCAGCTATTTGGCTTCGCCGACGACATAGATATTATGGCACGTAACTTTGAGAAGATGGCGGAAGCCTACATCAGACTGAAGAGGGAAGCCAAGCGGATCGGACTAGTCATTAATACGTCGAAGACAAAGTACATGATAGGAAGAGGTTCAAGAGAAGACGCTCATTAGACCGGTAGTCCTCTATGGACATGAGACCTGGACGATGCTCGTGGACAGTAACCCGGTGAAAATGGTTCTCGACAACGATCTGACGGGCACAAGAAGGCGAGGCGCGCAGCGGGCAAGGTGGATCGATCAGGTGGAAGATTACTTGCGACGTGTAGCCATGGACCGAGCCGAATGGAGAAGACTCTTATATACTGCACAGGCCACTTCGGCCTTAGTCTGAATAAATAATAATAAATTGTTATCGACCTAATTCGGCCTAATGTTCGTTCCAAAACAATGCCAAGAATTTTGATGCCAGGGTCTCTTCTAAATAAGTTTGTGGCCACTTTAGGCCCCACGGAAACCTGTTCCGTTCCGGTTGTCATCCATCATACGGTCTCAACAACTTGGAAAACATGCTTTCGAAACAATTACAAGAATGTTGATTCCCGAATTGTCAGGATTTCTTCAGAATGAGTTTGAGACCCTCCGGGAACCTGTTCCAGAATGACCGGTCCTGTTGATATACATCCTATGATCTCAACTACATGGAATACATGTTTCCGAAACAATTCAAAAAATTTTGATACCCATATTGCCAGGGTTTCTTCTAAATGAATTTGTGGTCACTATAGGGCCCATGGGAACCTTTTCCAGAATGACCGGTCCTGTTGTTATACATCCTATGGTCTCAACTACATAAAACACATGTTTCCGGAATAATTCCAAGAATTTTGATAACCATTTCGCTAACCAGGTAATCCGAATCGGTTCTATGTGGCATTTCTGAATTTCTGAATCAATATCAAACGGAATCGGACAAATCGGCTGAAATCTGACGAAGTTATGGTCATACCAAAACGTGGATACCCGGGTACCCTGTCGGTACGTTACGGGGTAAGCATATTCAGAAGCCTAAAATTATGTAGATCAGGCAAAAAAAGTGTCATAAGAAAAGCTAGTAAGGTTGGAAAAACCGAAATTTTCCATATTTTGTTGAAACATCAAATATTTTGGTGAGGCAAAACGCCAAAAGCAAGCAAAACGCCTACAATGTAGTACGCGTCTCCAGTGGACTCTCCACGCAGTATCCATACTAGAATGCTGATTCGCTGAATGCTTTTTTTAAATGTGAATATTATCAATAAGAATAAGATTTTCAACAATTTTTGAATGGCATCAGCTAGCTATATTGTTTAACTGTTGCATGAAGTAAAAATTTCCCATGAAAATCGTTACAGCTAAGAAGTTAAAGCAGTCTTTGCTTAGCTAGGGCATATTGCCCCTCCTTCCCCCATAGCAGCGCGTTTAGTGACCGGTAAAGTGTCGATGATACTGTGTTGCCAAACGACTTATACTCGCCCCCGTTATTCTTGCTCTAAGGAAGGTAATGTAGAGCAAACAAGTGATATTTCTTTATTTCCATCTCAATGGGCTTACTACACTATTTAAGTGCTCAAAGCCAATGTAAAATCATCACCACTTACCTGAGCAATTAATCTGAAAGCACTTTATCTCTTTTCTACCAGGAGTATACTTTCAATGCTGTAGAATCAGGATTTGTGCCCTAAAAATAATTCTCCAATTATTGGTACACTATTCCAATAGTTGCGACATTTGCTAATTTGTGTTCCTATAGTTGCGAACACCATTGTTTTTAAATGGAACTCCCAACTATTGGAACCAATGTACCAATGAACCAATGTCATCTCATCGGCGATTCAAATCATGCGTGAGTCAAATCCCAACAGAATAATGACCGGGAGAATCGCTCATGATTCGAATCGCGATTTGCATCATTGCATGATTTTTATGGGCTCTTCATTTTTAAATGCATTGAATTAACTTTTTTCACTTAAAACAATGAGTAGTAAATCCATATGGAAACAAAACATACGCCTCGATTGCGTTTTGACACTTTTTAGAGCGATATCAATTTTCGGCTAGTGAACGAAGCGTTGCGATGCTGTCCGAGAAACTCAAGCGCGATGCTCTCTCTGCAGAATCGCAAGCGAGTTAGCTCGTGCATGAAGCCTCTCTGATTGAAATTTGAGTATGATTCTACCAATACTGATTGGAACACTACCGCAACTATTGGTGTAAAGAGCAGAAACATTTATGGAAGTTTGGTGCACAATACCTGTTTTAAATTAATTCCGTTGATGTTTTTCACTAAATTGTGTTATGACTTATCAACAAGTCGATCAGAGTTGTAGGTTGCTGCGATTGATTAACATATTGTGCCATTCATATTAACATACAACTTTCGTGATCATTTTCCAAAGCTCTCATAGATGTGAAAAATTTCTCCGCAGTACAAATAGCACGTGCTATCCAAGCATTCACCACCGGAATGCACCACGACCAAATTTTAAAAATATCGAAGTAGCTTTTTTTTTGCTGGAGGTATGTTTTTCTTAGGCGACTATCTGGCGCTTTTTTTCATTGCGACTAAAAACGAGCGGAAGATTAGATAGGAAAGACAGACGTTGTCTTACGTAAAAAAAACATCTGATTTGAAGAATTTCTAAATAATTTGAAAACAGTTTATTTGTTTATCAATAAAATAAATAGTCAATAAATAAGTAATTGTTTGGATATGCTACTTATGTACAAGCAAATAAAATACACAAAATCTTAGAATCAAACTCAGCTAGAACACAATTTTTGGGCACATTTACACACAAACTATTGTTTACTTCACATAGTTACTATTTCGCAAAAGATCTCTTAAAAAGCCTAAGCATCCTCTCTTCACCGAGAACGTATCCGAGAGCCTCACAGCGGCTTCTGGTGCCTCGGTATCAGCATCGGTAACCGTTGGTTCAATAGTAGTGACTGAATCTTCAGTAGTAATTGGCTCAGTGGCAGTTACTACTTCTGTAGGACTTGGCTCAGTGGCAGTTACTATTTCTGTAGGACTTGGCTGAGTAGTAGTTACTACATCTGTAGGACTTGGCTGAGTGGTAGTTATTACTTCTGTAGGACTTGGCTGAGTGGTAGTTACTGCTTCTGTAGGACTTGGCTGAGTGGTAGTTACTACTTCTGAAGTAGTTTCTGCGGTGGTGGTCACTATTTCAGTGACCATTTCTGTGGTGGTACTCGTCGTCGTTGTTACCGCATCGGGATCCTCTTTGCACCGATTGAGCGTTTCGTCAAAAATGTAGTAATATTTCGAACAAGTACGCACTTCTGCTACCCACCGGAATCCACTGCGATAGCACGAGAAATATTGGTTAGGATTGGCCGTGTTTACGAAAAACCCAACCCTTCGGCACTGGAACTGGCAAACCTGGCTTTTGACGACGAACTTGGACCCTTTGCCGCAGGAGAGCATGTACGCCTTCTTGTACGTGGGCGTTGCAGTGCTGTAGTCGTACTGACAGTAAACGTAATACTCATCGTCGAACAGATACGGCACGAACACATTCTGACTAAGGGGATCGCACTGCACGGCTTGGCAACGCCGCGAACCATATCGTTGGCACAAGTTCCGTTGAGTATTGTAGCGATATCCATCGGGGCAGTCGTAGGTATCTCCGATTTGATTTTTCTGCTCGCAGTAATGGTAGGTTTGACATGAATCGGGGTCCGGGAAGAAACCGGTGCCGGTACAAGCAAATGCAAACTCAGCATTAACGGAACACTGTGAATCCGGGGACGACTGACAGGTGGCTCCGGTGCTCGTCAGAGCACAGTATGGAGCCGTTGATGGGCACGTTCGAGTCAGATTCAAGCTATCAAAGATGCCACCCAAACAAAGCTCGATCGTATTGCAGGACTGGCAGGTGGTGAGCTGTGTTCCATCGCAAGGTTGTGCCACGTACGAAGAAGTACCAGCATCTCGGAGGACTCCAGCAACAAATTCTGCATTATCAGCATTGATGGCTGGAATCTTTATAAATCGATCAACATAAAAAAAATAAAAATTCTATGAACGACAAACTCACGCAGTATACTAAAACAGCTAGCGCATAGCAAAGTAGTGGTATCCGAGTCATGATGATAATCAAACTAAAATTGAAATCTGCAATTATTTATCTTTTATATCGCAGAAAAAAGTGTGTCAGCTTCTCCAAAAAAGAAAGCATCCAAACGCGAAGGCGTTTGCAAAATGTTGACCGTAATGATTAGAGTAAACTAGATTCTTCATAGTTTGCGATCAGTGGAATCCGGGAGCTTCGGTCAACTACAAGCTCAACTGTTACTGACTTCCGACATAGAGGTTTAAAATAGTATTTAGTGCTGTTGTGTATCTTTCCAATTGACATGCTCGTTAACGGTTTGTTTGAATGCGATCATCCTTAACGGAATGAAAACGAAAGAGATATCACACTCGTCAGTGCATGTGGGGGTGCAAGAGATGTTTTTTTTTACAAAATATTCCCGTTACTGATGATCTATTCGAAGCGTTGAACACTAATCTGTATTGAAATTCATTCGCGGGGATTCCCGTGACGCATTTATTCTGAATTCTTTTGACGATATTTGCACTAAATATATGTTTATTCAACTATATTTTATAAAATTTCTAATATTGCGTCACATTCAACGTCACATAACGTCACAACTTAATTGATATGTATTAATTAATGAAAACTAAAATGTATCATAGCGAATAAGGATGATAATATTAATCAAACACGGAACGTCTAGTCTAAGAGATGAATGCATTTAATAGGTCATTAGCCAATAAAATGAGTAAAAAATGTAATCAAATGTTCAATTGAGTTCTACGATTTTTGAATGTGCAATTACAACAATTTGAGAGCAATATATTGAAAATAAACAAACAAAGGTAGCGTGCAGAGGTTTTCGCTAAAATACAGTACACACGTTACCAGTCGCCGCCATGTTATGATCACGTACTCCTATTTGCCGCGGTAGCTTGAACCATTGATAGGGTTAAGGCAGGTATTTTCGTCTTTTCGTCATAGTCTCGAAAACCAATAGAGGAGACACTTTTTTGACTAACTCATTCGTATCAAATCTTAAGCTCAGGAGATACGTTCTGCTATAGTGGAGCTCTAGCGAATGGATGTTGCTTTCGATGGTTTTAGCCCCTATGACGATGGACGGAAATACCTGCCGTGTCCCTATTATGAATTTATTAAGAATTGAGGCTTACGGAAAATTGATTTGATATTTTGGATAGTAATAGCTATTCGTTTGGTCTCAAAACCCAAAAATTAGCTCAGGTACCTTATTGTATTTCGAGGAAAACTTGTGCATGATTAACATACGTCTAAATAGTGTTTAAAGCTGAATATAATAAACTGTTCATTTTACCACCTTTTCCTCTACTTTGTTTCACTAATTTCTTCGTAACCATGACCTTTGGGGCAGCAGGGACTATGTCCAAGGGCTTGACAACCCCTCCCCATGGCCACTGCGAGTTAGGGGGCCTGCCTAGGATGTGGTGGGGTTTGACAGTGGGCTCTGTTAAACCTCTACAAAAAGCTGCATGTGTCTATAAGCAGGCCCTATCAAACCCAGTCAACACATGAACGTATATGGTGTCGTGTAGGATGCTGAAGTGCAGGCAATAGGAGTACTTCTCCACATTTATATATCGTCTCCAATTTAGCATCCTGTATTGCACCATGTGCGATTTTATGTAGACTGGGAAGCGACCGTGTGCCGCTCAAAGCGCACAAGCCCAACACGAGTGCCAACCGGCACATCAGGATTAATACCAGTGAGATCCTGATTACGGTATACTGGTCACGGCAAGCGACACACACACGCGCGCGAAAGTAATGCAAAATAAACGGCATGTAAAATGAACGTAAATTTACATTCTTATTTAACCTCAAATAGAGATAAAATAAGGGTTGCTGAATGACATTAGCTTTCCGATTATTATCAATTATTTTCAATCTTAATCCCGTTTCTTTTTTATTTTTCTTACGTTAAAAATGATGACGCGGGCGCCTAATCCGAAGTTCAAATGAACAATCGCTCACTTTGAGCGATTGATTGTTTATTCTCGCGAAGAATGAACAATTGAACAAGTTAAGGAAATGCTAATACTGCTGTGTAGGTTGCATAGGTCACATCACTTTCCATGGTGAATCCCGATCTATGTTACTGATTACCCCACCCAACTAACACTACTTCCTTCCCGTGGTAATTGTGGAGATGCAGAGGTATTCTCGGTCTCTAGTAGCAACAATTACCACACACTCACATTCCCTCCCTTTCCCAACTGACTGTATAGACTTGGCCGGCGCCGTTATTGATCAACATTTTCGAGCTGCTGAAACGTGCACTTCGAGAATAGTTGGTAAATCTCAACCACTATTCACTTGGATCGTAGTGCCATTTGCACCAGTTCTGATCAATCACGGAGTAGCAACCATTGATATGTACAGTCAGTCTAAGCTAAGCTAAGCTAAATTCTTCGCAACCATGACCGTTTTTCAAGATCATAACACAGATAACAGATATTGGTCCGATACGTGTGTAAATATCCGCAACCGTTAATTCAAATGTATTTTAAATTGGGACCGCGTTTGGCATTCGATTGGAGATGGCGCAAGGATCATTGTTATTGAAAACGCAGCCCAAATGCGGCTGTCAAATGCATTGGCTGCGTTCGACGGTTGATAACCAGCTGCGTCCGTGTGTACTGCCGCAATCAGTTGAGTAGATGGCAGTAGTGGGCCAACGTATATCATTTCAAAAATTTACACAGGGTTTTCAATAAAATTTGTTCTAGCCTAAATATCTGTTATCTGTGGGAGTACCTTCACAAAGTTGTTGTGGGGGTGAAAAGCAATATTTTTGGTTTGGTTTTTTGGTTTATGATAAAAGTTGTGCAATTGTGGAGCAGAAGTACAAGAAACAAATCATAACTGATATTCCAAAACTTTTTTCTTCTTTTGATTATTTTAATAATTAAGAGCTTTTCAAAAGATATACCAAGTCTTGCAAAAGGCTATCGTAACATTAATTGGTTATATTTACGGCGCTGGAGTTTAAAAACTGAAAATTAAATGTTTCAAAAGGCTTTTACAAGCGATGTTCGTTTTAACCGCATTACATTTTTACATACAAAATTTCGATGTTTCTCTGTTCAAAGAAAAACTTTATAAAACAATGTTTATTAGCGAGAAATTGTTTAGGGTTATTTCGCCGAAAGGGTTGTTTGGCCGAAAGGGTCATTTGGTCTTCTTACAAGATCCATTTTATGAAAATCAAACTTCATGTTAAATGTGAGAAGCCGAAATTTAAATTTGCCGAGCAGAAAAACCAAATGCCGATTTTATGAAAGATCTAATCCATGGAAGATGTCCAGTACTAGTGTGAAGAATCATGGAACATTCCCGGTACCATCCGAAGGAGGACCTGGTACCAAAAGGTCGGATCTCGAAACATAAGTACCGCGATGGCACCACATCTGAAGGCCTCCGTTTCCTCTTCGGAAAAGCACCGGTTGCAGAACACCTTACGGATGTAGCCACAAAAACACCAAACCAGCTAGCGGTTTAACT